>NC_069499.1:805464820-805764820 GCF_027579735.1 Bombina bombina
TTATTGTGAGGAGGCCAGGGTAGTCCAGCCTTCTCAATTATGTTCCGTATGCCACAACAGGGTGTTTTCATCAACCAATGTTGAGATGCTAGATACCACTGAGCCTTCCGCCTCTGATCACTCTTTGTCCCGTGAGGTGTGTCCCTTAGTCATCTGATCCTACACATGCAGCTTCCCCAGGTACCGCTAATCCTCCGCCTGGAGGGGGCCTTTTTTCACCAGACGATACTGCGCAGTTCTGTATGGCCATGTTTGCGGCCTTAGCGGTTTTGCCTAGTACTGCTATGCGCAAATGAAGGGTTAATCCATGCACTCCTGCCCAGGGAGCATCGTGTAAATTGACGGTTGTATTCGATCAGTCATCTGGGGATGTGGTTCTCTCTGAGGCCTCAGAGAACGGACCTCCTGGGTCAGTCTGCTGCTTTTATTCCTCTGGCAGAGGAGGACTTTGCTTTTAGATTTAGAGTGACACGCCTGTGCTTGCTCCTGAGAGATGTTTTGACGATATTAGAGATTCCCAGTACTGATCTGCCAGTTGAATCTCAGATCTCTAAATCAGATATCGAACTTGATAAAGACGGGTGGAGGAGGATGGAGATCCTATTCCTTTATGTCAAATTATTTTATTTTATTTTCTTAGAATCCCAGTTCCGGGCTCTGTAGGGGAGTTGTGTTGTTGCACATTCCTCTTGGCTTTATTTTTTTACTATCACTTTATTTTATTTTTTGGGTGCTTGCCTATTGCTTTTCTAATCTGTTTAAGGATAGTTTTTTCTTAGAGCTCTTGGTTATTGAGGAAACTCTTTTTAGGAAGATTTTTCCGTCATACAGGATACTTTTTCTGGAGATTTCCTGTCGAAGCATCTCTGTCTCGATTCGAGGTGATGGTTCCCTCGATATTTTAGATAGGGCTTCAGGTTTTTTCTGTTTAGACCTTGAGTCGTTCTGACAGATATGACTTTTAAGTCTACTTTTTCCTTCTGCTTGAGAGAGACTTAATTTGGTTCCGCTTTTCTGCGTTTTTTTACCGTTTTGATGACCCGAGCTATCCAGGTGGTTTTGGAACCGCCTCAGGCCCATCTAACCTAGATGAGAGGAGGGACCTGTTTCAGGTCCTATCTTGGATCGTGTTAGGGACTGACTATAGCCTTCTTCTTTTTTAGGCACTAGATTCAGGATCGTATAGACTTCAAATCCAGCATTCCAGGGAAGTTTTTCCTTCTCTTGATCCTGTTTTTCCGACAAAGAGAGGGAAGCCTTTTTCAAGCGGGTGCGGGTTTTTGTTCTCCTTTGGAGTAATTTTCCCAGTGCCTATCGCAGTGTGAGGTTTGGGATACTATTCAAGCCGCTGTTGTTTTCGTGGTCCAATAGAAGGGGGGTGTTCCCGTCCTATTTTCGTCCTATAGTACTTAAGCAAAGCTTATCAAGGCCTCCATGTTCCAGAGGGAGACTATAAGGTACACTCTACCTGGTGTACGGAGGAACAGTGCATGTTTACTGTCAAGGAAGGATATCATACCTTTTTCATTCCTCCTTTGGGGACTTTCCGGTTCCTATGGACCGGCTCTTCCAGTACTTTGTTTTGTCGCTACTGATTCTAATTTTTTTTTTTTAGGATCTGGGGTTTTATTTTGGCAGTGGCCAGAACCCAGATTTAACGGTAGCTTCCCTTGTCTTGACGATTCTGGTTTAAATTATCATTGTCTCGTCGAATAGAAGACTTTTAGGGATTTTATCTGTCTTCCTCGATCCTCAGAGATGGATCTAGACCAGAGTTTCTCTGATGTAGTCACCAGGGTAGATTCCTGGATGCTAATTTAGCCTGCTTAGCCAGTTAGACTTTTCTTGGGGGTTAGCGTCTTCAGGTCGTGCCCTCCAGACCTCCTTCAGGCCATCGCTAAGCACTGTGTTGGGGGGTGATGACTTGTCATGAGGTCCATATTGGATTTCATTCCTTTTGCCAAGTTTCATCCCAGCCGAAGGTTCGGTGTGTGTGCTGAGGCAGTGTAGTGGAACTGTTTCAAATTGTCTTTGCAGATTTACCTGGACTACTGGTTTACAGCTTAGCTCTCCAGTGTCCTTGTCAAGACCTCCCTGTCTTGTGGGACATCTATTTTATATCTCCCGGGGCAGTTTTGACTTCGGTCGCAAGCCCGTCTGGTTGGTGAGGGTGTGCCTAAGGGGACCAGGAAAACCAGAGCCCCCCCCCCCCTATTTATCTTTTTGGATCTTCAGAATCTTTTCGGTTCTGAGGGTTTAGTCTACTAGGTTCATCCCAGTATAGGGATTCTAGTCGGTCTTACTTTTGCTGACTTGGATCTCCTTCTGAGGACATGAAACTCCCTAGCGTTGAGGGTAGTATCTCAGGTTTGGTAGTGGGCAGAGGCCCACTGCTGCTCGCTGTCAGCATCCCTCTCTCCGGGGGTGATCATCCGGGACGGATGTTATCTAGAGAAATTCCTTTTATCTGAATTGTAGCTGGAAGGGGACGCCGAATGAGAACCTCAGGAAGTCCCATCTCTATTCTAATTTACCCATTATGGGTTGTGGTTCAGGGTTCCTCAGGCGGAGCTAATGCCTACATTAGCGGTGCCTTGGTGGTTCTTTTCAATTTTTCCTTTTCAGCCATATCACTCTTTCTTTGAGGGACAGGCGTCAGTGATACTGATTGATCCGTTGAGGCCGCATGGATCGTGGTTCCCGATTTAGTGGTTTCGCCTCCATGGAGGTTACCTTGTCACAGGGATCTGCTGGAACAAGGTCTCGTTGCTTCCTCAAGTCCTTTTTTTCTCTGAGGCAGGACTGCGAGATGTTGCTTAGTCTTAGCCGAAGAGACGTTTTTTTCTGAGGGGTTCTGGTGCCCTCCTTAAAGCACGTAAGCTGGTGCCTCGTCATCTATCATAGATGTGGAGGACCCTTTAGACTGTGAAGAGCGGAGTTGTCCTGGCACACTATCAGGCCTGCCAGGAATCCTTCTTTCAGGATGATCTGGAGAAGGGCCTCTTTGCTAGTTCCTTGGTGGGACAGTTTTGGTCCTGTCTGTTTTTTTGGCTCCAGAGGCTCGTTGAACTTCTGGACATACTGTTTTTGTTAGGGGTCTGACTGTGTTCAGGCCGGTGTGTAGTTCTGATGCTCCTTCTTGGGGTTTTGGACTTTGCTCTTATGGTTTTTCTGCATTGGGCTACCTTTGTACCTATGCATGAGGTTGTCTTTAAGTCTCGATAATGCTTCTGCGTGCAGAAGTCTCTGAGTTTACGGCCTTGCAGTGCGACCCTCATTTTCGGGTGTTCCACAATAGTAAGACATACTTAGTTGGATCCTCCTAAGGTTGTGCCAAATCGCACCTTCAGTCGAGAATTTGTGGTCCATTTTTTATATCCTATTCCTCCTTCGCGAAGGAATGTTTTCTACATAATATGGAGTTGTGCCTTAAAGTTTTATCTTTAGGCTATATCAGAATAGACAGTTTTCTCTGTTTACTATCTGGGAAACGTAAGGGTCAGAAGACATCTTTAACTTCCTTATTTTTAGTTGAGGAGTATCTTCCGCTTGGGATATGAGTCCTCGGGACGCAAGCCTCCTCAGAGGTTTCCGTCTCAGTTTTTCGAGCAGCGACGTCCTCTTGGGCCTCTAACATGAGGTCTCTATGGATCAGTTTTGTTGGGTGGACTACTTGGTCTTCCTTACACACTTTTTACACATTTTTTGTTGTTTCTGTTGAAACAGCCTTCGGAAGAAAGGGTTTTTGCAGGCTGTTGTGCCCTCAGATGGGGTCCGCCTCTTCTTTTTTGCCTTCCTGTTAGCATTCAGAATCCTCTGTTGCTTGGGTATAATTTCCCACAAGTAATGAATGCAGCTGTGGACTCTCCCTGTATTAAGAAGGAAAACATAAATTATGCTTACCAGATAACTTCCTTTCCTTCTGTACAGGGAGAGTCCACATCTCCCGCCCATGTTCTCCGTTGGGTGGCCCTAAATTTTAACTTGTTCTTCTGGCACATTTTTCACCCTGAGATTTCTCCTACTGTTCCTTGTTCCCTTGGCAGAATGACTGGGGGATGATGGAAGTGGGGAAGGTATTTAAGCCTTTGGCTGGGGTGTCTTTGCCTCCTTCTGGTGGCCAGGTTCTGTATTCCCACAAGTAATGAATGCAGCTGTGGACTCTCCCTGTACAGAAGGAAAGGAAATTATCTGGTAAGCATAATTTATGTTTTTTCTTTCCTATGACATAGAGAGTCCACAGTGTCATTCCAATAACTAGTGGGATATTCAACTCCTGGTCAGCAGGAGGAGGCAAAGAGCACACCAGTAAAGCTGTTAAGTGTAACTTCCCTTACCCATAACCCTCAGTCATTCTCTTTGCTATGTCAATGGAGGATGTGCGAAGTTGGTGTCTGAAGATATTTAATCCTTTTATGGGTTCTTTTCCCTGCAAACAAGGATTAGGGGCTATGCTGTGTCCATGTCAATCTATTTAGTAAGAGTAATGGTGGCTGTTAGCAGTTAGAAAGCAGCGAGGTAGTCTTTGCTTTATTTCTAACATTATGCTACTGTATTATACTCTGTATTTTCTTTCTCTACAGGTCCCTGATAAATATGGTAATCTATTACACCTAGAAGTGCTTCTGCCCTACAACAGACCAGGTAAGTGCCTTAAGGAGCTAAGGTCAAGGATCCCTGGATGGGATTAGTACCTATCCCTTTCAATAGACACATGCCAGGAATATTATGGGCAGTGGAGTTTTTACTTTACAGGGCTCCTTATAAGCATTTGGGACATAAGTTAATTCCTTATATAGAATAACGGTTCCCTTTATATTATAGGAGTGACAGTCTCTTATATTATGCTTAGGGCCATACATCTGGGGCGGCCGTTACGTGTCTCTTTAGAAATTAATCTGAGACCTCCGCACGCTTATATCTCACATGCCAAGATTTTCATATTCCCTATGGGCCCCTATGTGCAGACTATATGGTGAGTTCCCCTTTCACAAAATTTATTTGCAAAGGGAGAATCTTGGCTGATGCTCTATTGTACTGGAGGGTGCACATTTAATATGGCCACCTTTTGTCTGCTCCTTCTTTGCATCCGTGCCGGCTGGGACTTAATTGTACTCATATCTGGGTATACTCATATCTCTAGGGCCTGCCCTTGTGTAGGTGTACTAACCTGTTGCTCAGAGATAACTTACCGCGATACAAGCCAGTAATCCTGGGTTCAATACCCATGTAGGCTGTAGAGCTAAATAGTGTGACACTTATAAACTTTCCCTAAGTTGTTAGTATTGCCGCTACAATTATTTAAACAACGGTACCTGCATGATGGCTGCATATGCGACTCACATCTAGGGCGCTTCATTATTATGGAGCTTGTGGGAGAGGGGCTCCTGTGCACATGGCCGCTTCACAACTCTAAGCTAACTTACTGGTGCAGATGGCGGCGTTAAATTACTTTTAGAGAGGGTTGCATTCTCAGCTTACATTGCGTTGCACTTTTTATTAAAGTGCGTTCTGTTCTGTCTGTTTTAAGGGCGTGGGCCTTTTCTCCTCTGTTGCGGCGGGGGATGGGGCTCTCAGTGCAGAGCGGCAGTAACGATAGGGTTATCCTGTACAGTTTGATACCCATTAGAGTAGACGCCATTTCTCCAACATTGGTGTGTCCGGTCCACGGTGTCATCCTTACTTGTGGGATATCTCTTCCCCAACAGGAAATGGCAAAGAGTCCCAGCAAAGCTGGCCATATAGTCCCTCCTAGGCTCCGCCCACCCTAGTCATTCTCTTTGCCGTTGCACAGGCAACATCTCCACGGAGATGGTTAAGAGTTTTTTGGTGTTTAAATGTAGTTTTTATTCTTCTATCAAGTGTTTGTTATTTTAAAATATTGCTGGTATGTACTATTTACTCGGAAACAGAAAAGGATGAAGATTTCTGTTTGTGAGAGGAAGATGATTTTAGCAGACAGTAACTAAAATCGATTGCTGTTTCCAAATAGGACTGTTGAGATGAAGTAACTTCAGTTGGGGGAAGCAGTTAGCAGACTTTTCTGCTTAAGGTATGACTAGACATATTTCTAACAAGACGATGTAATGCTGGAAGGCTGTCATTTCCCCTCATGGGGACCGGTAAGCCATTTTCTTAGTCAAACAAACAGAATAAAGGGCTTATTATGGGCTAAAAAACTGGTAGACATTTTTATGGGCTAAATCGATTGCTTTATTTGGGCATTTTATTCATATTTATGCTGACAATTTGCATTTATAAACTTGGGGAACGTTTATTAAACGGCAGGCACTGTGTTAGACACCTTTTCCAGTCAGGGGGCCTTCCTAGTTGTAGACTGAGCCTCATTTTCGCGCCATTACTGCGCAGTTGTTTTTTGAGAGCAGGGCATGCAGATGCATGTGTGAGGATCTAAAAATTGCTGGAAAAGCTTCTAGAAGGCGTCAATTGGTATCGTATTCCCCTCTGGGCTTGGTTGGGTCTCAGCAAAGACTATAGCTGGGACTGTATAGGGGTTAAATTTATAAACGGCTCCGGTTCCGTTATTTTAAGGGTTAAAGCTCTGAAATTTGGTGTGCAATACTAATAATGCTTTAAGACACTGTGGTGAAATTTTGGTAATTTTTGAACAATTCCTTCATACTTTTTCACATATTCAGTAATAAAGTGTTTTCTGTTTAAAATTTAAAGAGACAGTAACGGTTTTGTTTTAAAACGTTTTTTGTGCTTTGTTGACAAGTTTAAGCCTGTTTAACATGTCTGTACCTTCAGATAAGCTATGTTCTATATGTATGAAAGCCAATGTGTCTCCCCATTTAAATTTATGTGATAATTGTGCCATAGCGTCCAAACAAAGTAAGGACAGTACTGCCACAGATAATGAAATTGCCCAAGATGATTCCTCAGATGAGGGGAGTAAACATGATACTACATCATCTCCTACTGTGTCTACACCAGTTTTGCCCACGCAGGAGGCCCCTAGTACATCTAGTGCGCCAATGCTTATTACCATGCAACAATTAACGGCTGTAATGGATAACTCCATAGCAAATATTTTATCCAAAATGCCTACTTATCAGAGAAAGCGCGATTGCTCTGTTTTAAGCACTGAAGAGCAGGAGGGCGCTGATAAAAATTGTTCTGTCATACCCTCACACCAATCTGAAGGGGCCATGAGGGAGGTTTTGTCAGATGGAGAAATTTCAGATTCAGGAAAAATTTCTCAACAAGCTGAACCTGATGTTGTGACATTTAAATTTAAATTAGAACATCTCCGCGCACTGCTTAAGGAGGTGTTATCTACTCTGGATGATTGTGACAATTTGGTCATTCCAGAGAAATGATGCAAGATGGACAAGTTCCTAGAGGTTCCGGTGCACCCCGACGCTTTTCCTATACCCAAGCGGGTGGCGGACATAGTAAATAAGGAGTGGGAAAAGCCCGGCATACCTTTTGTTCCCCCCCCTATATTTAAGAAATTATTTCCTATGGTCGACCCCAGAAAGGACTTATGGCAGACTGTCCCTAAGGTCGAGGGGGCAGTTTCTACTCTAAACAAACGCACTACTATTCCTATCGAAGATAGTTGTGCTTTCAAAGATCCTATGGATAAAAAATTGGAAGGTTTGCTTAAAAAGATTTTTGTACAGCAAGGTTACCTTCTACAACCAATTTCGTGCATTGTTCCTGTCACTACAGCAGCGTGGTTCTGGTTCGAGGAACTAGAAAAGTCGCTCAGTAGAGAGACTCCATATGAGGAGGTTATGGACAGAGTTCACGCACTTAAATTGGCTAACTCTTTTTTATTTTAGATGCCGCTTTGCAATTAGCTAGATTAGCGGCGAAAAATTCAGGGTTTGCTATCGTGGCGTGCAGAGCGCTTTGGCTAAAGTCTTGGTCAGCGGATGTGTCATCCAAGACAAAATTGCTTAACATCCCTTTCAAAGGTAAAACTCTATTTGGACCAGAATTGAAAGAGATTATTTCAGACATCACTGGGGGAAAGGGCCACGCCCTTCCACAAGATAGGTCTTTCAAGGCTAAAAATAAGTCTAATTTTCGTTCCTTTCGCAATTTCAGGAACGGACCGGCCTCTAATTCTGCATCCTCTAAGCAAGAGAGTAATGCCTCACAACCCAAACCAGCCTGGAAACCGATGCAATGCTGGAACAAGGGTAAGCAGGCCAAGAAGCCTGCCGCTGCTAACAAAACAGCATGAAGGAGTAGCCCCCGATCCGGGACCGGATCTAGTGGGGGGCAGACTCTCTCTCTTTGCTCAGGCTTGGGCAAGAGATGTTCAGGATCCCTGGGCGCTAGAAATAGTTTCTCAAGGTTATCTCCTGGAATTCAAGGAACTACCCCCAAGGGGAAGGTTCCACATGTCTCACTTATCCTCAAACCAAATAAAGAGACAGGCATTCTTACATTGTGTAGAAGACCTGTTAAAGATGGGAGTGATACACCCAGTTCCAATAAAGGAACAAGGAATGGGATTTTATTCCAATCTGTTCGTAGTTCCCAAGAAAGAGGGAACTTTCAGACCAATTTTGGATTTGAAGATCCTAAACAAATTTCTCAGGGTACCATCGTTCAAGATGGAAACCATTCGAACGATTCTACCCACTATCCAGGAAAGTCAATTTATGACTACCGTGGATCTAAAGGATTGCGTACCTACATATTCCTATCCACAAAGAACATCATCAGTTCCTAAGGTTCGCTTTTCTGGACAAGCATTACCAGTTTGTGGCCCTCCCATTCGGGTTAGCCACTGCTCCAAGGATTTTCACAAAGGTGCTAGGGTCCCTTCTAGCGGTTCTAAGACCGAGGGGCATTGCAGTAGTACCTTACTTGGACGACATTCTAATACAAGCGTTGTCCCTGTCAAAAGCAAAGGCTCATACAGACATCGTTCTGGCCTTTCTCAGATCACACGGATGGAAGGTGAACATAGAAAAAAGTTCTCTGTCTCCGTCGACAAGAGTTCCCTTCTTGGGAACAATAATAGATTCCTTAGAAATGAGGATTTTTCTGACAGAGGTCAGAAAATCAAAACTTCTAAGCTCTTGTCAAGCTCTTCATTCTGTTCCTCGTCCTTCCATAGCGCAGTGCATGGAAGTAGTAGGGTTGATGGTTGCAGCAATGGACATAGTTCCTTTTGCACGAATTCATCTAAGACCATTACAACTGTGCATGCTCAAACAGTGGAATGGGGATTATACAGACTTGTCTCCAATGATTCAAGTAGATCAGAAGACCAGAGATTCACTCCGTTGGTGGCTGACCCTGGACCATCTGTCCCAGGGAATGAGCTTCCGCAGACCAGAGTGGGTCATTGTCACGACCGACGCCAGTCTAGTGGGCTGGGGCGCGGTCTGGGAATCCCTGAAAGCTCAGGGTCTATGGTCTCGGGAAGAGTCTCTTCTCCCGATAAACATTCTGGAACTGAGAGCGATATTCAATGCTCTCAGGGCTTGGCCTCAACTAGCAAAGGCCAGATTCATAAGGTTCCAATCAGACAACATGACGACCGTTGCGTATATCAATCATCAGGGGGGAACAAGGAGTTCCCTGGCGATGAAAGAAGTGACCAAAATAATTCAATGGGCGGAGGATCACTCCTGCCACCTGTCTGCGATCCACATCCCAGGTGTGGAAAACTGGGAGGCGGATTTTCTGAGTCGTCAGACATTCCATCCGGGGGAGTGGGAACTCCACCCGGAGATCTTTGCCCAAATAACCCAATTATGGGGCATTCCAGACATGGATCTGATGGCGTCTCGTCAGAACTTCAAGGTTCCTTGCTACGGGTCCAGATCCAGGGATCCCAAGGCGACTCTAGTAGATGCACTAGTAGCACCTTGGACCTTCAACCTAGCTTATGTATTTCCACCGTTTCCTCTCATTCCCAGGCTGGTAGCCAGGATCAATCAGGAGAGGGCCTCGGTGATCTTGATAGCTCCTGCGTGGCCACGCAGGACTTGGTATGCAGACCTGGTGAATATGTCATCGGTTCCACCGTGGAAGCTACCTTTGAGACAGGACCTTCTTGTTCAGGGTCCATTCGAACATCCAAATCTGGTCTCCCTCCAGCTGACGGCTTGGAGATTGAACGCTTGATTCTATCGAAGCGTGGGTTTTCAGATTCTGTGATAGATACTCTGGTTCAGGCCAGAAAACCGGTAACTAGAAAGATTTACCATAAAATATGGAAAAGATATATCTGTTGGTGTGAATCGAAAGGATTCCCATGGAATAAAATAAAAATTCCTAAGATTCTCTCCTTTCTACAAGAAGGTTTGGAGAAAGGATTATCTGCAAGTTCTCTAAAGGGACAGATCTCTGCTTTATCTGTCTTACTACACAAAAGACTGGCAGCTGTGCCAGATGTTCAAGCATTTGTTCAGGCTCTGGTTAGGATCAAGCCTGTTTACAGACCTTTGACTCCTCCCTGGAGTCTAAATCTAGTTCTTTCAGTTCTTCAAGGGGTTCCGTTTGAACCTTTACATTCCATAGATATTAAGTTACTATCTTGGAAAGTTTTGTTTTTGGTTGCAATTTCTTCTGCTAGAAGAGTTTCAGAGTTATCTGCTCTGCAGTGTTCTCCGCCCTATCTGGTGTTCCATGCAGATAAGGTGGTTTTGCGTACTAAGCCTGGTTTTCTTCCTAAGGTTGTTTCTAACAAAAATATTAACCAGGAGATAGTTGTACCTTCTTTATGTCCGAATCCAGTTTCAAAGAAGGAACGTTTGTTACACAATTTGGACGTAGTCCGTGCTCTAAAATTCTATTTAGAGGCTAAAAAAGATTTCAGACAAACATCTTCCTTGTTTGTTGTTTATTCTGGTAAAAGGAGAGGTCAAAAAGCGACTTCTACCTCTCTTTCCTTTTGGCTTAAAAGCATTATCCGATTGGCTTATGAGACTGCCGGACGGCAGCCTCCTGAAAGAATCACAGCTCACTCCACTAGGGCTGTGGCTTCCACATGGGCCTTCAAGAACGAGGCTTCTGTTGACCAGATATGTAAGGCAGCGACTTGGTCTTCACTGCACACTTTTGCCAAATTTTACAAATTTGATACTTTTGCTTCTTCGGAGGCTATTTTTGGGAGAAAGGTTTTGCAAGCTGTGGTGCCTTCCGTTTAGGTAACCTGATTTGCTCCCTCCCTTCATCCGTGTCCTAAAGCTTTGGTATTGGTTCCCACAAGTAAGGATGACGCCGTGGACCGGACACACCAATGTTGGGGAAAACAGAATTTATGCTTACCTGATAAATTACTTTCTCCAACGGTGTGTCCGGTCCACGGCCCGCCCTGGTTTTTTAATCAGGTCTGATGAATTATTTTCTCTAACTACAGTCACCACGGTACCATATGGTTTCTCCTATATATATTTCCTCCTGTCCGTCGGTCGAATGACTGGGGTGGGCGGAGCCTAGGAGGGACTATATGGCCAGCTTTGCTGGGACTCTTTGCCATTTCCTGTTGGGGAAGAGATATCCCACAAGTAAGGATGACGCCGTGGACCGGACACACCGTTGGAGAAAGTAATTTATCAGGTAAGCATAAATTCTGTTTTTTCTTGTGACGCACTTATGATTGCTTTTCCCTCATGAACAGGGCGCGCTGCTACTCTACACCTCGGAGAGAATCATGTTCTCTGGTGAATTATATTTTGACTCAGCTACTGGGTTCTTCTTCTGAACCGTATATATGTGTTTATATTGTTTGAAAATTCAAAATATATATTTTACTGGGTCTTGTAATATTTTTTCTCTAGGGTCTCCGTAGCCACAGTAGAATGTGTACGTTGTAAAGTTCATACAGTCTGTGTCTTCCCTTAACGTTTATTTCTTTCATGTAATTGGCAAGAATCCATGAGCTAGTGACATATGGGATATACAAACCTACCAGGAGGGGCAAAGTTTCCCAAACCTCAAAATGCCTATAAATACACCCCTCACCACACCCACAATTCAGTTTTTACAAACTTTGCCTCCTATGGAGGTGGTGAAGTAAGTTTGTGCTAAGATTTCTACGTTGATATGCGCTTCTCAGCATTGTTGAAGCCCGATTCCTCTCAGAGTACAGCGAATGTCAGAGGGACGTGAAGGGAGTATCACTTATTGAATACGATGATTTCCCTAACGGGGGTCTATTTCATAGGTTCTCTGTTATCGGTCGTAGAGATTCATCTCCTACCTCCCTTTTCAGATCGACGATATACTCTCAATTTACCATTACCTCTACTAATAACTGTTTTAGTACTGGTTTGGCTATCTGCTATATGTGGATGGGTGTCTTTTGGTAAGTATGTTTTTTATTTCTTAAGACACCTCCGCTATGGTTTGGCACTTTATGCATTTATATAAAGTTCTAAATATATATATTGTACTTATGTTTGCCATGAGTCAGGTTCATGTATTTCCTTCTGCAGACTGTCAGTTTCATATTTGGGGAATATAAACATCTTTTAAATATGAAATTTATTTCTTACCTGGGGTTTAGTCTTTTTTTCAATTGACTACTTCTTACAAATTGCGGGCGGTATTAGGCCCGCAGGTGCGACAAATGTTAAACTTTATTGCGTCATTCTTGGCGCGAAATTTTTTTTGGCTCGGAAAAGTACTTCTATGACGCAAGTTCGTCACTTCCGGCGTCATACTTGACGCCGAGACCTTTCACACTGTTGCGTCATTAGTGACGCGAGTGTGTCATTTCCGGTTATTTTTTTGGCGCCAAAAAAGTTTAGTTACGTTGTGCGTCATACTTGGCGCCAAACTTTTTATTATTTCAATACCCCATTGATGTTTGCCTCTTGCTTTTTTCTATCAGAGGGCTAGGCTATTTGCATTTTTTCCCATTCCTGAAACTGTCATATAAGGAAATAGATAATTTTGCTTTATATGTTGTTTTTTATCTTACATTTTGCAAGATGTCTCAACATGATCCTGCCTCAGAAGCTTCTACTGGAACATTGCTGCGTGACATCGGTTCAACCAAAGCTAAGTGCATTTGTTGTAAAATTGTAGAAATTATCTCGCCGAATGTCATTTGTAATAGTTATCATGATAAACTTTTACATGCAGATAGTGTATCCATTAGTAATAGTACATTGCCAGTTGCAGTTCCTTCAACTTCTAATGTGCATGATATACCTTTAAATTTTAAAGAATTTGTTTCTGATTCTATTCTGAAGGCTTTGTCTGCATTTCCACCTTCAAATAAATGTAAAAGGTCTTTTAAAACTTCTCATTTAGTTGATGAGATTTCAAATGACCAACAACATAATAATTTATCCTCTTCTGATGAGGATCTATCTGATTCAGAAGATCCTTCCTCAGACATTGACACTAACAAATCTACTTATTTATTTAAAATTGAGTATATGCGTTCTTTATTAAAAGAAGTGTTAATTACTTTGGATATTGAGGTAACCAGTCCTCTTGACGTTCAGTCTAATAAACGTTTAAATGCTGTTTTTAAACCTCCTGTGGTTTCTCCAGGGGTTTTTCCTATTGCTGAGGCTATTTCTGATATGATTTCTAAAGGAATGGAATAAGCCAGGTACTTCTTTTTCCTTCTTCAAGGTTTAAAAAATTGTATCCTTTACCAGCAAAATCTATAGAGTTTTGGGAAAAGATCACCAGAGTTGATGGGGCTATTTCTACTCTTGCTAAACGTACCACTATTCCTATGGAAGATAGTACATCCTTTAAGGATCCTTTAGATAGGAAGCTTGAATCTTATCTAAGGAAGGCCTATTTATATTCAGGTCATCTTCTTAGACCGGCAATTTCTTTGGCTGATGTTGCGGCTGCATCAACTTTATGGTTGGAGAATTTAGTGCAACAGGAATTGGATTCTGACTTATCTAGCATTATTCGCTTACTGCAATATGCTAATCATTTTATTTATGATGCTATTTTTTGATATTATCAAAATTGATGTTAGATCCATGTCTTTAGCTATTTTAGCTAGAAGAGCTTTGTGGCTTAAATCCTGGAATGCTGATATGACATCTATTTCTAAGATTACTATCTCTTTCTTTCCAAGGTAATAATTTATTTGGGTCCCAGTTGGATTCTATTATTTCAACTGTTACCGGGGGAAAGGGAGTTTTTCTGCCTCAGGATAAAAAAACCTAAGGGTAAATCTAAGGCTTCTAACTGTTTTCGTTCCTTTCCTCAGAATAAGGAACAAAAATTCAATCCTTCCCCCAAGGAATCTGCCTCCAATTGGAAGCCTTCCTCAAATTGGAATAAATTCAAGCCTTTTAGGAAACCAAAGTCAGCCCCTTAGTCCGCATGAAGGTGCGGCCCTCATTCCAGTTCAGCTGGTAGGGGGCAGATTAAGGTTTTTCAAGGATATTTGGATAAAATCTGTTCAAAATCAATGGATTCAAAGCATTGTCTCTCAAGGGTATCGAATAGGATTCAGAGTAAGACCTCCTGTGAGAAGATTTTTTTCTCTCACGTATCCCAGTAAATCCAGTAAAAGCTCAGGCTTTCCTGAAGTGTGTTTCAGACCTGGAGTCTTCAAGGGTAATCATGCCAGTTCCTCTTCTGGAACAAGGTTTGGGGTTTTATTCAAATCTATTCTTTGTCCCAAAGAAGGAAAATTTATTCAGACCAGTTCTGGATCTGAAAATTTTGAATCGTTATGTAAGAGTACCAACTTTCAAGATGGTGACTATAAGGACTATTCTGCCTTTTGTTCAGCAAGGACATTATATGTCCACAATAGACTTGCAGGATGCATACCTTCATATTCCGATTCATCCAAAACATTATCAGTTTCTGAGATTCTTTTTTCTAGACAAGCATTACCAATTTGTTGCTCTTCCATTTGGCATAGCAACAGCTCCAAGAATCTTTTTAAAGGTTCTGGGTGCCCTACTCTCAGTAATCAGAGAACAGGGTATTGCAGTGTTTCCTTATTGGACGATATCTTGGTACTAGCTCAGTCTTTACGTTCTGCAGAATCTCACACAAATCAACTAGTGTTGTTTCCTCGGAAACATGGTTAGAGGATCAATTTACCAAAGAGTTTCTTGATTCCTCAGACAAGGGTCACCTTTGTAGGCTTCCAGATAGATTCAGTGTCCATGACTCTGTCTCTAACAGACAAGAGACGTTTAAAATTGGTTGTAGCCTGCCGGCACCTTCAGTCTCAGTCATTCCCTTCAGTGGCTATGTGCATGGAAGTTTTAGGTCTCATGACTGCAGCATCGGATGCAATCCCCTTTGCTCGTTTTCACATGACACCTCTTCAGCTTTGTATGCTGAATCAATGATGCAGGGATTATACAAAAATATCCTTAAATCCCAATGTACGACACTCTCTGACATGGTGGATAGATCACCATTGTTTAGTTCAAGGGGCTTCTTTTGTTCGGCCAACCTGGACTGTGATCACAACAGATGTGAGTCTCTCAGGTTGGGGAGCTGTTTGGGGATCTCTGACAGCACAAGGGGTTTGGAAATCTCAAGAGGCGAGATTACCATTAAATATTTTAGAACTCCGTGCAATTCTCAGAGCTCTTCAGTTTTGGCCTCTGTTAAAGAGAGAACCGTTCATTTGTTTTCTCAGTTTGTTCAGATGTGGGGTCTTGCAGAGATAGATCTCATGACCTCTCATCTAAACAAGAAACTTCCCAGATACCTGTCCAGGTTCAGGGATGTTCAGGCGGAAGCAGTGGATGCGCTGACACTTCTTTGGCGTTATCATCCTGCTTACATCTTCCCGCCTCTAGTTCTCCTTCCAAGAGTGATTTCCAAAATCATCATGGAACAATAATTTGTGTTGCTGGTGGCGCCAGCATGGCCACACAGGTTTTGGTATGCGTATCTGGTTCGGATGTCCAGTTGCCCGCCTTGGCCACTTTCGTTATGGCCAGACCTACTATCTCACAGTCCGTTTTTCCATCAGGATCTCAAATCATTAAATTTGAAAGTATGGAAATTGAACGCTTAGTACTAAGTCATAGAGGTTTCTCTGACTCAGTGATTAATACTATGTTACAAGCTTGTAAATCTGTCTCTAGAAAGATTTATTATAGAGTTTGGAAGACTTACATTTCATGGTGTTCTTCTCATAAATTTTCTTGGCATTCTTTTAGAATTCCTAGAATTTTACAGTTTCTTCAGGATGGTTTGGATAAAGTTTTGTCTGCAAGTTCCTTGAAAGGACAAATCTCTGCTCTTTCTGTTTTATTTCACAGAAAGATTGCTATACTTCCTGATATACACTGTTTTGTACAGGCTTTAGTTCGTATTCAGCCTGTCATTAAATCAATTTCTCCTCATTGGAGTCTTAATTTGGTTCTGAAGGCTTTACAGGCTCCTCTATTTGAGCCTATGCATTCTTTGGGCATTAAACTACTTTCTTGGAAAGTGTTGTTCCTTTTGGCCATCTCTTCTGCTAGAAGAGTTTCTGAGCTATCTGCTCTTTCTTGTGAATCTCCTTTTCTGATTTTTCATCAGGATAAGGCGGTTTTGCGGACTTCTTTTGAATTTTTTCCTAAGGTTGTGAATTCTAACAACATTAGTAGAGAAATTGTTGTCCCTTCCTTGTCTCCTAATCCTAAGAATCCTTTGGAAAGATCCTTACATTCTTTGGATGTGGTGAGAGCTTTGAAATATTATGTTGAAGCTACTAAAGATTTCAGGAAGACTTCTAGTCTATTTGTTATATTTTCCTAGGAAAGGTCAGAAGGCCTCTGTTATTTCCTTGGCCTCTTGGTTAAAGCTTTTGATTCTTCAAGCTTATTTGGAGTCGGGTCAAGCCCCGCCTCATAGAATTACAGCTCATTCTACTAGATCAGTCTCCACTTCGTGGGCTTTTAAGAATGAAGCTTCAGTTGATCAGATTTGCAAAGCAACAACTTGGTCCTCTTTGCATACCTTTACTAAATTCTACCGTTTTGATGTATTTGCTTCTTCGGAAACAGTTTTTAGTAGAAAAGTTCTTCAGGCAGCTGTTTCAGTTTGATTCTTCTGCTTTTGATTTAAGTTTTTTTCTTTCAAATGAAATAAACTTATTTTTTTGGGTTGTGGACTAATTTTTTCAGCGGTATATGGCTGTTTTTATTTTATTCCCTCCCTCTCTAGTGACTCTTGGGTGGAAGACTCCACATCTTGGGTATTGATATCCCATATGTCACTAGCTCATGGACTCTTGCCAATTACATGAAAGAAAACATAATTTATGTAAGAACTTACCTGATAAATTAATTTCTTTCATATTGGCAAGAGTCCATGAGGCCCACCCTTTTTATGGTGGTTATGATTTTTTGTATAAAGCACAATTATTTCCAAATTTCCTTTGTTGATGCTTTCTACTCCTTTCTTTATCATCCCACTGCTTGGCTATTCGTTAAACTGAATTGTGGGTGTGGTGAGGGGTGTATGTATAGGCATTTTGAGGTTTGGGAAACTTTGCCCCTCCTGGTAGGATTGTATATCCCATATGTCACTAGCTCATGGACTCTTGCCAATATGAAAGAAATGAATTTATCAGGTAAGTTCTTACATAAATTATGTTTTTCTCAGGGCATCTTTTTCTATAAAACAGTTATTTAGAGAACAAGTGTTTGTTTATTATGTGTGGAGAAGGAAAGGGTTAACCTTCTTTACATCAACCTTTCTACACTATATTTGAAATCCCTGTTGTCTACTACCATCTAATGGTACTGAATGGTATTTATCATTGCCTTTTTAAAATTACTCTTGATGAGTATTGTAGTTTAGACTTTTAAAACCTTTTCTCAGGTTTTCTTAATTTTCTTTCTGGATTTTACCAGATCTGTTAAACTTCTCTAGGATGCAAGATCTTATTTGAACTTCCAGTGGAAGGTCATATATTTATTGATCTTTTTTATTGTAATGAAACATATTTACAGTTGTGCTCATAATTTTACATTCCCTGGCAGAATTTATGATTTATTGGCCATTTTCAGAGAATATGAATAACACAAAAACTTTTCTTTCACTCATGGTTAGTGTTTGCCTGAAGCCATTTATTATCAATCAACTGTGTTTACTCTTTTTAAATCATAATGACAACAGAAACTACCCAAATGACCCCGATCAAAAGTTTACATACCCTGGTGATTTTGGCCTGGTAACATGCACACAAGTTGACACAAAGGGGTTTGAATGGCTATTAAAGGTAACTATCCTGTCTGATCTGTTTTTTTGTAATTAGTGTGTGAGTATAAAAGGCCAATGAGTTTCTTGACTCCTGACAGACCCTTGCATCTTTCATCCAGTGCTGGAATGACGATTCTGGATTCTGAGTCATGGGGAAAGCAAAAGAATTGTCAAAGTATCTGTGGGAAAAGGTAGTTGAACTGTATAAAACAGGAAAGGGATATAAAAAGATATCCAAGGAATTGAGAATGCAAATCAGCAGTGTTCAAACTAATAAAGAAGTGGAAAATGAGGGGTTCTGTTGAAACCAAACCACGGTCAGGTAGACCAACTAAAATTTAAGCCACAACTGCCAGGAAAATTGTTTGGGATGCAAAGACAAACCCACAAATAGCTTCAGGTGAAATACAGGACATGTGGTATGACTGTTTCAAGATGCACAATAAGGAGGCACTGAAAGATGAGCTGCATGGTAGAGTCGCCATGAGAAAGCCATTACTATGCAAATGCCACAAAGTATCCCGCTTACAATACGTCAGACAGCACAGAGACAAGCCTCAAACCTTCTGGCACAAAGTCATTTGGAGTCATGAGAGCAAAATTTAGCTTTTTGGCTACAACCATAAACGCTACATTTGGAGAGGAGTCAACAAGGCCTATGATGAAAGGTACACCATTCCTACTGTGAAACATGGAGTTGGGATCGCTTATGTTTTGGGGATGTGTGAGCTACAAAGGCACAGGAAATTTGGGCAGAATTGATGGCAAGATGAATGCAGTATGTTATCAAACAGAATGCTTCATTTTCCACTTCTTGATTAGAGTTTGAACACTGCTGATTTGCATTCTCAATTCTTTGGATATCTTTTTGTATCCCTTTCCTGTTTTATACAATTCAACTACCTTTTTCCCACAGACCCTTTGGCAATTCTTTTTCTTTCCCCATGACTCAGAATCCAGAAACATCAGTGCAGCACTGGGTGAATGTTGCAAGGGTCTGTCAGGAGTCCAGAAACTCATTAAGCCAAACACTAACCATGAGTGAAAGAAAAGTTTTTGTGTTATCATTCATATTCTCTGAAAAATGGCCAAGAAATCATAAATTCTGCCAGGGTATCTAAACTTATGAGCACAACTGTATATAACATAATAATGCTTTTTATGTTATTCCTGTTTTACAGAAACCCCATATATCTGTACTAATGTCTGTGAAATGTATGCGCTCTTATTTTATGAACAGGGGCTTAAAAATCTGTATTCATGGTTTGTTTCATACTCAATTTCTTAGTGTTTTAGGACACTAATATATTTAATGCTATGTTTTTTATTATAAGAATACAATAAAAATACCTTATATGGAGGTGATGTTTGTTAGCGTCTGTGACATGGATTGTTTCATGTCTCATTCTCAATTGGACTAATATATGTAATTCAAGTTTTGACTTCCATACCTGTCAAGACTATCCACAAACCAAGTAAAGAGGGAGGCCTTCTTAATCTGACCTTGTTAGCGCAGTAAGTAGCGTGTCAGTCTCATATAAGGCTCTTGCTCTTTCACTATACGTTTTATCGTAAAGGACCTATACTCTTTGGGAGTATTTGTTCCAGTTCCTATAGAGGAACAGGGACAAGGATCTTTTCAAATCTCTTTGTGGTTCCCAAAAAAAGGGGGGAACTTTACACCCAATCTTGGACCAGAAATGTCTCAACAAATTCCTCAGGGTTCTGCCCTTCAAGATGGCAACTATTCGTTCCAGCCTTACATTGGTTCAGGAAGGTCAGTTCATGACGACCATAGACCTGAAGGAAGCGTATCTACATATCCCCATCTCTGGGATCATAACCTGTTTATGAGGTTTGCCTTTCTGGAAAGGGAGTTGTGGCTTTGTGGTAACTCCAACACTCCTGAAGCAGAAGGTTGTGGGTTTGAACCCAGGTACATCTGCTTCCTCATCTGGCATGTGCTTCTGGTGCTTCTGAGTTTGTTGCTTTTCCGTTTGGTCTTGCCACGGCTCCCAGAATATTCACAATGGTTCTGGAGGCCGTTTTGGCAGTGGTACAGATCCCTGGGAATTGCAGTGGCGCTTTTCCTAGACGACGTCTTGGTTCAGGCATCATCTTTTCAACTAGATCTAATACAGAGATATTTTTGTCTTTTCTACGTCTCCATGAGATGTAACATGGATCTGGAATAGAGTTCCCTTCTTCCAACTACAAGTGTGTGTTAATTAGGGACAATCAGAGATTCTCTGTTGATGAAGATTTTCCTGACGGATGTCAGAATCCACAATTCTTGCTTTGTACCTTTCTCTACAGTCTGCTATTCGTCAATCAGTGACTTAATGCATGGAGGGGATTAATCTGATGTTTGCTTCCATGGACATCATTCCTTTTGCTCGCTTCCATCTGAGACCTCTTCAACTATGCATGCTCAGTCAATTGAACGGAGACCATTCAGATTTATCTCAGAGGATAGATCTGGATCCCCTAACAAGAGTCTCTCGTAGTGGATTTCTTAGGATCATCTATCTCAGGGATCTTGCTTCTGGAGACCTCCTGAATCATTGTGTCTACGGCCGCCAGCCTGTTAGGCTGGAGAGAAGGTTGGGGCTCACTAAAAGCTCAGGGCTTGTGGATTCGGGAGGAGTCTTCTCTTCCCATAAACATCTTGGAGTTGAGAGCAATCTTCAATGCCTTGCAACTTGGCCTCAATCTTTAGTCCTGTTATCAGAATCGGACTACATCGACTCAGTGGTTTACATCAACCACCAGGGAGGTACTCGGAGTTCCTTGGCCTTGAAGGAGGTGACTCACATTCTGCAGTGGGCAGAAACTTACGATTGTCTTCTATCTGCCATCCACATTCCAGGAGTGGACAATTGGGAGGTGGTTTTTCTGAGCAGACAGACTTTTCTTCCTGGGGAGGCTCTCCATCCGGAAGTGTTCTCCAGGATCACCCTCAGGTGTGGGGGGTTCTGGAGTTGGATCTGATGGCGTCTTGTGAGTAAGCCAAGCTTACAAAGTACGGATCTAGGTCAAGAGATCCTCAGGCCGCTCTGATAGATTCTCTGGCGGTTCCTTGGAATTTCAGTCTAGTGTTCCTGTTTGCTCTCCTTTCAGGAGTTATTGCTCGTATCAAACAGGAGAGAGCATCTGTGATCCCTTAGCTCCTGCCTGGCCACGCAGGATCTGGTTCGCGGATCTGGAAGAGATGTCATCTCTTCCTCCTTGGAGGTTACCTCTGAGGAAGGACCTTCTAATTCAGGGTCCATTACTCCATCCAAATCTAAAATCTCTGAAGCTGACTTCTTGGAGTTTGAACGTCTAATCCTCTCTAGACATGGTTTTTCTGAGGCGGTCCATTGATTCTATGCCTCAGGCTCGTAATCCTGTTACTCGCAGGATGTACCATAAGGTATGATGTAAATACCTTTTTTGGTGTGAATCTAAAGGTTTCTCCAAGAGTTGGGTGAGGATTCCCCGAATTTTATCTTTTCTTCAGGATGGCCTGGAGAAGGGTTTGTCAGTCAGTACTTTAAAGGGTCAGATTTCTGCACTGTCAGTTTGTTTGCCCAAACGTCAGGCAGATTTACCAGATGTTTAAATTTTTGTTCAGGTCCTGGTCAGAATCAGGTCTGTGTTTAAACCTGTTGCTTCAGCCTCAACATAGTTTTAGAGGTTTTTTTGAAGCAGGCTCTGTTTGAGCTGATGCATGTTGTTGATATGAAGTTATCTGGGAGGGTTTTGTTTCTCCTTGCTTTTTCTTCCGCTCGTAGAGTTCTGAGCTTTCAGCTCTGCAGTGTGATTTCCTGTGCCTTATTTTCATGCAGATAACGCGGTCCCTCGTACTAAATTAGGGTTTTCACCCTAAGATGGTGTCGGATCGAACCATTAGTCAGGAAATTGTACTTTCTTCTCTTTGTCCTAATCCTTCTTCTCATAAGGAACGTCTTTTGCATAACTTGGATGTTGTGCATGCTCTAAATTGTTCCCTTTAAACTACTAAAGTTTTTAGGCAATCTTCTGCCCTGTTTGTTATTTTCTTTGGAAAGAGTAAAGGTCAGAAGGCCACTTCTACTCTCTCCCTCTGGTTAAGAAGTATGATTCTTTTGGCTTATGAGACTGCTAGACAGCAGCCTTCTGAGATAATTATGGCTCATTCCACTAGGGCTGTTTCCTCTTCTTGGGCTTTCAAAAAATAAAGCTTCTGTGGAACAGTTTTCTCTTGTTAAGTGTATCCAGTCCACGGATCATCCATTACTTGTGGGATATTCTCCTTCCCAACAGGAAGTTGCAAGAGGGTCACCCACAGCAGAGCTGCTACATAGCTCCTCCCCTCACTGCCATACCCAGTCATTCTCTTGCAACTCTCAACAAAGATGGACGTAGTAAGAGGAGAGTGGTGTATTATAGTTAGTTTTTTAACTTCAATCAAAAATTTATTTTTAAATGGTACCGGAGTGTACTGTTTATCTCAGGCAGTATTTAGAAGAAGAATCTGCCTGCATTTTCTATGATCTTAGCAGAAGTAACTAAGATCCATGGCTGTTCTCACATATTCTGAGGAGTGAGGTAACTTCAGAGGGGAATGGCGTGCAGGTTTTCCTGCAATAAGGTATGTGCAGTTAATATTTTTCTAGGGATGGAATTTGCTAGAAAATGCTGCTGATACCAGATTAATGTAAGTAAAGCCTTAAATGCAGTGATAGCGACTGGTATCAGGCTTATTAATAGAGATACATACTCTTATAAAAGTGTAATATAAAACGTTTGCTGGCATGTTTAATCGTTTTTATATATGTTTGGTGACAAAACTTATTGGGGCCTAGTTTTTTTCCACATGGCTGGTTTGATTTTTGCCTAGAAACAGAGGCTTTCCACTGTTGCAATATGAGTGGTAAGGGCCTATTTTAGTGCTTTTCTGTGCAGATAAAAATACTGACAGAGACATTCAGCTTCCCTCTGCATGATACACGACATCTCTGAAGGGCTCAAAAGGCTTCAAAGTCGTGTTTGAGGAGGGTAACAATCACAGTAGACTGTGGCAGTTGTTGTGACTGTGTTTAAAAAAAACAAAAAAAAACGTTTTTGTCATTTATTATTCTGTTTTTGTTATTAAGGGGTTAATCATCCATTTGCAAGTGGGTGCAATGCTCTGCTGACTTGTTACATACACTGTAAACATTTTGTTAGTGTAACTGCCTTTTTTCACTGTTATTTCAAATTTTGTCAAAATTTGTTTCTCTTAAAGGCACAGTAACGTTTTTTATATTGCTTATTAACTTGCTTTAAAGTGTTTTCCAAGCTTGCTAGTCTCATTGCTAGTCTGTACAAACATGTCTGAAACAGAGGATACTTGTTCATTATGTTTAAAAGCCATGGTGGAGCCCCATAGGAGAATGTGTACTAAATGTATTGATTTCACCTTAAACAGTAAAGATCAGTCTTTATCTATAAAAGAATTGTCACCAGAGGGGTCTGTCGAGGGGGAAGTTATGCCGACTAACTCTCCCCACGTGTCGGACCCTTCGCCTCCCGCTCAAGGGACGCACGCTAATATGGCGCCAAGTACATCAGGGACGCCCATAGCGATTACTTTACAGGACATGGCTGCAATCATGAATAATACCCTGTCAGAGGTATTATCCAGATTGCCTGAATTGAGAGGCAAGCGCGATAGCTCTGGGGTTAGACGAGATACAGAGCGCGTAGATGCTGTAAGAGCCATGTCTGATACTGCGTCACAATATGCAGAACCTGAGGACGGAGAGCTTCAGTCTGTGGGTGACGTCTCTGAATCGGGGAGACCTGATTCAGAGATTTCTAATTTTAAATTTAAGCTTGAGAACCTCCGTGTATTGCTTGGGGAGGTATTAGCTGCTCTGAATGACTGTGACACAATTGCAGTGCCAGAGAAATTGTGTAGGCTGGATAAATACTATGCAGTGCCGGTGAGTACTGATGTTTTTCCAATATCTAAAAGGCTTACAGAAATTATTAGTAAGGAGTGGGATAGGCCCGGTGTGCCCTTTTCCCCACCTCCTATATTTAGAAAAATGTTTCCAATAGATGCCACTACACGGGACTTATGGCAGACCCTAAGGTGGAGGGAGCAGTTTCTACTTTAGCAAAGCGTACCACTATCCCGGTTGAGGACAGTTGTGCTTTTTCAGATCCAATGGATAAAAAATTAGAGGGTTACCTTAAGAAAATGTTTATTCAACAAGGTTTTATTTTACAGCCCCTTGCATGCATTGCGCCTGTCACTGCTGCGGCGGCATTCTGGTTTGAGGCCCTGGAAGAGGCCATCCATACAGCTCCATTGACTGAAATTGTTGACAAGCTTAGAACTCTTAAGCTAGCTAACTCATTTGTTTCTGATGCCATTGTTCATTTGACTAAACTAACGGCTAAGAATTCCGGATTCGCCATCCAGGCGCTTAGGGCGCTATGGCTCAAATCCTGGTCAGCTGATGTGACTTCAAAGTCTAAATTACTCAACATTCCTTTCAAGGGGCAGACCATATTCGGGCCTGGTTTGAAAGAAATTATTGCTGACATTACTGGAGGTAAGGGTCATACCCTTCCTCAGGACAGGGCCAAATCAAAGGCCAAACAGTCTAATTTTCTTGCCTTTCGAAATTTCAAGGCAGGTGCAGCATCAACTTCCTCTGCTTCAAAACAAGAGGGAACTTTTGCTCAATCCAAGCAGGCCTGGAAACCTAACCAGTCCTGGAACAAGGGCAAGCAGGCCAGAAAGCCTGCTGCTGCCTCTAAGACAGCATGAAGGAGCGGCCCCCTATCCGACAACGGATCTAGTAGGGGGCAGACTCTCTCTCTTCGCCCAGGCGTGGGCAAGAGATGTTCAGGATCCCTGGGCGTTGGAGATCATATCTCAGGGATATCTTCTGGACTTCAAAGCTTCTCCTCCACAAGGGAGATTTCACCTTTCAAGATTATCTGCAAACCAGATAAAGAAAAAGGCATTCCTAAGCTGCGTACAAGATCTCCTTGTAATGGGAGTGATCCATCCAGTTCCGCGGACGGAACAAGGACAGGGGTTTTATTCAAATCTGTTTGTGGTTCCCAAAAAAGAGGGAACCTTCAGACCAATTTTGGATTTAAAGATCCTAAACAAATTCCTCAGAGTTCCGTCATTCAAGATGGAAACTATTCGAACCATTTTACCCATGATCCAAGAGGGTCAGTACATGACCACAGTGGACTTAAAGGATGCCTACCTTCACATTCCAATTCACAAGAATCATCATCAGTTCCTGAAGTTTGCCTTTCTAGACAGGCATTACCAATTTGTAGGTCTTCCATTCGGGTTGGCTACAGCCCCAAGAATTTTTACAAAGGTTCTGGGCTCACTTCTGGCGGTCCTAAGACCGCGAGGCATAGCAGTGGCTCCTTACCTGGACGATATCCTTATACAGGCGTCAAGCTTTCAAATTGCCAAATCTCATACAGAGATAGTTCTGGCATTCCTGAGGTCGCATGGGTGGAAAGTGAACGAAGAAAAGAGTTCTCTATCTCCTCTCACGAGGGTTTCCTTCCTAGGGACTCTAATAGATTCTGTAGAAATGAAAATTTACCTGACGGAGTTCAGGTTATCAAAACTTCTAAATGCTTGCCGTGTTCTTCACTCCATTCCGCGCCCCACGGTGGCTCAGTGCATGGAAGTAATCGGCTTAATGGTAGCGGCGATGGACATAGTGCCATTCGCGCGTCTGCATCTCAGACCGCTGCAATTATGCATGTTCAGTCAGTGGAATGGGGATTACACAGATTTGTCCCCTCTACTAAATCTGGATCAGGAAACCAGAGATTCTCTTCTCTGGTGGTTATCTCGGGCCCATCTGTCCAAGGGTATGACCTTTCGCAGACCAGATTGGACAATTGTAACAACAGATGCCAGCCTTCTAGGTTGGGGTGCAGTCTGGAACTCCCTGAAGGCTCAGGGTTCATGGACTCAGGAGGAGAAACTCCTCCCAATAAATATTCTGGAGTTAAGAGCAATATTCAATGCTCTTCTGGCTTGGCCTCAGCTAGCAACACTGAGGTTCATCAGATTTCAGTCGGACAACATCACGACTGTGGCTTACATCAACCATCAAGGGGGAACCAGGAGTTCCCTAGCGATGTCAGAAGTCTCCAAGATAATTCGCTGGGCAGAGACTCACTCTTGCCACCTGTCAGCGATCCATATCCCAGGTGTAGAGAACTGGGAGGCGGATTTTCTAAGTCGTCAGACTTTTCATCCGGGGGAATGGGAACTCCATCCGGAGGTGTTTGCTCAATTGGTTCTCCGTTGGGGCAAACCAGAATTGGATCTCATGGCGTCTCGCCAGAACGCCAAGCTTCCTTGTTACGGATCCAGGTCCAGGGACCCAGAAGCGGCACTGATAGATGCTCTAGCAGCGCCTTGGTTCTTCAACCTGGCTTATGTGTTTCCACAGTTTCCTCTGCTCCCTCGTCTGATTGCCAAAATCAAACAGGAAAGAACATCGGTGATATTGATAGCGCCTGCGTGGCCATGCAGGACCTGGTATGCAGACCTAGTGGACATGTCATCCTTTCCACCATGGACTCTGCCTCTGAGACAAGACCTTCTAATACAAGGTCCTTTCAATCATCCGAATCTACTTTCTCTGAGACTGACTGCATGGAGATTGAACGCTTGATCCTATCAAAGCGTGGCTTCTCCGAGTCGGTAATTGATACCTTAATACAGGCACGAAAGCCTGTCACCAGGAAAATTTACCACAAGATATGGCGTAAATATCTTCATTGGTGTGAATCCAAGAATTACTCATGGAGTAGGGTTAGGATTCCTAGGATATTGTCCTTCCTCCAAGAGGGTTTGGACAAAGGATTATCAGCTAGTTCTTTAAAGGGACAGATTTCTGCTCTGTCTACTCTTTTACACAAGCGTCTGGCAGAAGTTCCAGACGTTCAAGCATTTTGTCAGGCTTTAGTTAGAATTAAGCCTGTGTTTAAATCTGTTGCTCCTCCATGGAGCTTAAACTTGGTCCTTAAAGTTCTTCAAGGGGTTCCGTTTGAACCCCTTCATTCTATTGATATCAAACTTCTTTCATGGAAAGTTCTTTTTCTGATGGCTATTTCCTCGGCTCGAAGAGTCTCGGAGTTATCTGCCTTACATTGTGATTCTCCTTATCTGATCTTTCATTCAGATAAAGTTGTTCTGCGTACAAAACCTGGGTTTTTACCTAAGGTGGTTTCTAACAAGAATATCAATCAAGAGTTTGTTGTTCCATCATTATGTCCTAATCCTTCTTCAAAGAAGGAACGTCTTTTGCATAATCTAGACGTAGTCCGTGCCTTGAAGTTTTACTTACAGGCTACTAAAGATTTTCGCCAAACATCTAACCTGTTTGTTGTTTACTCTGGATAGAGGAGAGGTCAGAAGGCCTCGGCAACCTCTCTTTCTTTTTGGCTTCGGAGTATAATCCGTTTAGCCTATGAGACTGCTGGACAGCAGCCTCCTGAAAGGATTACAGCTCATTCTACTAGAGCTGTGGCTTCCACCTGGGCCTTTAAAAATGAGGCCTCTGTTGAACAGATTTGCAAGGCTGCAACTTGGTCTTCCCTTCATACTTTTTCCAAATTTTATACTTTTGCTTCTTCGGAGGCTGTTTTTGGGAGAAAGTTTCTACAGGCAGTGGTTCCTTACGTTTAAGTTCCTGCCTTGTCCCTCCCATCATCCGTGTACTTTAGCTTTGGTATTGGTATCCCACAAGTAATGGATGATCCGTGGACTGGATACACTTAACAAGAGAAAACATAATTTATGCTTTCCTGATAAATTTATTTCTCTTGTAGTGTATCCAGTCCACGGCCCGCCCTGTCCTTTTCAGGCAGGTCTAAATTTTAATTAAACTACAGTCACCACTGCACCCTATGGTTTCTCCTTTCTCGGCTTGTTTCGGTCGAATGACTGGATATGGCAGTGAGGGGAGGAGCTATGTAGCAGCTCTGCTGTGGGTGATCCTCTTGCAACTTCCTGTTGGGAAGGAGAATATCCCACAAGTAATGGATGATCCGTGGACTGGATACACTACAAGAGAAATAAATTTATCAGGTAAGCATAAATTATGTTTTTTGCAAGGCGGCAACATGGTTCCCTTTGCATACTTTTTCCAAATTCCACAAATTTGATACTTTTGCCTCAACTGGGAGAAAGGTTCTTCAAGTGGTGGTGCCTTCTGTTTAGGTCCTCCTGCTTTTTTTCTCCCTCCCTGTTCATTCCGTGTCCTCTAGCTTTGGTATTGGTTCCCACTAGTAATTGGAATGACGTTGTGGAATCTACATGTCATAGGAAAGAAAACAAAATTTATGCCTTACCTGATAAATGTATTTCTTTCCGTACATGGAGAGTCCAAGACCCCGCCCTCTTTTTAATTGTATATCGGCAATTTTTTTGAGTAAACCTCAGGCACCTTTTTCACCCTTGTGTTTCTTCTTTTTCCATTTTCCTTTGGCTGAATGACTGGAGGTTATGGGTAAAAGAAGTTACACTTAACAGCTTTGCTGGGGTGCTATTTGCCTCCTCCTGCTGGCCAGGAGTTGAATATCCCACTAGTAATTGGAATGACGTCGTGGATTTTCCATGTCCGGAAAGAAATTTATCAGGTAAGCATAACATTTTTTTTATTTGCTTTTCACAACAGGAGACTGTTAGTTCATGTGAGCCATATAGATAACAATCACCTAGATTACGAGCTTTGCGTTGCGACTTTTAACGCTGAATAAATGGCAATTTCAGCGTAAAAGCAGGAACGCACTATTGGGAATCGTGTCGGTATAGCTATACCGCAAGCATTTTAGCCTGTAACGCAACGTCAATCCCGCACTCAAAAAAATTAAGTTTTTGTGAGGGATTTCCATAGCGCCGGTATTACAGGTTGTGCGGTGAGGCTAAAATGCTTGCGTTACAGCCTATACCGATACGATCCATTCCGCTTTCTGAGACCAGTAGTTATGGATTTTGTGTAACAAAAATGTTTCACAAAATTCATACCTAAACTGTTACAAAGTACACTAACACCCATAAACTACCTATTAACCCCTAAACCGAGGCCCTCTTGCATCGCGACCACTATATTAAACCTATTAACCCTTAATCTGCTGCCCACCCACATCGCCAACACTATTTAAATATATAAACCCCTAAACCGCCGTTCTCCGACATCGCCACCACTAAATAAAGTTATTAACCCCTAAACCTCCGGCCTCCCACATCTCTGCCACTTAATAAACCTACTAACCCCTAAACCGCCAGCTCCCCACATCGCAAAACACTAAATTATACTATTAACCCCTAAACCTTTTATTTTGTGATTCAGATAGAGCATGCAATTTTCATCAACTTTCTAATTTACTCCTATTATCAATTTTTCATTGTTCTCTTGCTATCTTTATTTGAAAAATATGGCATCTAAGCTTTTTTTTGGGGTTCAGAACTCTGGACAACACTTTTCTCCTACATTGGTGTGTCCGGTCCACGGCTTCATCCTTACTTGTGGGATATTCGCATTCCCTACAGGAAATGGCAAAGAGAGCACACAGCAAAGCTGTCCATATAGCCCCCCCTCTAGCTCCGCCCCCCAGTCATTCTCTTTGCCGCTCTGAACAAGTAGCATCTCCACGGGGATGGTAAAGAGTATGTGAGGATGAGCAAGTAGGCGCTGATGTTAATTTATCTGTTATACCCTCACATCAATCTGAGTTGGCAGTGAGGGAGGGTCTGTCTGAGGGAGAAATTTCTGACTCAGGAAAAATTTCTCAGCAGGCAGAACCTGATATCGTGGCATTTAAATTTAAGCTAGAACATCTCCGCGCCCTGCTTAAGGAGGTGCTAGCTACCCTTGATGATTGTGATTCTTTGGTGATTCCAGAGAAGTTGTGCAAAATGGACAAATTCTTAGAGGTCCCAGTGCACGCTGATGCTTTTCCGATACCCAAGAGGGTGGCGGACATAGTGACTAAGGAGCAGAAGCCAGGTGTACCTTTTGTTCCCCCTCCTATATTTAAGAAAATGTTCCCCATTGTCGACCCCAGAAGGGATGCATGGCAAACGGTCCCTAAGGTAGAGGGGGCAGTTTCAACGTTAGCTAAGCGCACGACTATTCCTATAGAGGACAGTTGCACTTTCAAAGATCCTGTGGATAAAAAATTGGAAGGATTGCTTAAAAAGATTTTTGTTCAGCAAGGTTTCCTTCTTCAACCAATTTTGTGCATTATCCCTGTCACCACAGCGGCATCTTTTTGGTTCGATGAACTAGAAAATTCGCTCCAAAAGGAGACTCCATTTGATGAAGTCAAAAATCTTGGTCGGCGGATGTGTCGTCCAAAACAAAATTGCTTAATATTAATATTAAGACCCTTTTTGGGCCAGAATTAAAGGAGATTATTTCAGACATCACTGGGGGAAAGGGCCATGCCCTCCCACAGGATAGGCCTTTCAAGGCTAAGAATAAGTCTAATTTTCGTTCCTTTCGTAATTTCAGGAACGGACCGGCTCCTAACTCTGCAGCCTCTAGACAAGACGGTAACGCTTCCCAACCTAAACCAGCATGGAAACCATTGCAAGGCTGGAACAAGGGTAAACAGGCCAAGAAGCCTGCTGCTGCTACCAAGACAGCATGAAGGGGTAGCCCCCGATCCAGGACCGGGTCTAGTAGGGGGCAGACTTTCTCTTTTTGCTCAGGCTTGGGCAAGAGATGTTCCGGATCCCTGGGCACTAGAAATTGTCTCTCAGGGGTATATTCTAGAGTTCAAGGAACTGCCTCCAAGGGGAAGGTTCCACATGTCTCGCTTATCTTTAGACCAGATAAAGAGACAGGCATTCTTACGTTGCGTAGGAGACCTATTAAAGATGGGAGTGATACACCCAGTTCCAACAGCGGAACAAGGTCTGGGTTTTTACTCAAACCTGTTTGTAGTTCCCAAAAAAGAAGGAACTTTCAGGCCAATTCTGGATTTAAAAATTCTAAACAAATTCCTCAGAGTTCCATCATTCAAAATGGAAACCAATCGGACGATTTTACCAACGATCCAGGAGGGTCAATATATGACTACCGTGGACCTAAAGGATGCGTATCTGCATATTCCTATCCACAAAGATCCTCATCAGTTCCTGAGGTTCGCTTTTCTGGACAAACATCAGTTCGTGGCTCTTCCGTTCGGTTTAGCCACTGCTCCCAGAATTTTCACAAAGGTGCTAGGGTCCCTTCTAGCGGTCCTAAGGCCGAGGGGCATTGCAGTAGCACCTTACCTAGAAGACATTCTAATTCAAGCGTCGTCTCTTTCCAAAGCAAGGGCTCATACAGACATTGTTTTAGCCTTTCTCAGGTCTCACGGGTGGAAGGTGAACATAGAAAAGATTTCCCTGTCCCCGTCCACAAGGGTTTCCTTTCTGGGAACAATAATAGACTTGAAGATTTTTCTGACAGAGGTCAGAAAGTCAAAGCTTCTAAACGCTTGTCGAGTTCTTCAATCTATTCCTCAGCCCTCCATAGCTCAGTGCATGGAGGTAATAGGACTTATGGTTGTGGCAATGGACGTGGTTCTTTTTGCTCGAATTTATTTGAGACCATTGCAACTGTGCATGCTCAAACAGTGGAATGGGGATTATGCAGACTTGTCTCCCCAGATTCAAGTGGACCAGGTAACCAGAGACTCACTCCTCTGGTGGTTGACTCAGGATCACCTGTCTCAGGGAATGAGTTTCCGCAGACCAGAGTGGATCATTGTCACGACCGACGCCAGTCTCTTAGGCTGGGGCGCGGTCTGGGGCTCCCTGAAAACTCAGGGTCTATGGTCTCGGGAAGAGTCTCTTCTCCCGATAAACATTTTGGAACTGAGAGCGATATTCAATGCGCTCCTGGCTTGGCCTCAACTAGCGAAGGCCAGGTTCATAAGATTTCAGTCGGACAACATGACGACTGTAGCGTACATCAATCATCAGGGGGGAACAAAGAGTTCCTTGGCGATGAGAGAGGTATCCAAGATCATCGAATGGGCGGAGGATCACTCCTGCCATCTATCTGCAATTCAAATCCCAGGAGTAGACAACTGGGAAGCGGATTATTTGAGTCGTCAGACTTTCCATCCGGGGGAGTGGGAACTTCACCCGGAGGTCTTTGCCCAGTTAACCCAACTATGGGGCATTCCAGATATGGATCTGATGGCATCTCGTCAGAACTCCAAGGTTCCTCGCTACGGGTCCAGATCCAGGGATCCCAAGGCGAAACTAGTAGATGCATTGGTGGCGCCTTGGTCGTTCAATCTAGCTTATGTGTTTCCACCGTTCCCTCTCCTTCCCAGGCTAGTAGCCAGGATCAAACAGGAGAAGGCTTCGGTGATTCTAATAGCTCCTGCATGGCCACGCAGGACTTGGTATGCAGACCTGGTGAATATGTCATCGGCTCCACCATGGAAGCTACCTTTGAGACAGGACCTTCTAGTACAAGGTCCATTCGAACATCCAAACCTAGTTTCTCTGCAACTGACTGCTTGGAAATTGAACGCTTGATTCTATCTAAGCGTGGGTTTTCGTAATCTGTTATAGATACTCTGGTCCAGGCCAGAAAACCTGTGACCAGGAAAATTTACCATAAGATATGGCAAAAATATATTTGTTTGTGCGAATCCAAGGGTTACTCATGGAGTAAAATTAGGATTCCAAGGATACTTTCCTTTCTCCAAGAGGGTTTGGAGAAAGGTCTGTCAGCTAGTTCTCTAAAAGGACAGATATCTGCTCTGTCTGTCTTGTTGCACAAACGTCTGGCAGCCGTGCCAGATGTACAAGCGTTTGTACAGGCGTTAGTCAGAATCAAGCCTGTCTACAGACCTATGACTCCTCCATGGAGTCTTAACTTAGTTCTTTCAGTTCTTCAAGGGGTTCCGTTTGAACCTTTACATTCCATAGATATTAAGTTACTATCTTGGGAAGTTCTGTTTTTGGTTGCTATTTCTGCTAGAAGAGTTTCTGAATTGTCTGCTTTGCAGTGTACTTCACCCTATCTGGTATTCCATACAGATAAGGTAGTTTTACGTACCAAGCCTGGTTTTCTTCCAAAAGTGGTTTCCAACAGTAATATTAACCAGGAAATAGTGGTTCCTTCTCTGTGTCCGAATCCAGTTTCGAAGAAGGAACGTTTGTTACATAACCTAGATGTGGTTCGTGCTTTAAAATTCTATTTAGAAGCAACAAAGGATTTTAGACAGACATCATCCTTGTTTGTCGTCTATTCTGGTAAGAGGAGAGGTCAGAAAGCTACTGCTACCTCTCTTTCCTTTTGGCTAAAAAGCATCATCCGATTGGCTTATGAGACTGCCGGACGGCAGCCTCCTGAACGAATTACAGCTCTCTCTACTAGAGCTGTGGCTTCCACATGGGCCTTCAAGTATGAGGCTTCTGTTGAACAGATCTGTAAGGCAGCGACTTGGTCTTCTCTGCATACATTTGCCAAATTTTACAAATTCGATACTTATGCTTCTTCGGAGGCTGTTTTTGGGAGAAAGGTTTTACAAGCAGTGGTGCCTTCCGTTTAGGTAACCTGACTTGTTCCCTCCCTTCATCCGTGTCCTAAAGCTTTGGTATTGGTTCCCACAAGTAAGGATGAAGCCGTGGACCGGACACACCAATGTAGGAGAAAACAGAATTTATGTTTACCTGATACATTTCTTTCTCCTACGGTGTGTCCGGTCCACGGCCCGCCCTGGCTTTTAGTCAGGTTTAAAATTTTTGTTTTTTGTACACTACAGTCACCACTGCACCTTATGGTTCTCCTTTTTCTCCTAACCGTCGGTCGAATGACTGGGGGGCGGAGCTAAAGGGGGGGCTATATGGACAGCTTTGCTGTGTGCTCTCTTTGCCATTTCCTGTAGGGAATGAGAATATCCCACAAGTAAGGATGAAGCCGTGGACCGGACACACCGTAGGAGAAAGAAATTTATCAGGTAAACATAAATTCTGTTTTTTAATTGGTGGATGAATTTATCCACCAATCAGCAAGAACAACCCAGGTTGTAAACCAAAATGGGCCCGCATCTAAACTTACATTCTTACATTTCAAATAAAGATACCAAGAGAATGAAGAAAAATTGATAATAGGAGTGAATTAGAAAGTTGCTTAAAATGTCATACTCTATCTGAATCACGAAAGAAAAATTTGGGGTTCAGTGTCCCTTTAACCTTACATTACTATTCTAATAAAATAAAAAAAACTACCAATTAAAAATACTAAATTACATTTTTTTTAAAATCTAACACTACGAAAATTTAAAAAAAAAATCTAAATTACAACTAAAAAAAAAAATGAAAAATTTACAAAATCTAAATTTTACACCTAATCTTATAGCCCTTTAAAAATAAAAAGCCCCCCCAAAATAAAAACACCCCCTAGCCTACAATAAACTACCAATAGCCCTTAAAAGGGCCTTTTGTAGGGCATTGCCCTAAATAAATCAGCTCTTTTACCTGTAAAAAAAAAATACAAAGTCCCCCCTACAGTAAAACCCACCACCCAACCAAACCCCCAAAATAAAAAAACCTAATTCTAAAAAAAAAACTAAGATACCCATTGCCCCTAAAGGGGCATTTGTATGGGTATTGCCCCTAAAATGGCATTTAACTCTTTTGCATTGCCCTTAAAAGGGCATTCAGCTCTTTCAAAAAAGCCCAAACCCTAATCTAAAAAAAAAAGTCAGGACATCCATCTCCCATCCAGGCGGCGAGGTCTTCATCCATTCCGGGGGTGTCTTCTATCGTCATCCCGGTGGCGCAAAGCGGAGCTATCCTGGATCCCATCCTGCGAGGAGCGTCCTCTTCATACGGTCGCCGCCATACACTGAAGTTGAATGCAAGGTAGCTGTTTCAAAATGGCGTCCCTTGCATTCTTATTGACTGAATTTATTCTTCAAATTCAAATTATCCAATAGGATGAGAGCTACTGAAATCCTATTGATTGTACATATACACACACACACACACACATATATATGCATACATATATACAGACACACACATATATACACAAAATACACACGCACACACATGTATACACACATATACACACACACACACTATATATACACACACACACACTATATATACACACACACACATTTTATTAAAGAAAAAAAAAATCTGACTCCTAAAAGTATGTTGGTTGGCTCCTTGACTTAAAATAAATTTAAGCCCTGACTTACCTTTTCTGCAATGTGTTATTACCCTGTACCACACTGGAGTTCAGGAAGGGGGAGGAAATAGACAAATACACACATCTGCACAGAGATACATACAGACACAGAGATACATGTGCGTGCACACACACAGATACATACACCAGAGATACATACACACACACACACAGAGATACATACACACAGAAACATACACAAATACACATACACACACACACATACAAATATACACACAAACAGATACATACACACAAACAAACACAGAGATACATACATACACACACACAGGCACACACACCGATACACACACACATGCACACAGATACACAAATACACACACAGATACATACACAGGGGGATATTTATCAAGCCGTCAGCTGCAAATACGCTGGAGTTCCGCAGCGTAATTGTGGTGAGCTTGATCCGACCTAGTTATCAAAGCCTACAGACCGGCAAAAGTTGAAATCTGTGACGTAACATACGATCCGCCGGTCTCAATCCGACAGATCGATGCTTACGTCATTACAGATGTTCCGAATACACATTCGGCACTATTTGACACTTTTTAAAAGTTATCAAATAGTTATAACTGGCCCACTGTACCTGGTTTTCAATCCACCACCCTGGAGGCCGCGGATGCCATAGGAATCAATGGGAGTCTGAAAGCAGCGAAAGCTTATGTTCGATGCTGCCAGATATCCCATTGATTTCAATGGTAGAAAACCAGTAATGTTTACACCTAACAAGCCAAGAGTCTAAACACCCCTAATCTGCCACCCCGACATCGCCGCAACCTAAATAAAACATATTAACCCCTATCCCGCCCCTCCCGGACCCCGCCGCCACTAAATAAAGTTATTAACCCCTATAACGACGCTTTCCGACACCGCCACAACTAAATAAATGTACTAACCCCTATCCCACTGCTCCCGGACCCCTCCGCCGCTAAATAAACGTATTAACCCCTAAACCTCTGGCCTCCCACATCGCTACCATTAACTAAACCTATTAACCCCTAAACCACCAGCCCCCCACATCACCATAAACTAAATTAAGCTATTAACCCCTAAACTTAACAACCCGCTAACTTTACATTAAAATTACAACATCCCTATCTTAAAATAAATTTAAACTTACCTATAGAATTAAAAGAAACTATTTTAAACTATTAATTAACCTACCCTAACTATTGTACTAAAATTACATTAAGCTAACAATTAAATTAACTATATTACATATTAAAAAACACTAACCCTCCTTAAATTATTTAAATCTACTATTAAAAATTTCTAAATTACAAAAAATAAATAAACGCTAAGTTACAAAAAAAACCCTCTAAATTACGAAAACAAACAAACCACAGTATCTAAAATAAAAACGAATTACACCTAATCTAATAGCCCTATCAAAATAAAAAAGCCCCCCAAAATGAAAAACCCCCTAGCCTACAATAAACTACCAATGGCATTGCCTCAAAGAAATCAGCTCTTACCTGTAAAAAAAAGTACAAACACCCCCCAACAGTAAAACCCACCACCCAACCAACGCCCCCAAATAAAAAGCCTATCTAAAAAACCTAAGCTCCCCATTGCCCTGACATTGACATTTGTATGGGCATTGCCCTTAAAAGAGCATTTAGCTCTTTTACGTGCCCAGACCATACTCAAAATAAAACCCACCCAAAAAACCCTTAAATAAACCTAACACTAAACCCCGAAGATCCACTTACAGTTTTTGTAGTTCCGCTTGAAGGATCCATCCAGCCGGCAAGAAGTTTTCATCCGGACGGCCTCTTCCATCTTCATCCATCCGGCGAAGTCTTCATTCATGCGGCCTCTTCTATCTTCATCCATCCGGCGCGGAGCGGGTCCATCCTGAAGACATCTGGCGCGGAGCTCCTCTTCAATACGGTCGCCGCCGTAAACTGGAACTTAAATGCAAGTGTTGTCATCTAAGATGACGTCCAATCAGCCAATAGGATTAGAGCTGCTAAAATCCTTTTGGCTGTTCCAATCAGCCAATAGGTTGAGAGCTCAATTCTATTGGCTGTTGGGAACAGCCAATAGGATTTTAGCAGTTCTAATCCTATTGGCTGATTGGAGCCGCATGGATGAAGACTTCGCCGGATGGATGAAAATGGAAGAGGCTGCCCGGATGAAGACTTCTTGCCGGCTGGATGGATCCTTCAAGCGGAACTTCAAAAAATGTAAGTGGATTGTCAGGGGTTAGTTTTAGATTTATTTAAGGTTTTTTTGGGTGGGTTTTATTTTTAGAGTAGGGTCTGGGCAGGTAAAAGAGCTAAATGCCCTTTTAAGGGCAATGCCCATACAAATGCCCTTTTCAGGGCAAAGGGGAGCTTAGGTTTTTTAGATAGGCTTTTTATTTGGGGGGGTTGGTTGGGGGGGTGTTTGTATTTTTTTTTTACAGGTAAAAGAGCTGATTTCTTTGGGGCAATGCCCCGCAAAAGGCCATTTTAAGGGCCATTGGTAGTTTATTGTAGGCTAGTTTTTTATTTTGGGGGACTTTTTATGTTGATTGGGCTATTAGATTAGGTGTAATTCGTTTTTATTTTTGATACTGTGTTGTTTTTTTTGTAACTTAGCGTTTATTTTTTTTGTTATTTAGTAATTTTTAATGGTAGATTTAAATAATTTGAGTAGGGTTAGGGTTTTTTAATATGTAATAAAGTTAATTTAATTGCTAGTTTAATGTAATTTTAGTATAATAGGGTAGGCTAATTAATAGTTTAATATAGTTTCTTTTAATTCTACAGGTAAGTTTAAATTTATTTTAAGAAAGGGATGTTGTAATTTTAATGTAAAGTTAGCGGGTTGTTAAGTTTAGGGGTTAATAGCTTAATTTAGTTTATGGTGATCTGGGGGGCTGGGGATTTAGGTGCTAATAGGTTTAGTTAATGGTAGTGATGTGAGAGGCCAGAGGTTTAGGGGTTAATACGTTTATTTAGTGGCGGCGGGGTCAGAGAGCGGCGGGATAGGGGTTAATAACTTTATTTAGGTTGCGGCAGGGTCCGGGAGCGGCAGGATAGGGGTTAATAACTTTAATAAAGTTGCAGCGGGGTCCAGGAGCGGCGGGATAGGGGTTAATAACTTTATTAAAGGTTTGGCGGGGTCCGGGAACGGCGGGATAGGGGTTAAACATTTTAGTATAGGGGCGGCGTTTAGTGATAGGGTATAAATAAAGTTGGTAAAAAGCCGAATAGACGCAAGATTGATGACTGCTAGTTAACAACAGTCCGATGCTCATCGCCCCGTACTTGGTGCGCGGCTTTTTGACAGCTTTTTTTAATAAATATGGAGATCGTATTCAGGACCGCGGCCGCAATGTTAGGCGAGCGTATTGGTGCTGGCGAATGCAGCATAGTTGAGTCTTTGATAAATATCCCCCACAGACACACACACAGATGCATACGCACACATAGATACGTACACACACACAGATACATACGCACACACAGATATACACACACACACAGAGATACATACATATATACACACATACAAACAGATACATATATACACACACACATTACAAAAATAAAAAAACAAATCTAGCTCCTAAGTATTTTTTTTCACAAAATTGTTTCCTTTCTCTCTCTCTCTCTCTCTCTTATTTTTTTTTATTTTTTGTAAAATATTTTTTATTTAGGTGACAATGTTGTACATACATGCATAGAAATACAAGGTCATCCCATTTGGTTACAGGGGGGCAATAGGTAACTCAATTACATTTGCATGGTATGGAAAAAGAAAAAAAAAGAATAATGAACAGAGACCGTCAATTGGTTCTCTCAAAACATAAACAATAGAGACATTCTTGACAGGTATGGGCCTCAGTTACCTCTTTTTATAACTGTGCTGTGCTAAGGTGGATATAGTATAGCTATAATAACTCTGTGCTGTGCGTCAATATTTAGTAGATTCGTTTGCAATCTTTTCGGGAACTACCTTATGTGGGTAAGCAGTGGGCCTCCTAAAAAAAAAAAAAACCCTAGTTGAAAAGCTACCTGCCTCGATCAGGACCCGTAAGGGGAGGGAGTGTCGAGCAGGTGAGTGGGGGGTACCTAGTATGGGTTGCACTGTGTCCGACTGCGATAGCTTCAATGTCTTGGTTGCATTCAGGCAGGTGGAAAGAGAGAGTGCAGAGGAGAAGGAGGAGGAGATAAGTGGGAGGGCGGGAAAGAAGAGGGGGGTGGAGGAGTAAGGTCCTCTCACCAAGTGGTTCAGCGGTGCAAATCCGGGGAAGGTGGCTCCCCGTAATTAGGTCTATGTGGGGACATTACTGATTCAATGTGGGCTCCTGTCTGTGGAGCCAGAGGTCCCAGATCCGCCAGTAGGAGTCCACCCTGTTCAGATGTCAGAAGAATCCTCATTCCATAGAGGCAAATGTCTCTAATGTTGTTTTAATTGTAGTCAGGGTGGGTGGGTCTGGTTGTCTCCAACGTCTAGCAATCAAGATTTCTTTCATGTAATTGGCAAGAGTCCATGAGCTAGTGACATATGGGATATACAATCCTACCAGGAGGGGCAAAGTTTCCCAAACCTCAAAATGCCTATAAATACACCCCTCACCACACCCACAATTCAGTTTTACAAACTTTGCCTCCTATGGAGGTGGTGCAGTAAGTTTGTGCTAAGATTTCTACGTTGATATGCGCTTCTCTGCATTGTTGAAGCCCGATTCCTCTCAGAGTACAGCGAATGTCAGAGGGACGTGAAGCGAGTATCACTTATTGAATACGATGATTTCCCTAACGGGGGTCTATTTCATGGGTTCTCTGTTATCGGTCGTAGAGATTCAGCTTGGATGAAGACTTCTCCCAGCTTGGATGAAGACTTCTCCCGGCTTCGTTGAGGACTTCGGCCGGCTTGGATGAAGACTTCTCCCGGTAAGTCGATCTTCAGGGGGTTAGTGTTAGTTTTTTTTTAAGGATGTATTGGGTGGGTTTTATTTTTAGGTTAGGGTTTGCAAAAGAGCTAACTGCCCTTTTAAGGGCAATGCCCATCCAAATGCCCTTTTCAGGGCAATGGGGAGTTAAGTTTTTTTTAGATAGTATTTTATTTGGGGGATTGGTTGTGTGGGTGGTGGGTTTTACTGTTGGGGGGGGGTTTGTATTTTTTTTCAGGTAAAATTGCTGATTACTTTGGGGCAACGCCCTGCAAAAGGCCCTTTTAAGGGCTATTGGTAGTTTAGTTTAGGCTAGGTTTTTTTATTTTGGGGGGCTTTTTTATTTTGATAGGGCTATTAGATTAGGTGTAATTAGTTTAAATATCTTGTAATTTGTTTATTATTTTCTGTAATTTAGTGGGGTTTTTTTTTTGTACTTTAGCTAATTTAATTTAGGTAATTTTATTTAATGTCGTTAATTTATTTAATTATAGTGTAGTGTTAGGTGTTAGTGTAACTTAGGTTAGGTTTTATTTTACAGGTATTTTTGTATTTATTTTAGCTAGGTAGTTATTAAATAGTTAATAACTATTCTACCTAGTTAAAATAAATACAAACTTGCCTGAAAAATAAAAATAAACCCTAAGCTAGATACAATGTAACTATTAGTTATATTGTAGCTAGCTTAGGGTTTATTTTATAGGTAAGTATTTAGTTTTAAATAGGAATAATGTAGTTAATGATAGGAATTTTATGTAGATTTTTTAAAAATTATATTTAAGTTAGAGTGTGTTAGATTTAGGGGTTAGATTTAGGGGTTAATAAATTTAGTATGGTGGCGGCGACGTTGGGGCGGCAGATTAGGGGTTAATAAATGTAGGTAGGTGGCGGCGAGGTTAGGGATGACAGATTAGGGGTTAATAAGTGTAGGTAGGTTGCGGTGACATTGGGGGCAGAAGATTAGGGGTTAATAAATATAATGTAGGTGTCAGCGATGTTGGGGGCAGCAGATTAGGGGTTTATAAATATAATGTAGGTGGTGGCGGTGTCCGGAGCGGCAGATTAGGGGTTAAAATTTTTTTTATAGTATTTGCGATGCTGGAGGGCCTCGGTTTAGGGGTTAATAGGTAGTTTATGGGTGTTAGTGTACTTTTTAGTATGTTTAGTTTTATGCTACGGTGTTGTAGTGTAAAACTCATAACTACTGACTTTAAAATGCATTTGCACTCTTGGAGGTAGAGGGTGTACCGCTCACTTTTTGACCTCCCAGGACAGACTCGTAATACCAGCACTATGGAAGTCCCATAGAAAAAAGGGTTTACGAAGTTTATGTAAGTAGTTTTGTGGTAAGGCCAAAGAAGTGTGCGTGCCCCTAAACCTTCAAGACTCGTAATAGCAGCGGGCGTAAAAAAGCAGCGTTAGGACCTCTTAACGCTGCTTTTTTACCCTAACGCACAACTCGAAATCTAGCTTTAAGTTTTCTGATAAACCTTGGAATCGTTTAATTTCAGTATTTAAAACAGTTATTACTGTCCCTGAGGTTTTCCCTGTGCCTCATGCTGTCTCTGACATGATTGCTAGAGAATGTTCTAAGCCAATTGTGCCTTTTAAAGGGACACTGAACCCAATTTTTTTCTATTGTGATTCAGATAGAGCATGCAATTTTAAGCAACTTTCTAATTTACTCCTATTATTAAATTTTCTTCATTCTCTTTAGATCTAGATATACCCACCCACACCTAATCCTCCATCTGGAGGGGGCCTTTTACCGCCAGATTTTATTGCACAATTACAAACAGCGGTGTCTGGGGCCTTTAGTGCTTTTAAGCGCAAGCGAAAGGTCAAATATTGCTATCCTTCCCAGGAGTCATCAACTACTTTATTGGATTTATCTGATAGAAGATTATCTGATGATGAAGGCGCCTCTGATACTTCAGAGGGCGCTCTTTCTGGGTCCAAATCTGCTGCCTCTAAACCTCCAGCTGTGGAGGAACCAGACTTTTGATTTAGGATTGAACATTTACGTTTTCTGTTGAAGTTTTGACTACGTTAGAGGTTCCGGAGCCCAAATTGCCTGAGGAATCTTTGATTCCTAAATTAGATAAGGTCTATGAGGACAGGGTTGTACCAAAAACTTTCCCGGTTCCTGTAAAGATGGAGAACATTATTAAGAATGATAGGGAAAGTATTGGTTCTTCCTTTTCCCCTTCATCTCCCTTTAAGAAATTGTTCCTGGTCTCGGACTCTCAATTGGAGTTGTGGGGTTCCATCCCCAAGGTGGATGGCGCTATCTCTACACTTGCTAAACGCACTACTATCCCGCTTGAGGATAGTTCGTCGTTTAAAGAGCCCATGGAAAAAATGATAGAAACTCTGTTAAGAAAGATGTTTCAACAACATACGGGATATTTGTTTCAACCTGCAGCGTCTGTTGCTGCGGTTGCTGGAGCGGCTACCTACTGGTGCGACTCCTTATCTGAGTTGATTGTGGTGGAGGGTCCCCTCGACGTGATCCAGGAAAGAATTAAGGGATTAATTCTTTTATTTGTGATGCTAATATGCAAATTATTCGCCTGAATGCTAAGGCTTCAGGTTTTTCTGTTCAAGCCCATAGGGCACTCTGGCTGAAGTCCTGGTCTGCGGACATGACTTCTAAGTCCAGACTTCTTTCCCTCCCCTTTAAGGGAAAATTTTTATTTGGTCCAGACCTGGACTTAATTATCACCACAGTTACTAGAGGCAAAGGTGCCTTTTTACCGCAGGATAAGAAGAACAAGCCTAAGGGACAAGGTCCTAATTTTTGTTCTGATAAATCCCAACATCAGCAGCCCTCTGCAAAGCCTGAGCAATCCAAGGGTACTTGGAAGCTGGCTCAGCCCTAGAATAAATCCAAGCAGAGTAAGAAGACTGCTGAGACAAAGTCGGCATGAAGGGGCGGCCCCCGATCCGGTTCTGGATCACGTAGGAGCAGACTGACGCTCTTTTCGGACGCTTGGTTTGGGGACGTGCAAGACTTGTGGGTCTTGGAGGTCATTGCTCAGGGATACAAGATAGGTTTCAAGTCTCCACCCAGGGGCAGATTCCTCCTATCAAACTTGTCTTCCAGGCCAGAAAAGAGAGAAGCCTTTCTGGGGTGGGTGAGGGAGTCATTGTCCCAAAGAAGGAGGGAGCTTTCCACCCGATTCTGGACCTAAAGTGCTTAAACAAATTCCTATCGGTCCCCTTGTTCAAGATGGAGACAATAAGATTAATCCTTCCTTTAGTACAGGAAGGACAGTTCAGGACCACTATAGATCTGAAGGATCTGAAGGATGCTTACCTTCACGTTCCAATACACAATGAACACTTCAAGTTCCTAAGGTTTGCATTTCTGGACCAGCACTTCCAGTTTATTGCACTTCCATTTGGTCTAGCTACTGTTCCAAGAGTTTTTATGAAGGTTCTAGGAGCTCTGCTTGCAGTTGCCAGAACCAGAAGTATAGCAGTAGCCTTATACTTGGACGATATTCTGGTTCAAGCACCATCTTGTCGTCTGGCAGAAGACCATTCAAAATCTCTTCTGTTTCTTCTTCGATCTCATGGATGGAAGATAAACTTAGAAGAGAGTTCTCTTATTCCCAGTACCAGGGTGGAATTCCTGGGTACTATAATAGACTCCATATCCATAAGGATATACCTTACAGCCAAGAGACGTTACAAGCTATCTTCTGCTTGTCTTGCCCTCCAGACCTCCTTAAGGCCCTCTGTGGCTTGGTGTATGGAGGTGATTGGTCTCATGGTGTCCAGCATGGACATCATTACTTTTGCCAGATTCCATCTCAGACCACTACAGCTGTGCATGCTGAGACAGTGGAATGGCGATAATTCGGATCTGTCTCAACAGAGTTTTTTCTGGACAACCGGTCGAGAGAATCGCTGTCCTGGTGGCTCTGTCCAGATCACCTGTCCTAAGGGACATCCTTCTTGAGACTATCCTAGGAGATTGGGACTATGGACACAAGCCTATGAGGATGGGGAGCTGTTTGGGGTGCCAGGAAGGCACAGGGCCTGTGGACTTGAGAAGGAATCCTTCCTTCTGATCAACATTCTGGAACTTTGGGAAATCTTCAATGCTCTGAAGGCTTGACCTCTTCTGGGTTCGTCCCAGTTTATCAGATTCTAATCAGACAACATAACCTCGGTGGCTTACATCAACCATTAGGGGGGAACGAGAAGCTCCCTAGCAATGAGGGAAGTATCTCGGATTCTGGAGTGGGTGGAGGCCCACAACTGCTCGCTGTCAGCGATCCACATTCCGGGTGTGGACAACTGGTAAGCAGATTTCCTCGACAGACAATCCTTTCATCCGGGGGAATGGTCTGTCCATTACGAGGTATTTTCAGAGATTTGCAACAAATGGGGGATGCCGGAGATCTCAAGGCGTTCCGTCTCAATTCCAAGCTACCCAGATATGGGTCGCTCTCCAGGGTTCCTCAAGCGGAGCTAATAGATGCATTAGCAATGCCTTGGAGGTTTAATCTGATTTACATTTTCCCACTGTTACCACTTCTTCCTCGTGTAGCGGCCCGCATCAAGCAGGAGCACACATCAGTGATACTGATTGCTCCATCGTGGCCACGAACGATGTGGTTCGCGGACCTGGTGGGGATGTCCTCATCTCCTCCGTGGAAGTTACCTTGTCGCAGGGATCTGCTGGAACAGGGTCCTTTTGTTCATCAAAATCTAGATTCTCTGAAGCTGACTGCGTGGGGATTGAACACTTAGTCCTAGCCAAGAGAGGTTTCTCTGAGAAGGTTATTGATACTCTCATTCAGGCTTATACGCCTGTTACTCGTTGCATCTATCATAAGGTGTGGAAAGCTTACTTATTCTGGTGTGAGGAGCGTGGTTTAGCCTGGCATAAGGTCAGGGCCGGCGTTTGCATAAGGCCATCAAGGCAGGCGCCTTAGGGCGCACCATCAGGAGGGCGCAAACTTAGAGCAGGAACATTTTTATAATTTTTTAATTTTTTTTTAAATACAGGTAATGCACCACTATTTTTAACGTTAGCACATCTATGGCTAACAATTTGTACTCTTTTATTATTATTATTATTTTATATCCATATGTAAAATCTTAAAAAAATGTATGCTGTTTAATTGGCAGCGCCACAGCAGGAAATGTAACAATCTTCACCTGCACGTCAGTCTGTAGTTGGACGTGCAGGTAGCAGATGATGACATGGGAGCTCGAGAGTGGAAGGTAAGTGTATATTAGATTGTTGGGTTTTTTACTTCTGAAACGGTAGTGTGGCGCTGCCTGCGCTTCTCAAAAAGGATCTCAGCAGTAAAGATGGTCTGGTCCCTTGCAGACACACACAGGTCACCTGGAGTCCTGGACCCACCACCCCATCCCGGGCCTCCCCCCTGCATTGCGGCGGGGCAACTCCACGCAGCCTCTGGTAACCGCACATACTTGATGGTCAGGCTCAGGGTGATATATCCCACAGTCCATCCAATGTAGGGAAAAATAAGCGCTCCAAGCCCACAGATGTATAAAAGTTCAATTTTATTCCAAACTATGTTAAAATCATACAGGATAGATTAAAAAGTGGTAAGCACAATAGTGCAAAAACAAGTTGTGGAACAGGTGCAAAAAACAGTAAACGTTTCGTGCTCCATGCACTTGGTCACTGCTAATTGATGCACCTGTTCAGTGCTCCTTTTATACCAAAATTCTTAAAGTGATATCACAAAATTTCATTAACTTGTACTTTGCCATTTTGTAAGGGAGCCTATGACAAGAAACATTTATTTTTTCCCTCTTCATATACATAAGATGTTATTATATAAATATGCAGGTTGATTCATATTAGTTAAGGTGAGACTGTGTCTTATAAAAACAATCTATTATACACATTTATTAAATCTTTACTTTTATAGGGAAAAATGTATGCATTGCTCTATGAGACATTATCTACAGAGTTAAATATAATCAGAGCCATGTTTCTATTGGGATTTAGTTTAAACTACAATATTATAAAAATCCTAAATTTAAGCAGTATGAAATTAGATATGCAATAAATGAGCCTATGACAAGACACCAAAATACATCAAAATGAGTGTATATACAACAATCTATTTTCTCTCTCATAAGGGAAAAATATAGTTAGAAGTAATAGTGAGAAAATGTCTCATATCAACATATTTTCTTATTTCTTCATTCTATTTAAGGAAATGAGCCCATGACAAGAGTCATACCACTAAATTAAAAAATTTCCCAAAACATTAAATGATTTATCAAAAAATTGGATATTTATTATTTAGTAAATAAGTCTAAATCCCTTCTCATATTAAGGCCCTCAGGATGTGTGGTCTGTAAATTGAACATCCACATAACTTCTCTTTTGTCAAGTGTTTTCTCTCTATCACCTCCTCTTCTCCATTGTGGGACAAAATCTATCCCCTGTAGGATAAGAGCAGATGTGTCTGCGTTGTGTAGAACCTTAAAATACCTTGATACAGGTGTGTCTGAGTCCTCATTCTCTATGGAGCGCAGGTGCTCCAAAAACCTCTCTTTTAACGGTCTCTTTGGTTTTTCCTGTGTATTGTTTGTGGCAAATTTTACATGTGAGAAGATAAACCACATGAGTGGTTGAACAGTTGATATAATGATGTATCTTATAGGTCTTATTAGTAATAGTGGAATTAAATTCCTCTCCTTCCTTAACAAAATCACAGGTTGTGCATATAGGGCGTCTACACTTATAAAAACCCTTTCTCTGTTTTAACCAGCAGGATGTTTTTTTGGTTTTTACATCTGATGGAGAAATGAAATTTGCTATCGTCTTACCTCTTCTAGATACAAAATCACAACCTTCTTTGAGAATCTCCTTAAGGATAGGGTCTGAGTACAAAATTGGTATGGAATCTTTAATAATATTGCACACCTTAGTGTATTCCATACTGTAAGTTGTAATGAATTTGATCTTGCTATTTTCTGATGTTCTTTTCTGTTTATTTCTATATTTTAGCAAGTCTTGTCTGGGAGTTAAATCTACACTAGATTTTGCCTCTTTAAGTAACTTCTCACTGTAGCCTCTATCCCTGAACCTTTGTGTTGCCTCTTCTGACTTTGCCTGATATTCAACCTCATTAGTGCAATTTCTTTTAATTCTGGTATATTCCCCCTTAGGGATACCCTTCACAACATGTCTTGGATGGCATGAATTGTACTTAAGGATAGTATTCCCAGCTGTAGACTTTCTATACATAGTGGTCTCAACTGTGTTTTTGTCTGTGCTCATTAATGTGATATCAAGAAAATGTATTTCTTTTTCACTCTGTTCACTGGTAAAGTTTAAGTTAAAGTTGTTGTTGTTCAAATATTTACAAAAATCCTCTGCCTCTTGCTGGTCTCCCTCAAACACAAACAACAGATCATCTATGTATCTGTAAAACTGGATAATCCTATCCTTGAAGGGGTTTTTATCTCCAAAAACGTGGGACAGCTCCCACCAACCCATAAAAAGGTTGGCATAGGTTGGCATATGAGGGGATTTAGCCCCCATGGCTGTCCCACGTTTCTGGAGATAAAAGCTATTCTGAAACAGAAAAAAATTGTGACTCAGGAGATATTCAATTGCCCTTAATATAAAGATTTGATTCATTCTTACAACCCCTAGTTAGGGATTTGCCCAGTTTTATACAGGACACCACGGCCCTTTTAAATAAAATACAAAATCTAAAATGGAAATCCACATATAGATTTATCACAGCAGATGTTTCCTCATTGTATACAACTATACAACACGAGAAGGGGATAGAAGCAATAGAACACTTTTTGGAACAGAATACAAATTTTACATATCCTACTAAAATCTTTATTTCTTTCATGTAATTAGCAAGAGTCCATGAGCTAGTGACGTATGGGATATACATTCCTACCCACAAATCAGTTTTACAAACTTTGCCTCCTATGGAGGTGGTGAAGTAAGTTTGTGCTAGATTCTACGTTGATATGCGCTCCGCAGCAGGTTGGAGCCCGGTTTTCCTCTCAGCGTGCAGTGAATGTCAGAGGGATGTGAGAGTATTGCCTGTTTGAATTCAATGATCTCCTTCTACGGGGTCTATTTCATGGGTTCTCTGTTATCGGTCGTAGAGATTCATCTCTTACCTCCCTTTTCAGATCGACGATATACTCTTATATATACCATTACCTCTGCTGATTCTCGTTTCAGTACTGGTTTGGCTTTCTACAACATGTAGATGAGTGTCCTGGGGTAAGTAAGTCTTATTTTCTGTGACAAACAATATGGCGAATGAGAGGGCGCTAATAAGCTTGGTATACTTAACACACCTAATTGGTTTAGGTCAAAACAAAAATTATAATCATAAGCGGTGTAGTTTGTAAATCTTTTACTAGTGGAAATAATCCCTAATACAAAACAGTATATGAAAACATTTAAGAACACATGAATTAAAATTAGATACAATATTTATAATTAGTGCTGTAGGAATCCCTGATACATAAATTTATAAAACAATATATGAAACATTTAAAGACACATGATTTAAAATTAGATACAATATTATGATTAGTGCTGTAGGAATACCACCCTGATATAAAAATATGTATTTACAATAAGCGCTTGTTTTGGAAATGCATTGATCAATGTTTGATTCCTTAAAATCAGTTGGTTTATTCCTGGATATAAGGGACAGTCTTTATAGTCCTTATAAATTTTCAACAGATGCAATTACTTTAGGTTGTATGATTTATTGCATACAAAACTATCAGTGTGATAAAATTTACTGGATAGAAGCAATAAAAAGTTCCTTATTAACGACACTTTGTGTCCTTGCTTGTTTATATATATCACGTTAACTCACAGAAAGTTGCAGCGACTGTATCCGAATGTCGCTGTGGTGTATTTCAGAGACTGTGATCTTTAATCGTAACACGCTCCTTGCGTGTGGGCCGCTTTATGTACTGCAGCTCCTATCCTCTGGCACAGGATTCTCGACTCCCTCCGTGGGGAGGTAACCGGCAGAGGTACGCCGCTCTTTGTGTGTGAATATCTGATGAGCTGTTAAGCTTACAGTTTCCAATACTCACAGCTCCCTGTTTGTGACAAGCAGTCTTGATGCAAGTATGATCCTCGAGGTGAATGGGCACCCGCTCTTAGCGTTAATACGCGCGGGTAAATACTAGGTACCTAGTGGGTTTGGTTCTGGTAACAGGCAACTTCAACTTCTACGCGTTTCACCCATATGTGTGGGCTTTATCAAGATCTTGATAAAGCCCACACATATGGGTGAAACGCGTAGAAGTTGAAGTTGCCTGTTACCAGAACCAAACCCACTAGGTACCTAGTATTTACCCGCGCGTATTAACGCTAAGAGCGGGTGCCCATTCACCTCGAGGATCATACTTGCATCAAGACTGCTTGTCACAAACAGGGAGCTGTGAGTATTGGAAACTGTAAGCTTAACAGCTCATCAGATATTCACACACAAAGAGCGGCGTACCTCTGCCGGTTACCTCCCCACGGAGGGAGTCGAGAATCCTGTGCCAGAGGATAGGAGCTGCAGTACATAAAGCGGCCCACACGCAAGGAGCGTGTTACGATTAAAGATCACAGTCTCTGAAATACACCACAGCGACATTCGGATACAGTCGCTGCAACTTTCTGTGAGTTAACGTGATATATATAAACAAGCAAGGACACAAAGTGTCGTTAATAAGGAACTTTTTATTGCTTCTATCCAGTAAATTTTATCACACTGATAGTTTTGTATGCAATAAATCATACAACCTAAAGTAATTGCATCTGTTGAAAATTTATAAGGACTATAAAGACTGTTCCTTATATCCAGGAATAAACCAACTGATTTTAAGGAATCAAACATTGATCAATGCATTTCCAAAACAAGCGCTTATTGTAAATACATATTTTTATATCAGGGTGGTATTCCTACAGCACTAATCATAATATTGTATCTAATTTTAAATCATGTGTCTTTAAATGTTTCATATATTGTTTTATAAATTTATGTATCAGGGATTCCTACAGCACTAATTATAAATATTGTATCTAATTTTAATTCATGTGTTCTTAAATGTTTTCATATACTGTTTTGTATTAGGGATTATTTCCACTAGTAAAAGATTTACAAACTACACCGCTTATGATTATAATTTTTGTTTTGACCTAAACCAATTAGGTGTGTTAAGTATACCAAGCTTATTAGCGCCCTCTCATTCGCCATATTGTTTGTTCATTTTTCTATCTTGAGGAGATAGTGGAGAGTGGCTTAGGTATCCTTTTTAGATTTTAAGCGCTGAGTACTCCTGTGCTATCTTATTTTCTGTGACACTCTAAAGCTATGGTTGGGCACTTTTTTATAAAGTTCTAAATATATGTATTCAAACATTTATTTGCCTTGACTCAGGATGTTCAACATTTCCTTATTTCAGACAGTCAGTTTCATATTTGGGATAATGCATTTGAATATATCATTTTTATCTTACCTTAAAATTTGACTTTTCCCTGTGGGCTGTTAGGCTTGCGGGGGCTGAAAATGCTTCATTTTATTGCGTCATTCTTGGCGCGGACTTTCTTGGCGCGAAATTTTTTTTTTTTTTTTCTATTTCCGGCGTCATACGTGTCGCCGGAAGTTGCGTAATTTTTGACGTTTTTCGCGCCAAAAATGTCGGCGTTCCGGATGTGGCGTAATTTTTGGCGCTAATAGCATTTAGGCGCCAAATATTGTGGGCGTCAAATTTGTCTCCACTTTATTTAAGTCTCATTATTTGTTGCTTCTGGTTGCTAGAAGCTTGTTCACTGGCATTTTTTCCCATTCCTGAAACTGTCATTTAAGGAATTTGATCAATTTTGCTTTATATGTTGTTTTTTCTATTACATATTGCAAGATGTCCCACGTTGCAACTGAGTCAGAAGATACTACTGGAAAATCGTTGCCTGGTGCTGGAACTACCAAAGCTAAGTGTATCTGCTGTAAACTTTTGGTAGTTGTTCCTCCAGCTGTTGTTTGTATTACATGTCATGACAAACTTGTTAATGCAGAAAATATTTCCTTTAGTAAAGTACCATTACCTGTTGCAGTTCCATCAACATCTAATGTTCAGAGTGTTCCTGATAACATAAGAGATTTTGTTTCTGAATCCATTAAGAAGGCTATGTCTGTTATTCCTCCTTCTGGTAAACATAAAAAGTCTTTTAAAACTTCTCTTTATACAGATGAATTTTTAAATGAACATCATCATTCTGATTCTAATGATTCTTCTGATACAGAGGATTCTGTCTCAGAGGTTGATGCTGATAAATCGTCATATTTATTTAAAATGGAATTTATCCGTTCTTTACTTAAAGAAGTCCTAATTGCATTAGAAATTGAGGATTCTGGTCCTCTTGATACTAAATCTAAACGTTTAGACAAGGTCTTTAGATCTCCTGTGGTTATTCCAGAAGTTTTTCCTGTTCCTGGTGCTATTTCTGAAGTAATTTCCAGAGAATGGAATAATTTGGGTAATTCATTTACTCCTTCTAAACGTTTTAAGCAATTATATCCTGTACCGTCCGACAGATTAGAGTTTTGGGACAAAATCCCTAAAGTTGATGGGGCTATTTCTACCCTTGCTAAACGTACTACTATTCCTACGGCAGATGGTACTTCCTTTAAGGACCCTTTAGATAGAAAAATTGAATCCTTTCTAAGAAAAGCTTATCTGTGTTCAGGTAATCTTCTTAGACCTGCTATATCATTGGCTGATGTTGCTGCAGCTTCAACTTTCTGGTTGGAAACTTTAGCGCAACAAGTAACAGATCATGATTCTCATAATATTATTATTCTTCTTCAACATGCTAATAATTTTATCTGTGATGCCATTTTTGATATTATCAGAGTTGATGTCAGGTTTATGTCTCTAGCTATTTTAGCTAGAAGAGCTTTATGGCTTAAAACTTGGAATGCTGATATGTCTTCTAAATCAACTCTACTTTCCCTTTCTTTCCAGGGTAATAAATTATTTGGTTCTCAGTTGGATTCTATTATCTCAACTGTTACTGGTGGGAAAGGAACTTTTTTACCACAGGATAAAAAATCTAAAGGTAAAAACAGGGCTAATAATTGTTTTCGTTCCTTTCGTTTCAACAAAGAACAAAAGCCTGATCCTTCATCCTCAGGAGCAGTTTCAGTTTGGAAACCATCTCCAGTCTGGAATAAATCCAAGCCTTCTAGAAAAGCAAAGCCAGCTTCTAAGTCCACATGAAGGTGCGGCCCTCATTCCAGCTCAGCTGGTAGGGGTCAGATTACGTTTTTTCAAAGAAGTTTGGATCAATTCTGTTCACAATCTTTGGATTCAGAACATTGTTTCAGAAGGGTACAGAATTGGTTTCAAGATAAGACCTCCTGCAAAGAGATTTTTTCTTTCCCGTGTCCCAGTAAACCCAGTGAAAGCTCAAGCATTTCTGAAATGTGTTTCAGATCTAGAGTTGGCTGGAGTAATTATGCCAGTTCCAGTTTTGGAACAGGGGCTGGGGTTTTATTCGAATCTCTTCATTGTACCCAAGAAGGAGAATTCCTTCAGACCAGTTCTGGATCTAAAAATATTGAATCGTTATGTAAGGATACCAACATTCAAAATGGTAACTGTAAGGACTATATTGCCTTTTGTTAAGCAAGGGCATTATATGTCTACAATAGATTTACAGGATGCATATCTGCATATTCCGATTCATCCAGCTCACTATCAGTTCCTGAGATTCTCTTTTCTGGACAAGCATTACCAGTTTGTGGCTCTGCCGTTTGGCCTAGCTACAGCTCCAAGAATTTTTACAAAGGTTCTAGGTGCCCTTCTGTCCGTAATCAGAGAACAGGGTATTGTGGTATTTCCTTATTTGGACGATATCTTGGTACTTGCTCAGTCTTCACATTTAGCAGAATCTCATACGAATCGACTTGTGTTGTTTCTTCAAGATCATGGTTGGAGGATCAATTCACTAAAAGTTCATTGATTCCTCAGACAAAGGTAACCTTTTTAGGGTTCCAGATAGATTCAGTGTCCATGACTCTATCTTTGACAGACAAGAGACGTCTAAAATTGATTTCAGCTTGTCAAAACCTTCAGTCACAATCATTCCCTTCGGTAGCCTTATGCATGGAAATTCTAGGTCTTATGACTGCTGCATCGGACGCGATCCCCTTTGCTCGTTTTCACATGCGACCTCTTCAGCTCTGTATGCTGAACCAATGGTGCAGGGATTACACAAAGATATCTCAATTAATATCTTTAAAACCGATTGTCCGACATTCTCTAACGTGGTGGATAGATCACCATCGTTTAATTCAGGGGGCTTCTTTTGTTCTTCCGACCTGGACTATAATCTCAACAGATGCAAGTCTTACAGGTTGGGGAGCTGTGTGGGGGTCTCTGACAGCACAAGGGGTTTGGGAATCTCAGGAGGTGAGATTACCGATCAATATTTTGGAACTCCGTGCAATTTTCAGAGCTCTTCAGTCTTGGCCTCTTCTGAAGAGAGAGTCGTTCATTTGTTTTCAGACAGACAATGTCACAACTGTGGCATACATCAATCATCAAGGAGGGATTCACAGTCCTCTGGCTATGAAAGAAGTATCTCGAATTCTGGTTTGGGCGGAATCCAGCTCCTGTCTAATCTCTGCGGTTCATATCCCAGGTATAGACAATTGGGAAGCGGATTATCTCAGTCGTCAAACGTTGCATCCGGGCGAATGGTCTCTTCACCCAGAGGTATTTCTTCAGATTGTTCAAATGTGGGAACTCCCAGAAATAGATCTGATGGCTTCTCATCTAAACAAGAAACTTCCCAGGTATCTGTCCAGATCCCGGGATCCTCAGGCGGAGGCAGTGGATGCATTATCACTTCCTTGGAAGTATCATCCTGCCTATATCTTTCCGCCTCTAGTTCTTCTTCCAAGAGTAATCTCCAAGATTCTGAAGGAATGCTCGTTTGTTCTGATGGTAGCTCCAGCATGGCCTCACAGGTTTTTGTATGCGGATCTTGTCCGGATGGCCTCTTGCCAGCCGTGGACTCTACCGTTAAGACCAGACCTTCTGTCACAAGGTCCTTTCTTCCATCAGGATCTCAAATCCTTAAATTTAAAGGTATGGAGATTGAACGCTTGATTCTTGGTCAAAGAGGTTTCTCTGACTCTGTGATTAATACTATGTTACAGGCTCGTAAATCTGTATCTAGAGAGATATATTATAGAGTCTGGAAGACTTATATTTCTTGGTGTCTTTCTCATCATTTTTCCTGGCATTCTTTTAGAATTCCTAGAATTTTACAGTTTCTTCAGGATGGTTTGGATAAAGGTTTGTCTGCAAGTTCCTTGAAAGGACAAATCTCTGCTCTTTCTGTTCTTTTTCACAGAAAGATTGCTAATCTTCCTGATATTCATTGTTTTGTACAAGCTTTGGTTCGTATAAAATCTGTCATTAAGTCAATTTCTCCTCCTTGGAGTTTGAATTTGGTTCTGAGGGCTCTTCAAGCTCCTCCTTTTGAACCCATGCATTCATTGGACATTAAATTACTTTCTTGGAAAGTTTTGTTCCTTTTGGCCATCTCTTCTGCCAGAAGAGTCTCTGAATTATCTGCTCTTTCTTGTGAGTCTCCTTTTCTGATTTTTCATCAGGATAATAATTCTTTTGAATTTTTACCTAAGGTTGTGAATTCCAACAATATTAGTAGAGAAATTGTGGTTCCTTCATTATGTCCTAATCCTAAGAATTCTAAGGAGAAATCGTTGCATTCTTTGGATGTTGTTAGAGCTTTGAAATATTATGTTGAGGCTACTAAGTCTTTCCGTAAGACTTCTAGTCTATTTGTCACCTTTTCCGGTTCTAGGAAAGGTCAGAAAGCTTCTGCCATTTCTTTGGCATCTTGGTTGAAATCCTTAATTCACCATGCTTATGTGGAGTCGGGTAAAACTCTGCCTCAAAGGATTACAGCTCATTCTACTAGGTCAGTTTCTACTTCCTGGGCGTTTAGGAATGAGGCTTCGGTTGATCAGATTTGCAAAGCAGCAACTTGGTCCTCTTTGCATACTTTTACTAAATTCTACCATTTTGATGTGTTTTCTTCTTCTGAAGCAGTTTTTCGTAGAAAAGTACTTCAGGCAGCGGTTTCAGTTTGAATCTTCTGCTTATGTTTTCATTAAACTTTATTTTGGGTGTGGATTATTTTCAGCAGGAATTGGCTGTCTTTATTTTATCCCTCCCTCTCTAGTGACTCTTGCGTGGAAAGATCCACATCTTGGGTAGTCATTATCCCATACGTCACTAGCTCATGGACTCTTGCTAATTACATGAAAGAAAACATAATTTATGTAAGAACTTACCTGATAAATTCATTTCTTTCATATTAGCAAGAGTCCATGAGGCCCACCCTTTTTGGTGGTTATGATTTTTTTGTATAAAGCACAACTATTCCAATTCCTTATTTTATATGCTTTCGCACTTTTTTATCACCTCACTTCTTGGCTATTCGTTAAACTGATTTGTGGGTGTGGTGAGGGGTGTATTTATAGGCATTTTGAGGTTTGGGAAACTTTGCCCCTCCTGGTAGGAATGTATATCCCATACGTCACTAGCTCATGGACTCTTGCTAATATGAAAGAAATGAATTTATCAGGTAAGTTCTTACATAAATTATGTTATTAAGGGCAATTGAATATCTCCTGAGTCACAATTTTTTTCTGTTTCAGAATAGCTTTTATCTCCAGAAACGTGGGACAGCCATGGGGGCTAAATTCGCCCCCTCATACGCCAACCTTTTTATGGGTTGGTGGGAGCTGTCCCACGTTTATGGAGATAAAAACCCCTTCAAGGATAGGATTATCCAGTTTTACAGATACATAGATGATCTGTTACTTCCAGGACTCTCGGTGGTGGTGGTCTACATGGCCATCATGATTAGCCTAACCAAATACTACAATCCAACCTTGGCCCAGTCTTCCTAAGGCCCTTCATTGGCTGTATTTTGGTAGTACTGTTCTTATTAGTTTAATAGCTGATACAACACCGAATGTTGTCAGCTCTATATGGCCTGCATGAATAGCCGCACCCAAAGCCAAAAAAACCCCAAGCGGTTTTGCACTAACACCCATGGCTAACTCTGTTGTTTCAAGTTCTACTATTCTTAGCTCTTTCATCTCATCATCCCTGTTACGTCCAGGACTCTCGGTGGTGGTGGTCTACATGGCCATCATGATTAGCCTAACCAAATACTACAATCCAACCTTGGCCCAGTCTTCCTAAGGCCCTTCATTGGCTGTATTTTGGTAGTACTGTTCTTATTAGTTTAATAGCTGATACGACACTGAATGTTGTCAGCTCTATATGGCCTGCATGAATAGCCGCACCCAAAGCCAAAAAAAAGCCAAGCGGTTTTGCACTAACACCCATGGCTAACTCTGTTGTTTCAAGTTCTACTATTCTTAGCTCTTTCATCTCATCATCCCTGTTACGTCCAGGACTCTCGGTGGTGGTGGTCTACATGGCCATCATGATTAGCCTAACCAAATACTACAATCCAACCTTGGCCCAGTCTTCCTAAGGCCCTTCATTGGCTGTATTTTGGTAGTACTGTTCTTATTAGTTTAATAGCTGATACGACACTGAATGTTGTCAGCTCTATATGGCCTGCATGAATAGCCGCACCCAAAGCCAAAAAAAAGCCAAGCGGTTTTGCACTAACACCCATGGCTAACTCTGTTGTTTCAAGTTCTACTATTCTTAGCTCTTTCATCTCATCATCCCTGTTACGTCCAGGACTCTCGGTGGTGGTGGTCTACATGGCCATCATGATTAGCCTAACCAAATACTACAATCCAACCTTGGCCCAGTCTTCCTAAGGCCCTTCATTGGCTGTATTTTGGTAGTACTGTTCTTATTAGTTTAATAGCTGATACGACACCGAATGTTGTCAGCTCTATATGGCCTGCATGAATAGCCGCACCCAAAGCCAAAAAAACCCCAAGCGGTTTTGCACTAACACCCATGGCTAACTCTGTTGTTTCAAGTTCTACTATTCTTAGCTCTTTCATCTCATCATCCCTGTTACGTCCAGGACTCTCGGTGGTGGTGGACTACATGGCCATCATGATTAGCCTAACCAAATACTACAATCCAACCTTGGCCCAGTCTTCCTAAGGCCCTTCATTGACTGTATTTTGGTAGTACTGTTCTTATTAGTTTAATAGCTGATACGACACCGAATGTTGTCAGCTCTATATGGCCTTCATGAATAGCCGCACCCAAAGCCAAAAAAAAGCCAAGCGGTTTTGCACTAACACCCATGGCTAACTCTGTTGTTTCAAGTTCTACTATTCTTAGCTCTTTCATTTCATCATCCCTGTTACTTCCAGGACTCTCGGTGGTGGTGGTCTACATGGCCATCATGATTAGCCTAACCAAATACTACAATCCAACCTTGGCTCAGTCTTCCTAAGGCCCTTCATTGGCTGTATTTTGGTAGTACTGTCATCCTTTTGAATAAAAGATTACAGTAAAGGCATTGATTTTAGAAACCCACAGATCATTATTTGCAACCGTGAATTTAGAAAAAAACATTGATTACACACCCGTCACACTTATTTATGCTCAGGCCTTTTTAATACGAGGGTCCCGGAGCCTCAACCGAAACAACAGCATGAAAGAGGAGATATGTCATCCTTTTGAATAAAAGATTACAGGAAAGGCATTGATTTTAGAAACCCACAGATCATTATTTGCAACCGTGAAATTAGAAAAAAACATTGATTACACAGCCGTGACACTTATTTATGCTCAGGCCTTTTTAATACGAGGGTCCCGGAGCCTCAACCGAAACAACAGCATGAAAGAGGAGATATGTCATCCTTTTGAATAAAAGATTACAGGAAAGGCATTGATTTTAGAAACCCACAGATCATTATTTGCAACCGTGAAATTAGAAAAAAAAATTGATTACACAGCCGTGACACTTATTTATGCTCAGGCCTTTTTAATACGAGGGTCCCGGAGCCTCAACCGAAACAACAGCATGAAAGAGGAGATATGTCATCCTTTTGAATAAAAGATTACAGGAAAGGCATTGATTTTAGAAACCCACAGATCATTATTTGCAACCGTGAAATTAGAAAAAAAAATTGATTACACACCCGTGACACTTATTTATGCTCAGGCCTTTTTAATACGATGGTTCCGGAGCCTCAATCGAAACAACAGCATGAAAGAGGAGATATGTCATCCTTTTGAATAAAAGATTACAGGAAAGGCATTGATTTTAGAAACCCACAGATCATTATTTGCAACCGTGAAATTAGAAAAAAACATTGATTACACAGCCGTGACACTTATTTATGCTCAGGCCTTTTTTATTACGAGGGTCCCGGAGCCGCAACTGAAACAACAGCATGAAAGAGGACATATGTCAATCTTTTTGAATTATAGATTACAGGAAAGGCATTGATTTTAGAAACACTGAGATAATTACTTGCAACCGGAAAATAAAAAAAAAACATTGAACAGACACCCAGTACACTTTATTATCCATAGGCCTTTTCAGCAGAGGCTCCAGGACCCTCAACAAAAACAAGAGCAGGGAGCTGGGCATAGGAGTACAATGGAGTGTGACAATAATAATCTGAAGGTGAAGATTGCATAGTTGTGGCATTTTAATTTTGTTATCGTGGAAACTTAGTACTTGCAATGACCTTGCTCTGGTGAATCCATATCGCAAATGTGTTATTTAAGGCACTGTTTGTCTATTTTTTTGAATATCAGCATTTGGTAAATGAAGCTCAACTTAGGCTGGTGAGAAACGACCTTTCTTCTGGCTGTTTGCAAATGTTGTGGCTCTGGACAAACATGTGAATAAGGGGCCATCAGCCATATTCTGCACGCAACCCCTTTGATGATTGACGATAAACATGTGTCACCTGCAAGCAGAGCTCGTTACTTCTGTCTAAATCATCTTCCTGGTATGGACAGGCCACTGTTTCCAACAGCAAGTACGAATTTTGAAATAGAAGATTGTCTTGAGTATGGTAGGAAACCAAAGTTTATTTAATTCAGTACTATCTATCACCACAAAAAATGAACTTCTTGAAGCAACAAAAATGCCAGCAATTTCATGTGCTTATGGATGACAAGGACGTCATGTCCTTTGGTGCACAGAGATGGAGACGATTTTTGCCCTCCCTGTACACTACCCAGATGTCTCAAACATCACCAGAAACACAATACAGCCACTCTTGTGAAGTTCCTGGAGTGTTCCGGTAGCCATCTCTTTGCGCTCCTAAAGGAATACTTTATCAGTGTTTTTGTATACATCCGACAACAGCTTCGGAGACTGTGGTGACACACATGTTATTTACTGTTGTTCCAGCTGTGGCAATATCAATTGGCATGAAAAAGTTAAGATTTGTGGGTTGGGGAGCCTATAGCTGTTAAGGTAGGACGTGTGTTTGAGGAGCTCCAGGTCTTACAAGTTACTTTGGAGTTAGTTTTCAACCTTAATTTAATTTTCTTTTTGGGATTCATAGTCACACTTTCTGGGGCTATCCAAGAGGATCCTGGTAAAAGCAGTAGTAGTCACCCCTTATATCAACGGGTACGGAGACCTGTTTTTTGCGTTTCCAATATTACGTCGTACCCCAAACTAATCCTGAATGAAAAAAAAAAAATTAAAATTTGGACTAGTGACGCACATTTTATGCACGCTGTGGCAATTGCAATTTGCAATAAAAATAATCTGCTAACAACAACCACTACCTACGACCACACCTGACTCCTGAAGTCATGCTTCAGTTATTAAGTCAAGTTAAATTAATTTTTTTTTCTTTATTATGCGCAGCAGAGGCTCCAGGACCCTCGACAAAACCAGCAGCAGGAAAGAGGACATATGGCATCCTTTTGAAAAAAATGATTATAGGAAAGGCATTGATTTCAGAAACACAGAGATAATTAGTTGCAAACGGTAAATCGAAAAAAACATTGATTAGACACCCAGTACACTTCTTTATCCTTAGGCCTTTTTAGCAGAGGCTCCAGGGCCCTCCACAAAACCAGCAGCTTGAAAGAGGACATATGGCATCCTTTAGAAAATTCGATTACAGGAAAGGCATTGATTTTAGAAACACAGAGATCATTAGTTACAACCGTGAAATCACAAAAAACTTTGATTATACACCAAGTACACTTATTTATCCTTAGGCCTTTTTAGCAGAGGCTCCAGGACCCTCCACAAAACCAGCAGCATGAAAGAGGACATATGGCATCCTTTAGAAAATTAGATTACAGGAAAGGCATTGATTTTAGAAACACAGAGATCATTAGTTGCAACCGTGAAATCACAAAAAACTTTGATTATACACCAAGTACACTTATTTATCCTTAGGCCTTTTTAGCAGAGGCTCCAGGACCCTCCACAAAACCAGCAGCATGAAAGAGGACATATGGCATCCTTTAGAAAATTAGATTACAGGAAAGGCATTGATTTTAGAAACACAGAGATCATTAGTTGCAACTGTGAAATCACAAAAAACTTTGATTATACACCAAGTACACTTATTTATCCTTAGGCCTTTTTAGCAGAGGCTCCAGGACCCTCCACAAAACCAGCAGCATGAAAGAGGACATATGGCATCCTTTAGAAAATTAGATTACAGGAAAGGCATTGATTTTAGAAACACAGAGATCATTAGTTGCAACCGTGAAATCTAAAAAAAAATAGATTATACACCCAATACACTTATTTATCCTTAGGCCTTTTTAGAAGAGTGTCCCGGAGCCTCGACAGAAAGAACAGCATGAAAGAGGACATATGGCATCCTTTTGAAAAATAGATTACAGGAAAGGCATTGATTTTAGAAAGACAGAAAAAATTTGTTACAAACGGGAAATCTAAAAAAACATTGAATAGACACCCAGTACACTTCTTTATCCTTCGGCCTTTTTAGCAGAGGCTCCAGGACACTCAACAAAACCAGCAGTAGGAAAGAGGACATATGGCATCCTTTGTGAAAAAAAGATTATAGTAAAGGCATTGATTTTAGAAACCCGGGGATAATTTATTGCAACCGTGAATTTTAATTAAAAAAAAAATGATTGGATGGATGCCCAGTACAATTCTTTCTCCCTAGGCCTTTTTATAAGAGGGTCCAGGACCCTCAAACAAAACACCAGCAGGAAAGGGGACATATGGCATACTTTTGAACAATAGAGTACAGGAAAGGCATAGATTTTAGAAACCCATAGAATTTTTTTTTTTAAATGTAAATTTGAATAAAAAAAATGATTCGATGGACAGCCAGTACACCTCTTTCTCCTTAGGCCTTTTTATAAGAGGGTCCTGGACCCTCAAAAAAAACACCAGCAGGAAAGAGGACGTATGGCATCCTTTTGAACAATAGAGTACAGGTACAGCATTGATTTTACAAACCCAGAGATCATTTTGTTCAATTGTTAAATAGAAAAATAAAAATGAGTGGCCAACCAGTACACCTCTTTCTCCTTAGGCCTTTTTATAAGAGGGTTCTGGACACTCAAAAAAAACACCAGCAGGAAAGAGGACGTATGGCATCCTTTTGAACAATAGAGTACAGGTACGGCATTGATTTTACAAAACCAGAGATAATTTTGGTCAAATGTGAAATAGAAAATAAAAAAGAGTGGACACCCAGTACACCTCTTTTACCTTAGGCCTTTTTATAAGAGTGTCCAGGACCCTCAAACAAAATACCAGCAGGAAAGAGAACATATGGCATACTTTGGAACAATAGAGTACTGGTACGGCATTGATTTGTGAAACCCACAGATAATTGTTTGTAAAAGTGAAATAGCACCAAAAACCATGCTTGGACTCCCACTCCAGGTCGTTCTCCTTCAGCTTTTTTATAAGAGGGTCCAGCACCCTCAACAGAAACAACTGCAGGAAACACCACCACATATGCCATCCTTTTGCACAAGCGAGTACAGGTATGGCATCCATTTTAGAAACCCAAAGATAATTGAGAGGAACCAGGAACATTTTTCTAAAAACTGGATGGGGCACCCATTACTACAGGTCGTTCTCCTTCAGCCTTTTTATATCATGGGCCACGACCCGCAACAGGCACAACAGCATGAAACACAACATATGCCACCTTTTTGCACAATAGAGTACAGGTATGTCATAGATGGAACACGGAGATAATTTAGAGCAACCAAGAGACGGATAAAGATGCTTGGTCGGTCCTACTCTTTCAAATTTGTTGCATTTTGCGTTCAATTGAATGGTACACCGGATATGAGTGGTGTGTATAAAGTTGTACAATTCATAACAGTTTAATCACTAGTGTTATGTGCATTATTTTTTTTATTTGAGTTTTGTACCCACAGAGATGCAGCAGAGGCCAGAAAAATTAGGAATGTACAAATGACTGAAAAATTGGGGTATTTTTGGAGCAACTGCTGTAGCAGCGGCCATAAAAATCGATGTTTGTAAAACATTTATAAAGTGCCCTAAAAGCTTGTGGCTTGAACACTAGTTGTTGGCGGATAAGTCAAGCAAGTCCTCCGTCTTTATAACCAGAAAAAAAAGGCCAGCCTGTGTACCAGTTGTAGCCCAAGGCAGCTCATATCATCATCAGTAGTTTTTTATTCAAATGTATCGCCCAATGTCAGTCCCTTCGGGATCCAGCCCTCATTCATTTTTATAAAAGTGAGATAGTCAAGGCTTTTTTGACCTAGGCGACTTCTCTTCTCAGTGACAAAACCTCCTGCTGCACTAAAAGTCCTTTCGGACAGGACACTCGAAGCGGGGCAGGCCAGAAGTTCCATTGCAAATTGGGATAGCTCAGGCCACAAGTCCAGCCTGCACACCCAGTAGTCAAGGGGTCCATCGCTCCTGAGAGTGTCGAGATCCGCAGTTAAAGCTAGGTAGTCTGCTACCTGTCGGTTGAGTCTTTCTCTAAGGCTGGATCCCGAAAGGCTCTGATGGTGCATGGGAGTTAAAAAGGTACGCATGTCCTCCATCAACAAGACGTCAGGAAAGCGCCCGGTCCTTGCCGCCGTGGTCGTGGGAGGAGGAGGATTAATTTCATCTCTTCCCCTGTTACATTCCCGTGGTGCTGTGACATCACCCTTATACGCTGTGTAAAGCATAGTTTTTAATTTATTATGAAAATGCTCCATCCTTTCCGACTTGCGGGAATTTGGTAACATTTTAGGCACATTATGCTTATACCGGGGGTCGAGGAGCGTGGACACCCAGTACAGGTCGTTCTCCTTCAGCTTTTTTATACGAGGGTCCCTCAACAGGCACGACAGCATGAAAGAACCCATTTGAACAAGGTTGGATGCTGAGCTAATCATGTCGCGTTCCTCCTCACTGATCTCACTGATGGTATCTTCTTCCCCCCAGCCACGTACAACACCACGGGTACCAGAGAGGTGACAACAACGAGCACCCTGGGATGACTGTTGTGCTCGGTCTTCCTCCTCCTCAAAGCCACATTCCTCCTCTGACTCCTCTTCCTCACAATCCTCTTCCTGCGTTGCCGCAGGTCCAGCAAGCAATGCTGATTCGGCTGTTTGCGGGGGTGATGGACACCACAACTCTCCCACTTCCTCTTCATGCTCATCTACTGCCTGATCCAGCACTCTTCGCAGGGCACGCTCCAGGAAGAAAACAAATGGTATGATGTCGCTGATGGTGCCTTCGGTGCGACTGACAAGGTTTGTCACCTCCTCAAAAGGACGCATGAGCCTACAGGCATTGCGCATGAGCATCCAGTAATTTGGCAAAAATATCCCCAGCTCCCCAGAGGCTGTCCTAGCACCCCGGTCATACAAATACTCATTAACAGCTTTTTCTTGTTGGAACAGGCGGTCAAACATTAGGAGTGTTACATTCCACCGTGTCGGGCTGTCGCAAATCAAGCGCCTCACTGGCATGTTGTTTCGACGCTGGATATCAGACAAGTGCGCCATGGCCGTGTAGGAACGCCTGAAATGGCCACACACCTTCCTGGCCTGCTTCAGGACGTCCTGTAAGCCTGGGTACTTATGGACAAATCGTTGTACAATCAGATTACACACATGTGCCATGCACGGCACATGTGTCAACTTGCCCAATTTCAATGCCGCCACCAAATTACTTCCATTGTCAGAAACAACCTTGCCAATCTCCAGTTGGTGCAGAGTCAGCCACTGATCCACCTGTGCGTTCAGGGCGGTCAGGAGTGCTGGTGCGGTGTGACTCTCCGCTTTCAGGCAAGTCAACCCCAAGACGGCGTGACACTGCCGTACCCGGGATGTAGCATAGAACCTGGGGAGCTGGGGGGGGGTGCCATATATGTGGAGCAAGACGCAGAAGTTGAAGAGGACTCAGCCGAGGAAGAGGTTATGGAAGAGGATGGAGTAGGAGGAGTAGAGGAGGTAGCAGTAGGCCTGCCTGCAAGTCGTGGCGGTGTCACCAACTCTTCTGCAGAGCCACGCATTCCATGCTTGTCAGAAGTCAGCAGGTTTACCCAATGCGCAGTGTAGGTGATATACCTGCCCTGACCATGCTTTGCAGACCAGCTATCCATGGTCATATGGACCCTTGCCCCAACGCTGTGTGCCAGACATGCCATAACTTCCTTTCTCACAACAGAGTACAGGTTTGGGATTGCCTTTTGTGAAAAGAAATTTCTGCCAGCTACCTTCCACTGCGGTGTCCCAATAGATACAAATTTTTTGAAAGCATCAGACTCCACCAGCTTGTATGGTAAAAGCTGGCGGGCTAAGAGTTCAGACAAGCCAGCTGTCAGACGCCGGGCAAGGGGGTGACTTTGAGAAATTGGCTTCTTACGCTCAAACATGTCCTTGACAGACACCTGACTGTGGGTAGATGACCAGGAACTTCTACGTAAGAGAGACTGAGTGGAGGATGGTTGAGAGGGGGCAAGGAGGACAGCACTGGTTGACGTGGCTGAAGATGCTGGAGCAGGAGGAGGAGGGCGGCTTTCACTTTGTGTTCTGCTTCTACTCATGTGTTCTTCCCATCGGCCTTTGTGATGGGAGACCATGTGCCTTCGCAAAGCAGTTGTACCTAGGTGGCTGTTGGACTTCCCACGACTCCGTTTCTTTTGGCACAGGTTGCAAATGGCATCGCTGTTGTCAGAGCCAGACACACAAAAAAAATGCCACACTGCTGAGCTCTGCGATGACGGCATTCTGGTGGTGGCAACAGCATGCGTTGATGGGCGTCGGCGGGCTGTCTGGCTGACCCCTGGTGACGATGCATGCTGTCTGACTGTGCCACTAGCTCCTTGAGACGACCTCCTCCTCCTCCTCTCTGTCTCCCCATCTGAACTTTCCCCCTCTTCTTCTTCTCTTCTAGCAGGCACCCACGTGACATCCACCGACACATCATCATCAACCACTTCACTTGTATCTGAAACATCAAGAAAGGAAGCAGCAGCGGGTACAACATCACCATCATCATCACACCGTACCTCCATGTCGGTAATGCTGCCTGACTGAGACTGATCACTATTATCTACATCCTCTGTCAATGATGGTTGCGCATCACTCATTTCTTCAAAATGATGTGTCAATAACTCCTGTGACAGATCAAGTGAAGCGGCTGTGGTGCTAGTGTTGGTGGTGGCGACAGGCGGCGGAGTGTCACTGGTCACTTGATACCTGCCCAAAGCACAGCTGGACTTAGATGGTGCGTCAAGGTTAGGAGGACTAGCAGCGGAAGCTGAAGAAGATTGGGTTTCCTGTGTTAGCCATTCAACTAGGTCCTCCTCAGAAGTTTTTGCATCCCCCCTGGCACCCGGCATCTGAACAATGTGCATATTTGTAGGGTCTAAAGGAATCACAGCACCACGACCACGGAACCTGCGGGGTGGCCTGCCTCTGCCTGTCATTTTTTTTTAAATGGACACTAACAATACTATTACACCAATTGAGTGGTGGCACTGTGAAAGTGGGCACAGTATACGCTGTGAGACTGACAACAACAAAAAAGACAGATGTTTTAAAAATCACAAATTGTTAATTTTTTGAAAAATTACTAGTACTGTGGCAACAAATATGATTGTTTGGCACTATTTGGCAAATGAGCCTGTCTGGCGCACACGCTGGAAGAAAGGAAACTGCAATTCAATGGCACTAGGAGACTGAAGAATCACAGTCAAAACAGTTATGATTAACAAAAATTCCAATCCTGTTACAATAAATATGAGTGGTGGCACTAATTGGCTAGTTGGGACTGGCACACAGACAGGCAGGCAGGAGGAAAATGCAATTCAAGGGCACTAATAGACTGCAGATTGACAGTCAAAACAGTGTTGATTGACAAATTTTGCAATACTGTTAAAAGAAATATGATTGCTAGCACTAATTGGATAGTTGGGCCTGGCACACAGGCTGGCAGGCAGTAGAAAAGTGCAATTCAATGGCACAAGCAAAATGAGGATTAAGATCAACAATCAAGATTTTTTTTATTTTAATTAGTAACTATACTGTGACAACAATTAGGATTGGTGTAAATAGTTGGCAAAATGGCCTGGCACAAAAGGATGGCAGGCAGGAGGGAGATGCAATTCAAGGACACTAGGAGACTGATTAATGACAGTCAAAACAGTGATGATTGACAATTTTTGCAATACTGTTAAAAGAAATATGATTGCTGACAACAATTGGCTAGGTGGGCCTGGCTCACAGCAGGCTGCAAGGCAGGAGGAAAGTGCTATTTAATGGCACCAGCAAACTGAGGATTCAAATCACAGCAACTATTACCAAAAATTTTAATTTTTAATTATTAGAATACTGTCACAACAAATATGATTGGTGTAAATATTTTTTAAGTAGTCCTGGCACACAGGCTTGGAAGGCTGTAGAAAAGTGAAATTCAAAGGCACGAGCAAACTGAGGATTAAGATCATCAACAAAAAAGATTTTTTTAATTGTAATTAGTAACTATACTGTGACAAAAAAATTGGATTGGTGTAAATAGTTGGCAAGACGGCCTGGCACAAAAGGATGGCAGGCAGGAGGGAGATGCAATTCAAGGACACTAGGAGACTGATTACTGACAGTCTAAACAGTGATGATTGACAATTTTTGCAATACTGTTAACAGAAATATGATTGCTGACAACAATTGGCTAGGTGGGCCTGGCTCACAGCAGGCTGCAAGGCAGGAGAAAAGTGCTATTTAATGGCACCAGCAAACTGAGGATTCAAATCACAGCAACTATTACCAAAAATTTAAATTTTTAATTATTAGAATACTGTCACAACAAATATGATTGGTGTAAATATTTTTTAAGTAGGCCCGGCACACAGGCTTGGAAGGCTGTAGAAAAGTGCAATTCAAAGGCACGAGCAAACTGAGGGTTAAGATCATCAACAATAAAGATTTTTTTAATTGTAATTAGTAACTATACTGTGACAAAAAATTTGGATTGGTCTAAATAGTTGGCAAGACGGCCTGGCACAAAAGGATGGCAGGCAGGAGGGAGATGCAATTCAAGGAAACTAGGAGACTGATTACTGACAGTCTAAACAGTGATGATTGACAATTTTTGAAATACTGTTAACAGAAATATGATTGCTGACAACAATTGGCTAGGTAGGCCTGGCTCACAGCAGGCTGCAAGGCAGGAGGAAAGTGCTATTCAATGGCACCAGCAAACTGATGATTCAAATCACAGCAACTATTACCAAAAATTTTAATTTTTAATTATTAGAATACTGTCACAACAAATATGATTGGTGTAAATATTTTTTAAGTAGGCCTGGCACACAGGCTTGGAAGGCTGTAGAAAAGTGCAATTCAAAGGCACAAGCAAACTGAGGGTTAAGATCATCAACAATAAAGATTTTTTTAATTTTAATTAGTAACTATACTGTGACAAAAAATTAGGATTGGTGTAAATAGTTGGCAAGACGGCCTGGCACAAAAGGATGGCAGGCAGGAGGGAGATGCAATTCAAGGACACTAGGAGAATGATTACTGACAGTCTAAACAGTGATGATTGACAATTTTTGCAATACTGTTAACAGAAATATGATTGCTGACAACAATTGGCTAGGTGGGCCTGGCTCACAGCAGGCTGCAAGGCAGGAGGAAAGTGCTATTCAATGGCACCAGCAAACTGAGGATTCAAATCACAGCAACTATTACCAAAAATTTTAATTTTTAATTATTAGAATACTGTCACAACAAATATGATTGGTGTAAATATTTTTTAAGTAGGCCTGGCACACAGGCTTGGAAGGCTGTAGAAAAGTGCAATTCAAAGGCACGAGCAAACTGAGGGTTAAGATCAACACTAAAAATTTTTTTTATTTAAATTAATAACTATACTGTCTGACTGTGACAACAATTATGATTGGTGTAAGCAGGCAGGAGGTAAATGAAATTCAATGGCCCTAGGAGACTGAATATTTGCAGTCCAAAAAATTATGTTTTTTTTCTTTTATTACTGTTACAAGAATTGTGATTGGTGCCACTAATTGGCTACTTGGGCCTGGCAGACAGGCTGGCAGATATGAGTTGTGGATGGTAGGTAGGGCAGTAATTTAACACAGTATGCTGTGTAAGTGACAAAAACACAGGACTGATAGAAAATTAAGTTACATTACACTAGCAAAATATTTTAAAATTTTAGATTTTAATAATAAAATTATGTTAAGAAGTGCAATGCACATATGACTCTATGAGTGGTCGCACTGGCTGGCTGCTACGTAGGGCAGCAATTATAACAACAGTATGCTGTGTAAGTCAGATAGACAATTAGACACAGGCCTGATAGAAAATACAATTAGATTACACTAGCATAATGATTTAAAGACTTTTTTTTGGAAATTTTAAGAAAAAGGTTAAGCACATACATGAGTCGTGGCTGATAGTCTTGGAAGGGCAGCTATTAAAAACAGTAGGCTATGTATGTCGGATACACACACGCCTGGTAGAAAATACTATTAGATTACACTAGAAAAATGATTGAAATTATTTTTTTGGGGGGGGGAATTAAAAAAAGGTTAAACACATATGAGTCGTGGCTCATAGACTAGGGAGGGCAGCAAGTAAACACAGTAGGCTCTCTATGTCAGCAAAATACACAGGCCAGATAGAAAATTAGATTTGATTACACTAGCAAACAAATTTAAACTTTTTTTTTTTTTATATTAAAATTAAGTTGAAAGAAAAATAGATATGAGTGCTGGGTGGCTGCCTGGCACAGACCAATTAACCAAAAGACTGAAAAAAAAGAGGTATATTAATGCTGAGTGAGCCTGACAGACACAGGCATGATAGTAAATGTAATTAGATTACACTAGAAAAATATTTTTTTGTGGTTTTTTTTTTAAATTAAAAATAATGTTATAAACGGATATTAACACTGCTGGCTGCTGGCTGGCACAGAGCAATGAACCAGAGTATATGCTGTGTGACACTGGCCTGATAGAAAATGAAAAAAAATTACACTAGAAAAATAATTATATATTTGGGTTAGTTAAATTTAAACTAATGTTGTTAGGGGGAGATATCAGTGGTGGCAGTAGTCACAGCATATGCTGTGAGCCTTAAACACACAGCTGAAAGCCAGGCAAATGCTAAGAAAAAAAAAAAGAAAAAAAAAGCACGGCACAAAATATAGCCCTAAAAAGGGCTTTTTGGGGTGCTGTGCTTGCAGCAGAGATGAGTGGAGTCCTTCTGGACTGTAAATACACTAGCCTAGCTATGTTTTTCCTATTAATGTCAGGAGCAAAAACATAACACGTCCTATCATTAAAAAAGCAAGGTCGTTATGAGTCTAAAATGGCGGATTCCCAGTAGCTGGGAGTGTCTGTGAGGGAGTGTCTGATGTTGATTGGCTCTAATGTGTCAGGCGGCTGTGACATAAAGGGTCAAAGTTTCCACAATGATGACACATAGGGGTGGATCGAACATCGCCATGTGTTCGCTCACAAACGCGAACAAGCTATGTTCGCTGTGAACCGTTCGCGGGCGAACAGTTCGGGACATCACTATCAGTTGCCTGATCCAACAGCAGATTATTATGTTTGCTTTTGCTCTTAGTATTGATTAGCCCAGTCTCACACGTACAGAACACTTTTTGGGTATGACCATATTAGTTAACGTATAATTCACTCGGATACTTTTCTATAAATAGTTTTTAAGGTGGAATATGCTCACTTATTTCATGAAGATCAGTCTGTTATGTATTAAGTGTTATGTACATGAATGAATCTATCCCTTGACTCGAGTATTAGTATTTTCTATTTACACATCATGTCATCTATGACAGGTTTATGTAGCTGTATATGGGAATAGTTTCTGTTCCTGAAATTGTATTAATGCACTGGTAAATATGTATCTGTAATAAGATACATATAGTGAATGTAAAATATTATGCTTGAATAGTTTATATTTAAATTTCTATAGTAAATAAATGGAGATACCAATTAAAAAGTTAGATAATTTTATGATGTAACCTCATGAATCTTATACTGGAATGGCCATATCTGTGTTGAATTTTTTGGTTGTTTATCATGTTCACTAACTTTCATGAGTTATAGGTTTCTACTGAGAGTTTGTACTTTGAATTGAAGACCTTAGATAGCTAATCAAATGGAGATCTTAAGTTTAAGATCAAGTGTTTAGGCTTATGATGTTCTTATTACTCCTTCAACTCTCGTTGAGAGTTTATCTAATAATTATTATAGAACTGTGTTATTTCTCCCGGTTTAGTCCTGAAATTACAGTTTCTGTTCAATGTGTGAGGTTTATATTTTTAAAAATTATTGTTTCACATTTTATAGGCCCCCAAAGAAGGGGAGAAATTAATAGGACAAGATATAAATGGGTAAGATGACAATAAAATAGGAAAGTAAATAATTTCCTACATAATTTTATATTCCAAGATATTGTTTGTTTTGTAAAAACGTATGACTTGTGGATTGTAGATTATAACAAAAAGTGCTAATAGTGACGTGATAACATTTAATTAAGTGTGGATAGTGAACAGTGTAATGAAACTTAAAACATTTAAAAAAACAAATTAAAAGTGAATGGTGAAAATATTAGTGCAAATTATTAAAAATATTCTATTAGTGGAGTACTTTTTGTCTTAATGAATTATTGATGGATGGATGTAAACTTGAGTGAGTGGATGATACTGTGAGGTGAGGTAATAAAAGTGATATCATTCTCCTGCATTTATTCTAAAAAAGGAAAATGCTATTGATTTTCTAGTGCAGTGTGAAAAGAGTGATTTAAATTAAATATACAGAATATTCCCTTTGTGGGGGTTACTTCTGCGTAAGTTAAAGATTCAGTGTTTGTGGTGGTTCAGTGTACAAATGTATAATATAGTGATATTATAAAAAAGAGATGATCACTGTGTCAATTCTCAGATTTCGTCATCGTGTTGAAAAATCCTTGATATCGTGAAATATGTTATATAAGTTATTACTGAGTCTATCTAACCTAATAATTCTTGTCTTAATATGTATCCAGGTGTTATAATTACTATATTAATACACTTTTAAATTTAAACATGGTTTTAATTTTTATTGTATAAAGAATGACTATCACAGTCTATTGTGGAGTAGATTGTTCTTATTAATTGTGATTATATGATTATTTCCACAAATACACCTAACACTACACTATCAATAAATTAATTAAATAAATGAACTACAATGATCTAAAATAAAATACCATTAAATAAACTAAACTATATTACAAAAAACCCCACTAAATTACAAAAAATAAAAAAATATTACAAGAAGTCAGCCTACTACTGATCTTAATGAATTAGACCTGCCAAGCTTGTTTTCAAGGAGGGAGCAGTTGGAAATAAAGGAATTGAAACTGTGGTGGGAGATTGAATTTCTGCAAATTTATATTGAAGAAAACAAAATACCAAGAGGGCTAAGGATGAAAAAATATCCAGCGTATGCGACACAGAAAAAAGGTTTCATGACAGAATGGAACAACACCTTAACCCAATGCTCTCTAACTTTGATGAAACAATTACTTAACAGTAAAAAGGAAGATCATAGCGAGGTCTTGGATGAATTAAAAACAGTAAAGAACAGCATTTCTGCCTTTGTTTCGGACTCCAAATATGAAAGTTACAATAACCAGCTAGCTGAAACGTTGAAAAAACTTAATGAGGAATTATCAGATCGCAAGGCCAAAAAATACCACCGTGATTGCAAGGACTATGACCTTGATGTGGTCTACAATTGGACTACTATACAAAGGAACCCCAATAGATCAAAGGATAAGAAGGGCCACAATAGTAGCAGTCAAAACCTTAGATGCCTTCTTTTTCAAATAAAGATAGCAAGAGAATGAAGAAACATTGATAATAGGAGCAAATTAGAAAGTTGCTTAAAATTGCATGCTCTTTCTGAATTACAAAAGAAAATATTTGGTTTCAGTGTCCCTTTAAGTGCTATTTTAGTTCTTGTGCTCCCTCTAGTGTTATGTTTTATTATTGTATTCAATTTAATGTATATTCTCTGTTCTACCTCTGACATTTTTGAGGTCACTTCCTGCCTCGATTTTTGTTTCACTTGTGTGTGTAAATTAGTTTCACTTTCAATGTGTAAAGTTTGCTAGAACTTTCTGCTAATAGCTTTGTAGAGGCAAATTCTTTTTACCTGGCAATTACCACTTCTGGAACCTCAGAATTCTTGTTTTGCAACAATAAAGCTTGAAGGATTCATAAATCTCTGCTGTGGAATTTGTCTGAGTTAAGCTACTGCTGGATTCTGCTAACTGTAAGTAGATTGCATGTCTAAACTTTACATCAGAAGGCAGTCATCTTGCAAACAGTAGATGAAAACAGAATAGTAAAAAGAATACCTTCAGAGTTATTAATCTTCAATAGAAAGATTCATGTTTGTTAAACTGTACACAGCTCAGTGTGTAACTAAGGACTTTATATAATATAAATAAGAAGCTGCATTGCTTGCTGCACACAGCTCAGTAAATGTTTCTGCATTTAACAAGGAAGATTCCATTAAGCATCTGCACTGTCTCACACAAGATAATCTGCAGCTGAGAAGTGTACACTGAACTTTTGTATAAACTGTCAGTTTCCTCAGAGAAATTTATGACTGCAGTTAAATAGCTCTAATCTAGTTACTTAAAATGTCTGAAAAAGAACTTGCAATACAAGCTACACTGTCAGAGCAGAAAATTAGACCACAGCGTACATAAAACCCACTGAGAAAGTCATACAAAGTTATCAAGCTGAGAAAGATGAATTAGTGGATGCATTGGATGAAATGTGGGAGAAGGTTAGAAAATGTCTCTCTTTAGCAAATGAAACTATTAATGACAAAGAACAGTTAAACAAGATTGCTGACAGACTTAATGCTTGTTATGAAAAAAGGTTGTCACGCAAATATTTTAATCTGCTATCAAAAACTAATGTTGAGTAAACTGTGCAAACTCAAACCCAGTTTAATGAATCTAGTCTACAGCGCAAGAAACTAGTGCAAAGCACATTAGCAACAGTTGAAAGCAGGATTACAGACTTGCTAGAATCCAGATCACAGCATGCTGCCTCAACAATTCGCTCTGCTAAATCTGGAAGTACTTCCTCTTCATCTATAAGCTCCGCCATTATCAAAGCACGTGCAGAAGCAGAATCTGCAATGGTGCGCGCCTCTTTTAGCAAAAAAGAAGCAACATTGAAAATGGAGGCAGCAAAATGGGAGAAGGAAAAAGAATTAGAAGCAGCAAAATGGGAGAAGGAAAAAGAATTAGAAGCAGCGTAAAAAGGAACAGATTTAGAAAGATTGCAAAATGAAAAAGAAGTAGCTGTTGCCATGGCAAGATTAAAGGTACTTGAATATTCTGTCAGTCTGGTGGGATCAGACTACCCAGAGAAGAGAACATGTGATTATGTTCTTAACCAGAGTGGAAAACACTACAACTCCTTTTGAGGAGGAAGAAGGAGGCAATGCTCATAAAGACAGAGGTTGGAATGATGTGCACCTTACTACAAATTATATACATCTCAATAGTGATCCAATTGCTCCAGCCAGAACAGATGCAATTCAGCGGATAAGCAGCTCAGGTGTCAATGCACAAATCACACAACCTCTTGTAAACAAACAAGTATGGGGCCCATCACAGTCACCTCCATTAAAATCAGTGAAAGAAAAGGCTTCAGCTGGATTAAATGTATCCGCAAACCCATACTATCCCTCAGCATTTAATTCTTATTACCCAAGTGATCTTTAGGCACCTTCAGTAACAAAGACTGAAAGGTTAGAGATGTCTGAGTTTGCAAGGTATATGATTTGACGTGAGTTTACTAATACAAGTCTTACAAAATGTGATGATCTGCCAGAGAACTACAGGTCTTGGAAGTCTACATTCAAGACTTCTGTTGAAGATTTAGGTATATCTGCTAGAGAAGAGCTTGATCTGCTGGTGGTTAGGTGCTGAATCTGCAGAATGTGTCAAGAGGCTCAGAGCTGTCCATGTAGACAACCCAGTTGCAGGTTTAAAAATGGTTTGGGAATGTTTGGATCAGACCTATGGTAGTCCAGAAGTAATTGAAAATGCCCTTTTAAAGAAAATCCAAAAATTTCCAAAAGTCACAGTTAGGGACAATTGCAAGCTACAAGAGTTAAGTGATCTTCTGCTGGAACTAGAAGCAGCTAAAGCAGATCCATGTCTATCAGGACTGAGTTATCTTGATACTGCACAAGGTGTGAATCCAATTGTGGCTGTTACCTCATGCTCTTCAAGATAAATGGGCAACACAAGGATCAAGATACAAGCAAGAGAATAATGTATCATTCCCTCCCTTTTTCTTTTTCAGTAAGTTCATCCAAGACATAGCAAGGACAAGAAATGATCCAAGTTTCTCTTTAACCGAATTAAATCAGTGGGCGGTGACTTCTCCAGAACATGAGAAAGAAACTTCAAGATTCAAGAACTCAAAGAAATCAGTGTTTGTCCAAAAGACAGATGTAGCACCTTCCAGTCAAGGAATGCAAAGTGAGAAATTAAAGAATTGAATTCAAGAATGCCCATTGCACAAGAAGCCTCACCCACTTAAGAAATGTCGTAGCTTTAGAGAAAAACCTTTGTAAGAACACATCGAGCTTCTTAAGAATTATGGACTATGCTTCAGGTGCTGTGCTTCAACAGATCATCTTTCTAGAAACTGTAAAGCCAATATTAGATGTTCAGAATGCAATAGTGACAGACATGTGTTTGCTCTCCACCCAGAGTCTTCAAGTTCCCTTCCACTTGAAAGTATTGCCCCTGCTGAAAAGCATGGCGGGGAGAAAGCAGAAGAGACAACAAACAAAACATCTGTTGCTTCAAAATATACTGAAATATGCGGTGAAGGCCTTAGTGGAAGGTCCTGCTCTAAAATATGTCTTGTCAAAGTGTATCCTAAGGGAGAGCCTGATAAATCAGTAAGAATGTATGCAATTCTGGATGATCAAAGTAATCGATCACTGGCTAGAACTGAATTCTTCAACATATTCAACGTAAATGGTAATCCTTCATCTTACACCCTTGGTACATGTGCAGGTCAGTTTGAAACAAAAGGAAGAAGAGCTAGTGATTTCATAATAGCTTCTATTACAGATGGTATACAGTTGCCTTTACCTACACTTATTGAATGCAATCAAATACCAGATAACAGGGATGAGATTCCTACACCAGAAATAGCACATTACTATCCTCATATGAAACACATAGCTAGTTGCATACCAGCTCTAGAGAAGAATGCCCAGATATTGCTTTTACTTGGTAGAGACATTCTACGAATACACAAGGTACGCCAGCAATGTAATGGACCTTATAATTCTCCATACGCTCAGAGACTTGACCTTGGCTAGGTAATAGTTGGAGATGCCTGTATAGGAAAGATCTACAGAACAGATATTACTAACTCCTTGAAAACTAATGTGTTAATTAATGGACGTCCATCTTACTTTGAGCCATGCCCAAATCACTACCATATAAAGGAGAAACCTGGAATCTATGAACATTCATACTATGCCAGTCAAGATGATATAGTTACTCCCTTACCAGATGATGACAACATTGGAAGTACAGTGTTCCACACAACACAGCATGACAATAAACTAGCTCCTTCTATCGAAGATAAAGAATTTCTCAAGTTAATGGACTAAAAGAAAAAATGATATTGCGCTTGACTACCTGTGCCTAAAATAATTTAACCAATAAAAAATTCTTTTAAAGAATATATAATAATAATATGTTCACTATACACTGGTTGTTAAAAAAGAGAAACTAATATAATGCAATTTGCACAATGTAACAATCATCCACATTAAAAACTTTGTATCAGTAACGTGATGTATTAGATTCAGTGCATAGTACAATCAATACTCTTGATAAACAAATCACACTTCACCTTTATGCATTAAACGGTGATGATCCGTTGGAATAACAAATTTGTCAAAATGCCTTTTTCAATTCGACAACAATACCTTTAAAAAGTGTCCAATATAGATCTAGATAATTAGTTTGCTGTTTTCAGCTGAAAAACACTTTTCCCCGCTTGTGGGGCTGGTCCCTCCCGGTGCAGCTTCGGATTGGTCAAAAAGATCCTTGTTTGACTCGTAGTATATATGAAAAGAAAAAGAAACAGAAGCGCACCAGGGCACGATTCAAGTGAAGGTTTATTTATCAAACACACACACGCAACTGCTTATGTTGCACTTACAAGATAAAAACAATTTATGAGCATGTAGATATAAAAAGGTCTTTACGTGCGCTGGAACATAGATGGCAGAAAGTTCCTGATCGTCTGTCTCGGTCAGTACAAGGCGTCCGGACTGCCCTATTGTACTACCGTGATGACTGTCCACACTGCAAGACCAGAAGATATGTCCTTTACTCCTCGACGCGTTTCCCCCGAACCTCGGTCGGGCTTTATCAAGAGGTCATTGAATACTGTCAGTTTTGGCGCTCTTCGGTTTAAAAATTTTCATATTGGTTAAACACACCCCTTTTCCGGGGCCTGCCGTGGGTGTGTCACAGTATGCAAATTCAATTGGTGCAAAGTCTGTGATAGAAAAAAAGAATGCTCATAAATTGTTTTTATCTTGTAAGTGCAACATAAGCAGTTGCGTGTGTGTGTTTGATAAATAAACCTTCACTTGAATCGTGCCCTGGTGCGCTTCTGTTTCTTTTTCTTTTCTCAAGTTAATGGACAAAGAGTTTTACAAGTGTCGTGAGTGAGCTCGTCTCAGGTGCAGTAATAAAGAGGTCCAGACCAGGTATTCAGCAAACAAAGGCTAACCCCAGGAGGGGTGATCTTTATTTCACTATTGCAACAGTGACCCAACACAAACACAGCAATACAGCACTACACATTTTCATATACATGCATTTTTATACCCTAGAGTTCCTACAAAGCAGAGAGCTAATTGGCTGATAATTGGCTAATAAATCTCACGTGATTAGTGGTTACTAGGAAAAAAACCCCAACTTATCTATGTTAAAATTTGGGAGATATGTTTTCTTGGAAGTTTATGTTTTCTTGGAAGTTGATACTGAACAGAGAAGCCTTGGATTTTACCTTGAGTTTCAGATATTTAGAAAACAATGTATGGGAGAAGCCATAACTTTAAGATGTACTGATACATACTTATTAGGCTAAAAGTAAGTTGTTAAAGATACATCACTTATTAGCTCAAGAGTGAACAGTTTGGAAAAATACAGATGTGAAGGAAAATAATGCACCTACAGTAACAGAAGAAGAATTCAGTAAGGTTACAATGTAAAGGAAAAAGAAGCTTTAGAAAAGCAAAGAAATAAAGAAAAGAAAATAGAAAGATATAGGAGGAAAAGTAAATAAAAAATAAGCAGCTCATTACATTCCCCCCTTTGATCGCAAACGTCAAAGTGCCGCGATCACAAAAAGATCAAATGTGACCCAAGGCGGTTTGACAATTACAATCACAATGCTATTAGTACATTGGTGCTCCCTTCCAAGATGGTTCACAGGGCTACAAGAGGGAAAAACAGAAAACGAGGTAGGAGTGAAGTTGTTAGGTAGGAGACAATTCCGCTATTACCGGACGCTAGTCGCCATCGGGTGGAGTAGACAACTACCTAAAATTCCTATGCTGTATATGTGTGTGTGGCATGACATATGTGTGTGGCATGACATAGTGCAGAAACATCCCCCCCCCCAGATTCATTAACAACAATTAACAATCCCCATCATTCTTGTAGAGTTGATGGCGAATAGTGGGATGTCATGGCATGTTTGGGAGGTGAAGGAATTCTGCACCTGTGAAGGAAACATAGAGAGTATAAGTATAAGGCAATGCAATATGAAGGCAAAATAAAACACAGAAAGACAGGAGAGATAGGGACCACCAGGGAGGGAAAAAGGAATGGGATATGGGTATACAGGCTACGACCGAGGTGGCCATCAAGGTAGATGATGGTCTGTGGTCTGTCCGTGGCCAGTTTCCCAATGTAGGAAAGTTCTAGACAATCCTAGGGACGTAGTGCATCCTGTATAGGGATAAGACAGGTAAATTTAGGGTACAACTGGTGGTTAGACAATAACATTGTAAGGTCAAGAGGTCAGAAGAGACATAGAGCATGAGAGAAGTAGGTGGACTCAAGAGGAATGAGGATCAAGAGAGATCTCAACATGGTGGGGAGATTCAAAATGGATAGAGGGAAACAAGTATTTGGGAGAAGAATGAGACACAGTGAAAACATTCTTGCATATAGAGATTAGACCAGGTACACATTGTATACAGCAACACATCAGTATAAGGCATACTATAATAAAAATGCCATACAGAAAAAGGGAGCGTAACCATCCCAAATTAGGTAGCCAATCAAAGAGATGGTTAAAAATAACTCCAAGGCCAAATTTGTCATCAATCACATCTTGGACATCCTGGGATAGGGACCTAATAACTGTGAGATGTTGACTCAAATTAAGTGATTGATCAGTAACATAGGTACAACATTCTTTGCCCACGAGACTACAAATCCCCCCCCCCCCCCCTGGGAAGCCAGGAGGTAATCAAGGGCCATCCTATTCTGCAATGCTAGTTGTCTAAGCTGTTTCAACTCTTGGGCCACACTCTGAACAACTCCTGCACTCTCATTCATGAAGGTCTGTAGTATCACAGATAACATGATGATGTCCTGATGATTCAGGTAGACACCAATGGCCGGGAAGATAGCTCGACCAGTTGAATCTCCAGCATACTGTTGGACACGGGGGAGCAGTGAGCTTCCAGATTCACGTTTATTGCGAATTGGGCCCAAGGGCAGCGTGGGGACAACACGGATGGCTGGGGTTACCACACCCAGGAAGCAGATGGCTGTATAGTTACCAGGGAGGACTGACACCGCTGTCTGTCCACATATCCAATACAACCCAGGGGGTGGTCTGCTGAGGAAAGATTGTACAAGGGATGGGGAAACAAAAGTACAATTGGGGCCCTGGAGGAAACAAAAAAGTGCAGTGAGATTATGATTCACAGTTAGGATCATACCAGAGGAGTTTAACAGCCGGAAATGAGTGCCATTACTGGAGATTACATACTCACATAGGGAGGCACCCAACTGCACCGTACCTTGGCCAATTTCCCTGCAGATAGTACCATATGAGGTGCCTCCCAAAGAGATAAAATTACCTGATAGGTTGAACAATGGTGTACCTGGAGGAATTAAAGTAGACAAATCAAAGGTAAACAAATCAACATTAATACCCATAAGAGGAATACCCCCCTTATGATGAGTGGGAATGCGAGCACAAATATAACAATTGCCCTTGGTGTGATTGGCTATAGTTTGGAGTAGGACAACGTGTGAGTTTAGTCCCCATTCATCTAAAGAATAGTTCTCTGTGGACAATTGGGCATTAGGTGAATTATCATTATGGGGGAAAGAATCATGGGGGTAAATAGGGGTTGTGGCAGAGGTAGTTACAGGAGAACGCCAAGCAAGAAGGGGTGACTTTCATTTCTCAGATACCCACTTCATAATTTTCAAACCACATTCACTAGTGGGGGCTATGCAAATAGACTGGATAACAAACCCCTTAGGACCTTTAATACGAACTTTGAGTATAATTACTTGTTGAAGGCAGCTAGTAGTAGGAGGAAAAACTGCCACAGAAACAAGGTTACCAGAACAAGAGTATTTAGTAATGGGGTTAGGACAAACACACTGACCAGAAGACACATATTGGGAAATAGAGTAAGAGAGCATGGTCAAAAGTGGGCCACAAAACAAAGGAGACATATTGAGGGGTGTTACTCAAGATATCAACAGAGGAGTGAGACAATGAAAATAAGAGTTAGAAAGACAGATCTTTCAGTTTCACTCATTCAGCTAGTGAGATTTCACTTTTTCTGGTTAGTCTGAGTTTCAAACCCGGAAGGGTCTGAATTAACCAATCGTCGTCAGGGGTCTTGGTTACCCCTTCTTCAGAGGCCTTGGTTGCCCCAGCTTCTTCTTTCTTTGGCTTGTTGCAGGCTGCTTCTTTGTCTGGGCTGTATCTTTTACACCTGGAGTAGTGGATCCAAGAGTCGACCTCAGCAACTTTGATAGCTGTTGGAGTAGTCAGCAAAACCAGGAAGGGACCTTTCCAGAGAGGCTGCAGTGGCTTTTTTTGATAAGTCTTGACCAAAATGGAGTCACCTGACTGGAAGGGGTGTGCAGTCACATCCAATGGCAATGGCTGAGAGAGAGAGGCAAGTCTGTGGAGAGAATGTAATTGCTTTTGCAGTTGCAAAAGATAGGCAGTTAATTGTACATCACCCACCGCAAGGTCAGGCAGGTGTAAAGTGTTGGCACTATACAAAGGAGGTGGCCTACCAAACAATAGTTCATATGGTGAGAGCTTGAGGGTCCCCCTATGATTTGTGTGAGTCCCAAACAGTGCTAGGGGCAAAGCATCTACCCATTTAAGGCTTGCTTGAGAACAAATTTTAGCAATAGCCTGTTTTAGGGTCTGGTTCATTCTTTCCACTTGGCCTGAGCTTTCTGGGTGCCAAGGGGTATGGAGATGCCAAGTAAAGCCTAAGGCTAATGTCAGTTGCTGAATAATATTACTTGTGAAATGTGTTCCTCTGTCAGATTCAATTACTCTGGGGAGGCCAAACCTGGGTATGAGTTCTTTTAGCATCCACTTGGCAACTTCTTAGGCTTTCACAGTTCTAGTAGGAAAGGCCTCCACCCATCCAGTAGGTTGGTCCACTATCACAAGTAAATGTTTGAAACCCCTACAGGGAGGCATGTCAGAAAAGTCAATTTGTAAACGTTCAAAAGGTTGAAATGCCCATGGGCGTCCGCCTGGTGGGCCTTTAGGTTCCCCCCTTGGATTGAATTGAGCACAAGTCACACAATTCAATACAACTCGTTTTGCAGCTTGATGGGTACCGGGGGCAAACCAATGTCTGTTAAGGGTTTCAGCAAGTCGTGTGGTACCCCAGTGTGTTTGGTTATGTAGAAAGGATAGCATAAGAGAGAGGTGTGGTTGGGGTAGAGCAGGGCGTCCATCAGTAGTGGACCAGATGCCAAAAGAGTCACAGGTAAGACCAAGACTAGTATAGAGGTGAACAGTTTGTTCAGGAAGAGATGTGTAAAGAGAAGACAATGTAGTGTCAAAAGGGTGAGGTTTTTGAGTGGGGGTGACTGAGAGAAGGATAAGTGGGAGGGAAGCTGCATGCTGAGCAATTCGATCAGCATAGCTATTACCAAGTTAAATGGGGTCCTGTGAGTGGGTGTGTGCTTTGCAATGCATGACAGAGATGGAAGTGGGTAAATTAATTGAGTCTAGGAGTGCAGAAACTTGTGGTGGATTGGCAATCTGGGTACCAGCAGAAGTTAGAAAACCCCTTAATTTCCATAATTGACCAGTGGCATGTACAATCCCAAAGGCATATTTACTATCAGTGTAAATGTTTACTGACCTGTCCTTTGAGAGTTGACAAGCACGAGTGAGTGCATGTAGCTCAGCTGATTAGGCACTGTAGTGAGACAGGAGGGGCTCGGCCTCTACAACAGAGTCTGTCTGGACTACAGCATAGCCAGTTCAGCGAGAACCGTTCACCATCCTTGAACTTCCATCACAGAACAGTGTCCAATCCGGGCTAGGTAGAGGTACGTCAGAGAGGTCATCCCTTGGTTTGGAGGAAAAGAGAGATACAGATAAACAGTCAAGGTATGGGGTACCATCATCAGGCAGAGGTAACAAAGTTGCTGGGTTGAGAGAGGTACAGCAGAAGATAGTGATATTAGAAGGTACAAGGAGCATTGTCTCATACCTAGTGAGACATTGGTTTGAGAAATGTTGTGTATTTTTCTGATTGAGTAAGAGGTGTACTGCGTTTGGCACATAAATGTGTAAAGGATGTCCCTGTACAAGCTCCTGTGCTTTATCTACAAGGAGGACTGTTGCAGCAACTGCCCGTAAGCAGCCAACAAGGCCCTGTGCAACAGGATCAAGGAGGGCGGAGTAGTATGCAATGGGGCGTTGACTGCCACCAAGGGGTTGTGTAAGTACACCAGAGGCAACGCCCCTACACTCGTGCACGTAGAGGTGAAAGGGTTTGCGGAAGTCAGGAAGGCCTAGAGCTGGAGCAGAGAGAAGGCAGGTCTTTATGGAAGTAAAGCATCTGTCAGTTTCTGCGGTCCAGTCCAGGATGTCTGGCATGTCTTTCGTAGTCATATGAATCAGGGGTTTAGAGAGTTCCCCGAAACTGGGTATCCAGGAGTGGCAAAAAACAGCAATTCCAAGAAAACCCCTGAGCTGTCGCTTAGTACTAGGACGGGGACAGTCAATAATACCCTGTATTCTGTCTTGTGATAAACTGCGGGTGTCTGCGGTAAGAATGTGTCCTAAGTATTGGACTTGTGGCCGGGCATACTGAATCTTTTTAGGTTATACCTTGTGGCCCTTGTGTGCAAGAGAAATGAGTAAGGCAATGGTGTCAGTCTTACAGCTGTCGAGGTCAGGTGAGCAAAGGAGGATGTCGTCAACATAAAGAAGAAGTTGAGAGTGACAGGGTAAGGTAAGATCTTTTAGATCAAAGTGTAGGCAGGCAGAAAAGATAGCTGGGCTCTCCACATAGCCCTGTGGTAAACGACACCAGGCCATCTGAGAGGAGGCCGGTGGCCAGGTAAAAGCGAAAAGGTATTGACTGTCAGGGTGCACAGGTATAGAGAAGAAAGCAGAGCATAAGTCAATGACAGAATAAAACTTTGTTGGCGGAGGAATAGCAGTCAGTATGGTGTAAGGATTGGGCACCACGGGATGGCGAGGTATCACAAAAACATTAACTGCCCTTAGATCCTGCACAAACCGCCAGACAGTCTTACCGTCTGCACTCAATTGAGGTTTCTTAATTGGGAGAATGGGAGTATTGCATGGTGAGGAGCAGGGTACAAGAATACCCTGTTCCAAAAAACTGTCAACAAGGGGCTGGAGTCCAGCAATAGCCTCTGCAGATAGGGGATATTGTCGAACGCATGGGAAGGGGAGAGCCGTGTGGACAGGCTCAGCGGATTTTAAGAATCCCACATCAGAGGCTGCAGTACCCCACAACCAGGGAGGGGTAGCTGCAAAAAGTTCACTAAGGTCTGTGTTTGGTAGTGAGGTTGAAAAGAAGAGTCCGTTTACTGCTTTTAATAAGCTCTTGGGAAATTGTAAATACATGCCCTCTGGGCTACACTCAATGGTGGCTCTGAGTTTGCACAGAATATCACGTCCGAGAAGTTTCACAGACTGACCTTCTGCAATAAGAAAAGAATGGTCATTTGTCAGGGGACCCATTCGCACAGTCTGTAGTTTGGACATGGGGTAAGTGTGGGGATTATCTTCAATTCCCATTACGGTCTCAGTGTCCATACTTTTAGGAATTGAGGGGTCAGTGTGGGTGGAGATAGTGGCCCCCGTGTCAACTAGGCACGAGTAGGGTTTACCTCCTACGAGTAGTGTTATCATGGGGCTGTCTTTGGAAATATTAAATTATAAGGTTTGTTTCCTGGTTGTGCAGAAATATAGGAACTCAGCTGCAGACTTAATGAGAACTGAATATGTATCACTTAGTTGAACAGGCTATTAATTAGCATAGACTGTTTGATAAAGTGAAATAAAGTTAATGTAATTTACATAGGAGGAAATAGAGTTATAATTCACTCTATTATTGAAACTGATATCAGGATAGGAGTAAGATTCTAAATTGTAAGCAGAGTTCCAAATTACTCCTACATAGATTAGTAAGCAGGTATTGAAGGGAATAATGTGCACAGCGAGGATTAGCACAGTTCGTCCAAAAGGTAAGCTAGCAGGTTATAACAAAGGACTTAGGTGTTAAGTTTTCCTTCACAGCGTTACCATGATGAGGGAATACATATGAGACACAGAGTCTTTGTACTAGCCCGCTATAGAGCCGAGATCAGTAACCGCTGGTAGGAGGAGCTGAGACTATGACTGACAGCGGCACAAGCGGCAGTGATTACTGTAGCTCCGGTCACAGAAGAGGTAAGCGGCTGTCTCTAAATGAGAGTTTGAACTGTAGGAGAGACAACCGGTTGAGTACAAAGTCAGAAGGCTTGATAAGATGGTAAGTGAAGTCCCACTGAGAAGGCGTGTGGCTTGTAAGCAGGGAAAGTGCCGATTACGGCAAAACATGAAATGTGATAAATCCTTTGTGCAGCAGAGGGTATTAGGAGCAATATGAAAGTTGCTGTGTTATAATCCTCCTGAGGTAAAAGGATAAGTAGAATCCAGGTGACAAAGGAATAAAGCTTTGTAATCCACAAGGAGAGCTTGATAGAGAACTCAGTAGCAAGGATAGCAGGACTGCTACAAACAGCTACATGTGCAATAACTAAGCACCTGTCTGCAGTCAGGTGATGACTTAAATGCAGACAGGTAGAGACCATGTGACTGAAAGGTAACTGGAAAAAGCGGACTGGAATCCTTACATAAATGAAAGTAACTGTTTCAAATGGGGAGTTAGTTTAGTGATTGGGTCCCCTGCAACATGTCATGCTTGGTAGCCTTGGTTGCCATAGGTGTAATTGCTGCGGTAAGTATTCTGAGGAGGGTTATAGGCCTGAGAGGGGGGGGGGGGGGGTTATAGGGCTGAACTGCAGCTGGGTATGGATGATTTATGGCATGGCCAGGGTTAGTGTTATAACTGTGGTCCTGCGGGTAGTCTGGGGCACTATTGTGCCTGCCACGTCCGCGGCCACGAGACTGTCTCGGATTTGCATCTTGCTGGCTATTACGGTAAGGACAATCACGTTTAAAATGATCAGGATCACCGCACTGAAAGCACGATCGATCCTGGGGCTGTGATGATGAGCGCTGTCCACCCCTCCCTCTTCATCTCTGCCCTATCATACCTGACTGAGTGAAGGCCGCAGCAAGAAGAGAAACCGTTTCGGTTTATTTTTTCTTTGCTGTCCGATTCTTCTGCTCCCTATTGTCATATACATTCTTTGCAATTGATAAAACAGCAGTCGGGCTCAGACCTTCCAAATCCTCCCTGCTCAACAGTCGCCTCCGGATGTCAGAGGTGCACTGACTTTTAAACAATCCGATGATAAGGGAGTCTGAGGCCGGTGCTGTTGTATCAATTCCTCCCCACACCCGCATAGCTTCTATAAAGCGCTGGTAGAAGTCAGCGGGATGTTCATCTAAACCCTGAACAACTGATGTCACATGCTGCCAGTTAACAGTCTTTCTGCCTGCTGTTCTAATCCCTTCTAAGATAGCCTGTTTCATAATACCTAATGCCCATTTATCATCCTCTGTATTGTGATCCCAATTGGGGTCAGTAGTGAGGATGGTGGTGGTCAATCTAGGGACAGAATTGTGATGACCCCGGTTAGGAGGGTCTATGGTTTCTAGGGCAACTCCTGCCTGGCGCAAGACTTCTAGTCTCTCACCATCCGACATCAGAGCCTCAAGAAGGACATGTATGACTGTCCATGAGGGACTGTGTGTACGGAATATAGCTTGAAATGTTTTTCTAGCACCTTCAGGGTCATCTCTAAATTTTGGGGTGGTATTTTGCCAATTTATAAGGTCACTAGTGGTAAACAGGACATGAACAAAGTGTTCAGTTACACTGCCCTCTGCAGTCGGGACAGGTATCACATGCAAGGGGGTCTGGAGTTTCTCTTTACTTTTAACTCTAGCAGCCTGGTGTCGTGTAACAACTCCCCGATTTCCAGATGTAGTGGGCTTTTTGGTTTTCAGATTAATATTTTTGTTTTTTTTAGGTATTGGTTCAGGCCTCAATTCTGGCTGATCAGTCTCCTCTTCTGCCTCCTCTTTAAAATCTATAAGGTCTTCCTCCTCCTGTAAGCTATCAGGGGTAATTGAACCAGACCTAGAGGAGGATGAGGAGGCAGCAGGTGACCGATGTTCCTGGAACTGAGGGCCAGTCAATCTATTATCGGGGGCAGCTGCGGAAGCTTTAGGCGCAGAGGCCCCCAAAGTCATAACAGGTGGTGGGAGTGTGGGTGCAGGCGGTATTTGTGGAGGGGGCCTTAGGGGCGGAGGTGTGGGCTCATATTGGGGCAGTGCCGGCACTTGGGGCTGGTTACCTAAGGGTGCCATGGATGGTGGTTGTGGCAGGGGCAAGGGGTAACCAAGTCCTAACAGGTCATCAGGGTCCACATATGCTGGAGGTGCATGGCATAAGGGCATTTGGGCTTTGACGTCTGCAACCCTACTATTCTCAAAAAGATAATAGTAGTCCATCTGGCCAGGGCGTACATCAACCAGTAGATTGCGGAGGGCAATTAATTTAGGGAGCTCAAAGGACCCAAATCTCGGCCACCTTAATTTAGGATCAAGGCCGAGAGTATAGGAGACCCAGAGCTCTGTGCACAAAGTATAAAGTCTATTTTTCTTTAAACTAGCAGTACTCAGTTTTCCCCAATTATCATATATTTTAGCAAGGGGAGAGTCTTTGTCTACTTTAGACAACCGGGATCCCATTATTATATCCCTATTCCTTAAAGTGAACGTAAATTTTGATGACAAATTGCCCGGTCTTCAAAAGTTCGACCAAAAACAGGGGCACTTCAACCCATCAAAATCCACACCTCACTGTAATCCCTAATCAAGGCCCTGCAGTTACCGGACGGACACTTCCTCAATGTCCCTGCTTAGCGGGAGAGATTTGCACTATAGTCAAGTCACAATATGCCTTGGATCACTATTCCTGCCTCTGTAAAATCTCCTGTCATCTGAAACTATTTGATAGTGGGCTGGCACCCTAATGGTGTTTAACTGCCAGACAGATGTCCCACTGAATTTAATAGTGATCCATATAAAAAAACAACAGGGTAAAAGACCCACAACATATATTACACGTACATGAACACAAAAGACAAGGTAAAGACACTCACGGACCGGTCCAAGGTGTAGATTGTGTCCGTTGTTTGTGGTCTGTTCCTCATGACGTACTCCCTTATCACCCCCCGGGACTCCCCAGCCAACAAGACAAAACCTCCCACAGGTAAGCTACAGACCTGAATCAGATGGGTGCGCGCAGATGTTGGTTCCCAGCTGGGGAGGCACGGAAGGTCGACCTGAAGCACGTCCCACCAGAGTCGCCAAGTTACTGTCGTGAGTGAGCTCATCTCAGGTGCAGTAATAAAGAGGTCCAGACCAGGTATTCAGCAAACAAAGGCTAACCCCAGGAGGGGTGATCGTTATTTCACTGTTGCAACAGTGACCCAACACAAACACAGCAACACAGCACTACACATTTTCATATACATGCATTTTTATACCCTAGAGTTCCTACAAAGCAGAGAGCTAATTGGCTGATAATTGGCTAATAAATCTCACGGGATTAGTGGTTACTAGGAAGAAAAAAAAAACTCATCTATGTTAAAATTTGGGAGATATGTTTTCTTGGAAGTTGATGTTTTCTTGGAAGTTGATACTGAACAGAGAAGCCTTGGATTTTACCTTGAGTTTCAGATATTTAGAAAACAATGTATGGGAGAAGCCATAACTTTAAGATGTACTGATACATACTTATTAGGCTAAAAGTAAGTTGTTAAAGATACATCACTTATTAGCTCAAGAGTGAACAGTTTGGAAAAATACAGATGTGAAGGAAAATAATGCACCTACAGTAACAGAAGAAGAATTCAGTAAGGTTACAATGTAAAGGAAAAAGAAGCTTTAGAAAAGCAAATAAATAAAGAAAAGAAAATAGAAAGATATAGGAGGAAAAGTAAATAAAAAATAAGCAGCTCATTACACAAGAATGACTCAAACAGTTGGGTAGCCCCTCTGCCATTTCGCAATCCAAGACAAAGGTTACGTAACAACAGAGTTCAAGCACTCTCTAGACTTTCTTCTTTACAACATACTCTAGAGAAAGATCCAAAGATAAAAGAACACTTTGTATCATTCATGCAGAAGATATTTGAAAATAAGCATGCAGAGCCAGCTCCTCCACTAAAAAAAAGGTGAAGAATGTTGGTATCTTCCTTCATTTGGAGTCTATCATCCACGCAAACCAGGTCAAATAAGGGTTGTGTTTGATTCAAGTGCACAGTATGAAGGCATGTCACTTAATAGTGTTCTTCTTACTGGACCTAACCTTACTAACAGTCTCTTAGGAGTATTGATCAGGTTCAGGAAAGAACCTGTAGCATTCATGGCTGACATACAACAGATGTTCTATTGTTTCATTGTTTGAGAAGACAATAGGAATTACCTCAGGTTTTTGTGGCATCGCAACAATGATACTAGTGCTGAGATAATAGATTATCGCATGAGAGTGCATGTCTTCGGCAACAGTACATCACCTGCAGTGGCAATATATGGACTGAGAAGAACAGCTCAAGAAGGTGAAATGGAATATGGAACAGATGCCGGACAATATGTAGAAAGAGACTTCTATGTGGATGATGGAATCAAGTCTGTACCGACAGATGAAGAAGCCATTGATCTGCTTAAAAGAACACAAAGGATGCTATCTGTAGCAAACCTAAGGCTTCATAAAATAGTCTCAAGCAGCAGCAAGGTGTTGAAAGCCTTTCCTCCAGCAGACCATGCAACAGACCTCAAAGACTTAGATCTAGGTACAGATAAACCACCTGTACAACGAAGTCTTGGTCTACATTGGAACATATCAACTGATGAATTTGTTTTCAAAGTTTCTATTGATGTAAAACAATACACTAGATGTGGTGTTTTATCAATTATTAACAGTCTTTATGACCCACTGGGGTTTGTAGCTCCAGTGACTATACAAGGAAAGTCTCTGCTTAGACAGCTTTCATCTGAGTCATAATCCTGGGATACTTTACTACCTATAGAGAAACGTCAGATGTGGGAAAAGTGGAAGGATTCTTTGAAGGCTCCTGAAAAGCTCTGTATTCCACTGTGTTATGCTTCTATATCTCTATCAACAGCTACAGTAACAAAGATCTACATCTTCTCAGATGCATCTACAGAAGCTAATGCAGCTGTGGCCTACCTAAAAGTGACCGACACTGAAGGAAAACCACATGAAGGATTTATCAGCAACCGAGTAGAACGCATCAGGAGATCTACAAAACCAGAGCAATGGCCCTATTGCAGTTCCCGAGATGACTGCAACCAATGCACCTAATAAAATGAAAGAAGTAAGCCAAAAGAGGCAGTCAAAAAATGAGGAAGAAGAAAGGGAGCTCCCAGTGAGGTACCCCAGCAGAAGAAGGGGAGGCATAACACAAAAGAATTAGAGGTTTCAACAAAGAGAACTAAGGACTTTTCTAATATTGAAAAAGTAAAATCTGGTCCTAATGAAACTAATGAAATTAATGTTGTTAATCTCTCAGATGTTAACCTGTCACATTTAGAAACTAAAGTCTTATCGAAGGGTTTAACGTTTGCACCAACCACTGATTTTTCACTGTTTGAAACTTTAATTGATGTAAATAAGTTCACACGAAATCTTACTTTAAAAAGGCACTTCAATACAGGTATACAGAATTAGTCTGAATGTGATATTAATAACACCTCTGACCCTGAAACAAATTTGACAAACTATAACAGTATCTCTAATTTTGAAGAACAATGTAGTCTTATTGATCTAATGAGCCTCAACAGTGAGAGCTCTAGATATGACTCTAGTTCACATATTATACCGTCTGTTAAAGTAAAAACAAAAAATGAAAAGTTTTATCCTGTCCAAATGAGGGGTGACCTAATAGAAGCATTTCATGCAATAGTGGAAAAAGAACTAACTGAGCTGCATCAAAATATACATAAGAACAATAAAAAGAAGAAAATTAAGGGTGATAACCTAAGTAAATTAGAAAGAATTGCTCTTAATAAATTAAGAAGTAATAACAACCTAGTTATCACTAATTCAGACAAGGGAGGCTCAGTAGTGGTCCAAAATAGAGACTGCTATATCAAGGAAGCTATAAAACAACTTGATGATACTAATACTTATAGTAAACTTAGTTTTAATCCAACCATAAAATTTTTTTTTAGATCAATCAGTATACAGAGGGTATATTACAAAAACTACAGCTGATAATTTAAAAGTGATTCATCCACAGATTTCAGTTTTCAAGCACATACCCAAAATACATAAAGATCTAAAATTTCCCCCTGGCAGGCCTATTATTTCTGGCATTGGCACACTAGGGGAGAAATTAGGTGCTTTTGTAGATGAACATTTACAATCTATTGTTAGCTCTATCCCTGGACATGTTAGAGATACTAAACATCTTTTAAACATGCTTGAAATGGTTGAATTGGATGAAAACTGTATCCTTGTCTCTATTGATGTTTCTTCTTTGTATTCCTGCACCCCCCACAATCAAGGGTTGTATGCACTTTATCAAATGCTGAGAAGATACACCAATTATGAAGTGGAATACATTGAATTTCTTATTGAGACAGTAGGTTATCTCCTAACTCACAATTATCTTTTGTTTTTGGGACAATATTATTTGCAAAAATGTGGGACAGCGATGGGGGCAAAATTTGCCCCCTCATATGCAAATTTGTACCTAAGTTTTTTTGAACTGATCAAAATCTACACTAATACAAATCCATTTAAATCATGCATAAAAGCATATTTTAGGTACATAGATGACCTGTTGGTAATATGTAAAGGTACTGATATGCAATTACAATGTTTTTTGAAATATATAAATGACAAAAACATGAACCTCAAATTTACACACAATAGCTCAAAGACTCAGTTAGCCTTTTTAGATGTTTTGCTTAAAGTTACTGCAAATAAAATAGAGACTGAAACTTATCGAAAGCCAACAGCAGGAAACGCCATTCTTAGGGCTAATTCACATCACCCTGAACACCTAAAAAGAGGGATTCCCAAGGGCCAATATATGCGCCTTCGTAGGAATTGCTCCAATACATTACAGTACAAACAACAGGCTGATGATCTTACACAAAGATTAGTGGCCAGAGGTTATAAAAAGAACACATTAATAAATATATCAAACAAAGTCCTATCTATGGATAGAAATGAACTTCTGGCAGATAAAGTAAAAACAACCCACTTTTCAGGATCAACAGTAGTGATGTCGCGAACCTAAAATTTTCGGGTTCGCGAACGGCGGACTCGAACTTCCGGTATTGTTCGCGAACGCGCGAACCGCCATTGAATTCAATAGGCAGGCGAACTTTAAAACCTACAAGGACTCTTTCTGGCCACAATAGTGATGGAAAAGTTGTTTCAAGGGTACTAACACCTGGACTGTCGCATGCTGGAGGGGGATCCCTGGCAAAACTCCCATGGAAAATTACATAGTTTATGCAGAGTCTGCTTTTAAGCCATAATGGGCCTAAATCAACTAACATTCCCAAAGTGGCTGTCTCAAAACATCCCGGACAGAAGATAGATTGATAGATAGGATAGATAGATATACATAGATTGATAGTTAGATAGAATCGATAGAAGAGAAATAGATAGATTTGTTAGATATATAATTACCCTAATAAAGTCTAATAATTAAACATGCGTTCTTGGACCCAACTAGCTTGTGTTAATTAGTACTTTTCTTAGCACTTTATTCCCTGTTCCCCCCCGGGGGTGTTCTATATGGCCTGCCTGATTACCCTGAAAAAATATAATAATAAGACATGCGGTCTGGTACCCATTTTAACTAGGTTGTGTTTTAAGTACTACCATTCTTAGCACTTTAATCTCTGTAACCCCCCCTATTTGGTGAGGTCTATACGGCCTGGATGATTACCCATACAAAATATAATAATAAGACATCTGCTCTTGGTCTGCGACCCATGGTAACTATGTTGTGTTAATTAGTAATGTCCTTAGCATTTTAATAGCTGTTACTCATACTCACCCTATCGGTGGAGGTCTATATGGCCTGCATGATTACCCTTACAAAATATAATAACCAAACATATGCTCTGGGACCCATGGTAAGTAGGTTGTGTTAAGTAGTACTGTTCTTTGCAGTTTAATACCTGTTACAACACCAAATGGTGGCAGGTCTATCTGGCCTTCATGATTAGCTGCACCCAAACCCAAAAAAAAGCTGAGTGGTCTTAGACTAACACCCATGGCTAACTCAGTTGTTTCAATTAGTACTATTCTTAGCACTTTCATCCCTGTTACGGGTGGTCTACATGGCCATCATGATTAGCCGAACAAAATACTACAATCCAACCTTTGCTCAGTCTTCATAGGCCCTTCATTGGCTGTATTTTGATAGTACAGTTCTTATTATTTTTATAGCTGATACAACACCGAATGGTGGCAGCTCTATATGGCCTGCATGATTAGCCGCACCCAATACAAAAATAAATCCAAGCGGTCTTGGATTAACACCCATGGCTAACTCTGTTCTTTCAAGTAGTACTATTCTTAGCACTTTCATCTCATCATCCCTGTTGCTTCCAGGACTCTCGGTGGTGGTCTACATGGCCATCATGATTAGCCTAACCAAATACTACAATCCAACCTTGGCTCAGTCTTCATAAGGCCCTTGATTGGCTGTATTTTGGTAGTACTGTTCTTATTAGTTTAATAGCTGATACGACACCGAATGGTGGCAGCTCTATATGGCCTGCATGAATAGCCGCACCCAAAGCCAAAAAAAAGCCAAGCGGTCTTGCACTAACACCCATGGCTAACTCTGTTGTTTCAAGTTCTACTATTCTTAGCTCTTTCATCTCATCCCTGTTACTTCCAGGACTCTCAGTGGTGGTGGTCTACATGGCCATCATGATTACCCTCACCAAAATATAACAACAATACGTGCGTGCAGGGATCCATGGTAAGCTTAATTCCTTTTGCAAAATCGAGTATAACAGTTGCAGGCAGAGGTTCTGACCCTGCATTATGGCTGCACCTCTCCCTAAAAGAGGCATGTGTTACAGAGTCTGTGGGCATGTATGCAAAGAGCTGGCCTGCCTAAAAAGAGGAGCAAGGCTGTACAGGTTGTTCTCCTTCAGCCATTTTATACGCTGTCCCACGGCCACGACCCTCAACAACCACAACAGAATGAAACACCACATATGCCATCCTTTTGAACAACAGAGTACAGGTATGGCATTGATTTTAGTTACACTGCAATATTTATTATGAACCGTGAAATTGAAAACAAAAACATGATTGGACACCAAGTACAGTACAGGTCGTTCTCCTTCAGCCTTTTTAGAATAGTGTTCCGGACCCCCAACAAAAACAACAGCAGGAAAGAGGACATATGGCATCCTTTTGAACAATAGATGACAGGTAAGGCATAGATTTTACAAAGCCATAGATAATTTTTTTGCAACTGTGAAATAAAAAACAACATTGATTTCTACACCCAGCACACTTCTTTATCCTTAGGCCTTTTTATAAGAGGCTCCCGGAGCCTCAACTGAAACAACAGCATGAAAGAGGACATATGGCATCCTTGTGAACAATTGATTACAGTTAAGGCATTGATTTTAGAATCCCAGAGATCATTTATATGACCCGGGAAATAGAAAAAAACATTGATTGGACACCCAGTACACTTCTTTATCCTTAGGCCTTTTTATAAGAGGCTCCCGGAGCCTCAACAGAAAAAACATTATGAAAGAGGACATATGTCATCCTTTTGAATAATAGATTACAGGAAAGGCATTGATTTTAGAATCCCAGAGATCATTTATATGACCCGGGAAATAGAAAAAAACATTGATTAGACACCCAGTACACTTATTTATCCTCAGGCCTTTTTAGTAAGAGGGTCCCGGAGCCTCAACCAAAACAACAGCATGAAAGAGGACATATGTCATCCTTTTGAATAATAGATTACAGGAAAGGCATTGATTTTAGAATCCCAGAGATCATTTATATGACCCGGGAAATAGAAAAAATCATTGATTAGACACCCAGTACACTTATTTATTCTTAGGCCTTTTTAATAAGAGGGTCCCGGAGCCTCAACCGAAATAACAGCATGAAAGAGGACATATGTCATCCTTTTGAATAATAGATTACAGGAAAGGCATTGATTTTAGAAACCCGGAGATAATTTGTTGCAACCGGGAATTTGAATCAAACAAATGATTCGATGGACACCCAGTACACTTCTTTCTCCTTCGGCCTTTTTATAAGAGGGTCCAGGACCCTCAAAAAAAAGACCAGCAGGAAAGAGGACGTATGGCATCCTTTTGAACAATAGAGTACAGGTACAGCATTGATTTTACAAACCCAGAGATAATTTTGGTCAAATGTGAAATAGAAAAAAAAATTGAGTGGACACCCAGTACACCTCTTTCTCCTTAGGCCTTTTTAAAAGAGGGTCCAGGACCCTCAAACAAAATACCAGCAGGAAAGAGAACATATGGCATCCTTTTGAACAATAGAGTACTGGTACGGCATTGATTTTAGAAACCCACAGATAATTTTTTTGAAAAGTGAAATAGCCCCAAAAACCATGCTTGGACTCCCACTCCAGGTCGTTCTCCTTTAGCTTTTTTATAAGAGGGTCCAGCACCCTCAACAGAAACTACTGCAGGAAACACCACCACATATGCCATCCTTTTGCACAAGCGAGTACAGGTATGGCATCCATTTTAGAAACTCAGAGATAATTGAGAGGAACCAGGAACATTTTTCTAAAAATTTGATGGGCCACCCATTACAGGTCGTTCTCCTTCAGCCTTTTTATACCATGGGCCACGACCCGCAACAGGCACAACAGCATGAAACACCACATATGCCACCCTTTTGCACAATAGAGTACAGGTATGGCATAGATGGAACACGGAGATAATTTAGAGCAACCAAGAGACGGATAAAGATGCTTGGTCGGTCCTCCTCCTTCAAATTTGTGGCATTTTGCGTTCAATTTAATGGTCCACCAGATATGAGTGGTTTGCTAATGCTAAGTTGTACAATTCGTAACAGTTTAATCACTAGTGTTATGCGCCTTATTTTTTTTTTTTTTTTTTTTTTGAATAAACAGTTTTATTGTCAAATAAAATTCGTACAATACAGAAGTCAAAAAATGAATTGCAACAAACCGTTTAACATTTTCTTTTACATTTTACAGTTATGCAGTGAAATGCGTCTAACAATAAGTATCTAGAAACGTTCTGTTGCCACAGTTGTCAGGAGCCTTAGGTCCTATATCAATCTCCTAATAAAGCATAAACACCACTTGGTTCGCGTTTGCTAATTATGAAATTTATTTGCTATATATGTGTCCCACATGATCTTCATTAAGCCGTATGACACCTCTGTCCTCGATTTAATGTATGCATATTCCTCTAATTGTAAGATGTGTTGGAAAGTATGGATCCAATCAGCAACTGTGGGGATGTATTTTTGTTTCCAGTGCCTTGCAAGTAATGTCTTCATGCCATTACTTGCCATAAAAATTAGTTTTTTCACTTGTGTTTGTGTTTTTCTTGGAATAATATTAAATAGCCAGATGTGAGGATCTGGTGGAATCGTGACCCCCACCATTTCTGAAGTCTCCCTTGCCACTTTTTCCCACACTTCCTTTATCATAGTACAATCCCACCAGATGTGTGCCATGTTCCCCCTGCCATTTTCACACCTCCAGCATGTATCACTTGCCGTCCTATAGAGTTTATGTATCCTAGCCGGTGTGTAGTACCATCTTTGGATTATCTTTAAATTTAGTTCAATTAGTCGGCTGGAGGAGGAGACCTTGGTTACATTCGTGAAAATCTCTGAGACCTCTCTTGGTGTCATGTCTAGGTTCAGTTCTGTATTCCACCTGTCTATGTAATACGGGGTGTAGCCATGAGGTGGGATTTGTAGTAGTGCATGAGAAATAGCTAATGTCTTTTTATGTGGGGTGTCTGTTCTACATAGTGATTCAAATGCCGTCATGGGCCTCACTAAATTCCTTCGATCAGGGTGTTTTGTTATATATGATTGGCATTGGCGTAATAGTAACCAATTTTTTGAGAGGTCAATGCCCTCTGTTGCTAACTCTTCTAGGTTATAAAATTTATGCTCATTACCTAACTGATATGCCGCTAAGGTTCTTCTCTTGTTGGATAGGGTTTTGCTGGGGAAATTCAGCCCCGGTATAAAGTCTGTGTTATTTGTAAGGGGTGTTAGCGGGGAGGTTCTTGAGGATATATTCGGGTATGCTATTAGAATATGGTTCCAGACCCGGAATGTCTCTGCTATGATAGAGTTAGGATGATGTTCTAAAGAGGTCTGTTTTGGCGGTAGCCAGCAGAGAGACCCCAGGTGTGTCTTGTTTGCAATATCATGCTCCAGTGCCACCCAAGCCTTAGTTGTGAAGTTCGTGTACCAATCAATGATCCTTTGCAGGAATATTCCCGTACGGTACTTTTCCAAGTCAGGAACCCCTAATCCACCTCTTTTAGTTGGCATGCACATTAGTTGCTTATTGATCCTTGCTGGCCTATTTTCCCATACATATGCTAATAGTTTGGATTGTAATGAATTGGTGAAGTTCTTGGGTGTGGGGATTGGCAGGGTTTGGAAGATATATAATAACCTTGGAAGGACATTCATTTTTAGGATTGTGATTCTCCCTAACCAGGATACATTCTTTGATCTCCAAGCTGAGAGATCTGCTATGATCTGTTGTTGGATGGGGACATAATTTAGTTGAAACATTTCTTCAGTTGTTGGGGCTAAGTATATTCCTAGGTATTTTAGGGAATTCCCTCTTTTTTTGAATGGACATATCTGACAAATATTTTGGGATTGCAGGGGGTCATGGTTTAGCAAAAGCATCTCTGACTTAGATTTATTGATGAGAAAATTGGATACTTTTTGGAAATTGTCTAGTTCATCACAAAGGGAGGGTATAGAGGTTGCGGGGTTGGTAAGGAAAAATAAAATATCATCAGCATATAATAAGATCTTGTGGGTAGAACCCGCTATGTCTAGTCCCTGGATTGAGGGATTGTCTCTAACTGCCAAGGCCAGGGCTTCCACTATGCAGGCAAACAGCAATGGGGATAGGGGGCAACCCTGGCGGGTCCCATTTGATATACTGAATGGATTAGACAAGTGGCCATTGACTCTAACCCTAGCTGACGGGGAATGGTAAAGGGCGAAAATCCTTGATATGGTGGTTTTTCCCAGTTGGAATTTTTGTAATGTGGCCCTGAGGAATGTCCAACAGACGCGGTCGAACGCTTTCTCCGCGTCTGTTGAGACCAGGGCCAGGGGCAATTTCTGTTGCTGGGTGTATTCTAGGAGATGTATTGCCCTAACTGTGTTATCCTTGGCCTCTCTGTTTTGTATGAAACCTACTTGATCATTCTTAATAAGCTGGGGCAATACCTGATTTAAACGGTTGGCTAGAATTTTTGCATATATTTTGAGGTCCGAGTTCAATAATGAAATGGGCCTGAAATTCTCCACCCTGTCTGGAGGTTTGCCTGGTTTAGGCAAGACCACTATATGGGCTTCCAGGTTAGTGTCTAGGAATGGGTTCTCCTCACTGATGCTGTTAAACAAGTCTAATAGTTGTGGTATTAAAATGTCCTTGTATTGTTTGTAGTAGCTGTTTGAGTAACCGTCTGGTCCTGGGGCCTTCCCCGTAGGGAGGTCTTTTATTACTATCTTGATTTCCTCATAAGAGAAAGGACTGTCCAGTGAATCTATCTGTTCCTGACTCAGTGTGGGGAACTTTAGTTTCTCTAGGTATTCCTGTGTCAGTGAGCTATTTTTCAATTGTGTTGGATTTTCCCCAGCTTTACTAATATTGTATAGTTGTTCATAATATGTTCTGAATGCCTCAGCTATTTGGGTAGTCGTGTATACATCTTTCCCCTTGATGTCTTTTGTCTGTAAAATATATGTTTTATTAATTTTCCTTTTGAGTTTTCTGGCGAATAGTGAGCTGCTCTTGTTGTTACCTTCAAAATATGTTTGCCTCAATTTTATTGCGTGTTGCTTACACTCCTTATCTATAATGGTTTGTATCGTGGCTCTGCAATCCTCTATTGCTTTCAGTAATGTATGATCGTTAGTGTTATATTTGTGTTGTTTTTCTAGCTCTGAAAGCCTAGTAAGAGTATTGTGTAGATAAATTCTTTCTTCCTTTATTTTGTGGGCTTTCATGCTTATTAATTCGCCTCTGACCACTGATTTGTGAGCTTCCCACAGGAGCCTGGTATCTGATGTGGAGGCTTGATTCAGTGTAAAGTATTCAGTTAATGTTTTTTCTATTTTGAATGTGTAGACTGGGTCCCTAATTAAATTGTCATCTATTCTCCATGTGTGTGAGATTTTATTCATTAGGGGCCAGTATATAGTGCAGCCTACCATCGAGTGGTCCGACCATGTTCTGGGGTAAATGGTGAGTTCCTTTACCCTAGCTAAGCTGGCTACGTCTAGCATGATGTAGTCAATGCGAGAGTATCGGGCATGAGGGTGTGAATAAAAAGTGTAATTTCTTACGTCTGGATACTTCACTCTCCATGCATCGTGAACTGTGAGGTCCTTTAGACATTGTCGTGTTATGTTAAATATTTTGTTGGGGACAGATGAAGTGTGGTTGGAATTGTCCATGTAGGGGTCGAGTGTAAGATTAAAGTCCCCTCCAAGAATTAGGGTACCTTTGGACACTTCTAATAGTAAGTTGGTTAAATGTTTAAAGTATGCATCTTGTCTAGTGTTGGGGGCATACGTGCATACCATGGTCACCATTGTATTAAATAGCTTACCTATGACAATCAAGTATCTCCCTTCCCTGTCCCTATGCACCTTGATCTGTTGGAAGGGTATATTTCTTTTGATTAGGATTCCCACCCCATTTGTTTTGGTAGAATTGGATGCATAAAATGTTTCACCATATTTAAATTTAAATGTCTTAGGTTCCCTGCCCTTTACAAAATGCGTTTCCTGTAGAAACACTATATCCCCCCTTTTCTCTTTTATGTCTTTTAGCACTACGCTTCTTTTGTGTGGGCTATTGAGGCCTTTTGCATTTGCCGTTAGGATGTTAAGACTATTTTGTGTGTTTTCAGTCATCTAACTCTTTAAGAAGACTAAATATATCCTTGTTTGACACTTGGAATTTATCTTGTTCCCTAATTGTGTAGTGTTTCCATTCAAGGCAATCATGTCGCCCATACATTTGCTCCTGACCTGTGGCACCTTTAAAACAGTAGCTTAAGACTTTTAAGGCAATAAAACAAAGAACTGCATTCACTTCATGTAATATAAACATTTCAAACATTTCAAACATTACAATCTGAGCACAATCTATCTCGTGCTATAAATCCCAGCTAGGGGGGATTGCTGGTTGACTCCTCTTGCCAATATAAACATTTCTATGGGGAGGGGGGGGAAGAGAGGGGGTGAAAATCTTATCCATTTAAAACTTTTCTAACATTTCTAGGGGTCTCTTCAGAGTCCATAGTATCATAACAGAACCAAACTTAATTTAACTCTTTATACATGCTTTAGTAACGATTTGATAAACCATTTACCAGATCTGGCTATCAGAACTGGGTACCTTAGAAACTTAACCCGAATGTTAACTTTTCTCTTTCATTGAACAATGTCCATATGACTTGTTTCACTTAACATTTTAATGTCCTATGTGACTTTTCTCTAAGTTCAATATAGAATTATCTCACCCACAGATTCATTGTCCTGTTAATCATCCTGGATCGCTGCTGGACGATGTTGAGGGCTTTGGTCTTTTCTCCTTCCTTTTCTTCGTTATAACCGTTGACCAGGTCGGCTTTTGGTTCATCTGTTTGCTGAAAGATGCTGCAGCAGTTGGCAATCTTGGCCTTTCTTCAGCTGTGGTTGGTGGACTAAAAGAGATGTCCAGTAGTTTAGATAGGTCCTCTAGGTCTTTGGGTGATCTATATGACACTGATCTTCCTTCATGTTGCACATGTAGGCAGAAGGGATATCCCCATTTATATCTCACATTCTTTTCCTGTAGTATTTTAGTTATAAAGCGGACCTCTTTTCTTTTCTGCACTGTTATGGGGCTAAGGTCCAGAAATATTTGTAGGTGGTGATCTAAATATGTTATTTGTCTCAGTTGTCGTGCCTGAAGCCATATCTTCTCCTTATCTGTGTACCTCAAAAACCTTAGAATGATATCTCGTGGAGGTGCATTCGGTGGTGGAGGGGGCCGTAGGGCTCTGTGTGCCCTGTCCAGCTCCATGTCAGGAGCCTGTTGGTCATTCTGTAAGTGCTTAAACAGCCCTTGTAGGTATTCCGGTATTTCTGCTGGGGTAATGGATTCCGGTGCTCCCCTTACCCTCAGGTTGTTTCTACGTCCCCTGTTGTCAAGGTCTTCTAGTTTGTCATCCATAGCTTCCATATAGGCTTCTTGCTCTCTTGCGTGAGTTGTTAGTGACTCCACTATTTTATCTGTGGAATCTTGGGCTTCTTCTATGGATTCTATCCTGTTTCCTATCTCCTTTATGTCATGTTTCATGGAAGACAATTCAGATTGTATTAAGTCTTTTAGACCGTCAAAGTCAGCCTTGGTAGGCAGCTTAGCAATGTCCATTTTTAGCTGGTCTGCATATTCTTTTGATATCGCCACCGACATGGAACTAGACTGCATCTCCATTGTAGTTTTGTCTGCTTCCCTATGGGAATGTTCTTGAGGTTGAAAAAAGTTGCTAACAGGTACTGGTGAGAGTGTTTGATTTTTTAATACTTTGCTCGGTTTGTTCTGCTTATTGAGCCTTTTTGGGGCCATCCCCAGTGGCCTATTTCTGATTAGTGATACTTATTTATGGGTAGGAAGATAGGTTCGTCACATCTTATGTTTTATAGTCCTTATGTGAGGGAAGTAACTGTTATGGGGAATTTGAAAGTGCCGGTGTTATCATGTGCCACGTGGGTCGTCATATAATCTGCAGCGTTAAGATTTTTAAGCACCTTTTTCCCCTTGCTTATTGTTTTGAGCAAATGTTATTCATACCTGTTGCTTATGTTTGGTCTCCAGAGCTCTTAAAAGTGTGAACCATGCGACTCCTCATCTCTCTGAGAAACTTGCAAATCTGCGCCCCTCCGGTTTTACAGGCTGTCAGGGCATGGGCCTACACAGCGTTATCACTTTGCATTACGCCTCCCGGTATTAACATCAGAGTTTTTCTTACTTCTGCCTATCCCCCAAGTGCAGATAGGTGATATACCATAAAGTGATCCTTTATTACAGAGTCCGACTCTTCTTTTTTGGCTAAGGTTCGTCTAACCTGCTCAGAGCTTCAGTCTTTTGCGGCCATTTCCAGCTTGGCCTCGCTCCGCCCCCCGTGCCTTATTTTTTTTATTTGAGTTTTTTACCCACAGAGCTGCAGCAGAGGCCAGAAAAATTAGGAATGTACAAATGACTGAAAAAATTGGGTATTGTTGTAGCAACTGCGGCCAGAAAAATTGATGTTTGTAAAAAATTTAAAAAGTGCCCTAAAAGCTTGTCTCTTGAACACTAGTTGTTGGCGGATAAGTCAAGCAAGTCCTCCGGCTTTATAACCAAAAAAAAAAAAAGGCCAGCCTGTGTACCAGTTGTAGCCCAAGCCAGCTCATCTCATCATCAGGCCTTTTTTATTCAAATGTATCGCCCAATGTCAGTCCCTTCGGGATCCAGCCCTCATTCATTTTTATAAAAGTGAGATAGTCAAGGCTTTTTTGACCTAGGCGACTTCTCTTCTCAGTGACAAAACCTCCTGCTGCACTGAAAGTCCTTTCGGACAGGACACTTGAAGCGGGCAGGCCAGAAGTTCCATTGCAAATTGGGAAAGATCAGGCCACAAGTCCAGCCTGCACACCAAGTAGTCAAGGGGTCCATCGCTCCTGAGAGTGTCGAGATCCGCAGTTAAAGCTAGGTAGTCTGCTACCTGTCGGTTGAGTCTTTCTCTAAGGCTGGATCCCGAAAGGCTCTGATGGTGCATGGGAGTTATAAAGGTACGCATGTCCTCCATCAACAAGACGTCAGGAAAGCATCCGGTCCTTGCCGCCGTGGTCGTGGGAGGAGGAGGAGGAGGATTAATTTCATCTCTTCCCCTGTTACATTCCCGTGGTGCTGTGACATCACCCTTATACGCTGTGTAAAGCATAGTTTTTAATTTATTATGAAAATGCTCCATCCTTTCCGACTTGCGGGAATTTGGTAACATTTCAGGAACTTTATGCTTATACCGGGGGTCGAGGAGCGCGGACACCCAGTACAGGTCGTTCTCCTTCAGCTTTTTTATACGAGGGTCCCTCAACAGGCACGACAGCATGAAAGAACCCATTTGAACAAGGTTGGATGCTGAGCTAATCATGTCCCATTCCTCCTCCTCACTGATCTCACTGATGGTATCTTCTTCCCCCCAGCCACATACAACACCACGGGTACCAGAGAGGTGACAACAACGAGCACCCTGGGATGCCTGTTGTGCTCGGTCTTCCTCCTCCTCCTCCTCCTCCTCCTCCTCCTCAAAGCCACATTCCTCCTCTGACTCCTCTTCCTCACAATCCTCTTCCTGCGTTGCCGCAGGTCCAGCAAGCGATGCTGATTCGGCTGTTTGTGGGGGTGATGGACACCACAACTCTCCTGCTTCCTCTTCACGCTCATCTACAGCACTCTTCGCAGGGCACGCTCCAGGAAGAAAACAAATGGTATGATGTCGCTGATGGTGCCTTCGGTGCGACTGACAAGGTTTGTCACCGCCTCAAAAGGACGCATGAGCCTACAGGCATTGCGCATGAGCGTCCAGTAATTTGGAAAAAATATCCCCAGCTCCCCAGAGGCTGGCCTAGCACCCCGGTCATACAAATACTCATTAACAGCTTTTTCTTGTTGGAGCAGGCGGTCAAACATTAGGAGTGTTGAATTCCACCGTGTCGGGCTGTCGCAAATCAAGCGCCTCACTGGCAGGTTGTTTTAACGCTGGATATCGGACAAGTGCGCCATGGCTGTGTAGGAACGCCTGAAATGGCCACACACCTTCCTGGCCTGCTTCAGGGCGTCCTGTAAGCCTGGGTACTTATGGACAAATCGTTGTACAATTAGATTACACACATGTGCCATGCACGGCACATGTGTCAACTTGCCCAATTTCAATGCCGCCACCAAATTACTTCCATTGTCAGAAACAACCTTGCCAATCTCCAGTTGGTGCGGAGTCAGCCACTGATCCACCTGTGCGTTCAGGGCGGTCAGGAGTGCTGGTGCGGTGTGACTCTACGCTTTCAGGCAAGTCAACCCCAAGACGGCGTGACACTGACGTACCCGGGATGTAGCATAGTACCTGGGGAGCTGGGGGGTGCCATAGATGTGGAGCAAGACGCAGAAGTTGAAGAGGACTCAGCCGAGGAAGAGGTTATGGAAGAGGATGGAGTAGGAGGAGTAGAGGAGGTAGCAGCAGGCCTGCCTGCAAGTCGTGGCGGTATCACCAACTCTTCTGCAGAGCCACGCATTCCATGCTTGTCAGAAGTCAGCAGGTTTACCCAATGCGCAGTGTAAGTTATATACCTGCCCTGACCATGCTTTGCAGACCAGCTATCCGTGGTCATATGGACCCTTGCCCCAACGCTGTGTGCCAGACATGCCATAACGTCCTTTCTCACAACAGAGTACAGGTTTGGGATTGCCTTTTGTGAAAAGAAATTTCTGCCAGGTACCTTGCACTGCGGTGTCCCAATAGATACAAATTTTTTGAAAGCATCAGACTCCACCAGCTTGTATGGTAAAAGCTGGCGGGCTAAAAGTTCAGACAAGCCAGCTGTCAGACGCCGGGCAAGGGGGTGACTTTGAGAAATTGGCTTCTTACGCTCAAACATGTCCTTGACAGACACCTGACTGTGGGCAGATGACCAGGATCTGCTACGTAAGAGAGACTGAGTGGAGGATGGTTGAGAGGGGGCAAGGAGGACAGCACTGGTTGACGTGGCTGAAGATGCTGGAGCAGGAGGAGGAGGGCGGCTTTCACTTTGTGTGCTGCTTCTACTCATGTGTTCTTCCCATCGGCCTTTGTGATGGGAGACCATGTGCCTTCGCAAAGCAGTTGTACCTAGGTGGCTGTTGGACTTCCCACGACTCAGTTTCTTTTGGCACAGGTTGCAAATGACATCGCTGTTGTCAGAGGCAGACACAAAAAATGCCACACTGCTGAGCTCTGCGATGACGGCATTCTGGTGGTGGCAACAGCATGCGTTGATGGGCATCGGCGTGCTGTCTGGCTGACCCCTGGTGACGATGCATGCTGTCTGACTGTGCCACTAGCTCCTTGAGACGACCTCCCCATGCTTCCAAATCGTCTCCTCCTCCTCTCTGTCTCCCCATCTGAACTTTCCCCCTCTTCTTCTTCTCTTCTAGCAGGCACCCACGTGACATCCACAGACACATCATCATCAACCGCTTCACTTGTATCTGAAACATCAAGAAAGGAAGCAGCAGCGGGTACAACATCATCATCATCATCATCATCATCATCATCACACCGTACCTCCATGTCGGTAATGCTGCCTGACTGAGACTGATCACTATTATCTACATCCTCTGTCAATGATGGTTGCGCATCACTCATTTCTTCCAAATGATGTGTCAATAACTCCTGTGACAGATCAAGTGAAGCGGCTGTGGTGCTAGTATTGGTGGTGGCGACAGGCGGGGGAGTGGCACTGGTCACTTGAGACCTGCCCAAAGCACAGCTGGACATAGATGGTGCGTCAAGGTTAGGAGGACTAGCAGCGGAAGCTGAAGAAGATTGGGTATCCTGTGTTAGCCATTCATCTAGGTCCTCCTCAGAAGTTTTTGCGTCCCCCCTGGCACCCGGCATCTGAACAATGTGCATATTTGTAGGGTCTAAACAGCACCACGACCACGACCACGGAACCTGCGGGGTGGCCTGCCTCTGCCTGTCATTTTTTTTAAAATGGACACTAACAATACTATTACACCAATTGAGTGGTGGCACTGTGAAAGTGGGCACAGTATACGCTGTGAGACTGACAACAACAAAAAAGACAGATGTTTTAAAAATCACAAATTGTTAGTTTTTTTAAATATTACATGTACTGTGACAACAAGTATGATTGTTTGGCACTAGTTGGCAAATGGGCCTGTCTGGCACACACGCTGGGAGAAAGGAAACTGCAATTCAATGGCACTAGGAGACTGAAGAATCACAGTCAAAACAATTATGATTAACAGAAATTCCAATCCTGTTACAATAAATATGATTGGTGGCACTAATTGGCTAGTTGGGACTGGCACACAGGCAGGCAGGAGGAAAATGCAATTCAAGGAGGGCACTAGTAGACTGCAGATTGACAGTCAAAACAGTGATGATTGACAAATTTTGCAATACTGTTAAAATAAATATGATTGCTGGCACTAATTGGATAGTTGGGCCTGGCACACAGGCTGGCAGGCAGTAGAAAAGTGCAATTCAATGGCACGAGCAAACTGAGGATTAAGATCAACAATCAAGAATTTTTTTAATTATTATTAGTAACTATACTGTGACAAAAAATTATGATTGGTGTAAATAGTTGGCAAGACGGCCTGGCACAAAAGGCTGGCAGGCAGGAGGTAGATGCAATTCAAGGACACTAGGAGACTGATTACTGACAGTCAAAACAGTGATGATTGACAATTTTTGCAATACTGTTAAAAGAAATATGATTGCTGGCAACAATTGGCTAGGTGGGCCTGGCTCACAGCAGGCTGCAAGGCAGGAGGAAAGTGCTATTCAATGGCACCAGCAAACTGAGGATTCACAACAACTATTACCAAAAATTTTAATTTTTAATTATTAAGAATACTGTCACAACAAATATGATTGGTGTAAATATTTTTCAAGTTGGCCTGGCACACAAGCTTGGAAGGCTGTAGAAAAGTGCAATTCTAGGGCACGAGCAAACTGAGGATTAAGATCATCAACAATCAAGAATTTTTTAATTATAATTAGTAACTATACTGTGACCAAAAATTATGATTGGTGTAAATAGTTGGCAAGACGGCCTGGCACAAAAGGCTGGCAGGCAGGAGGTAGATGCAATTCAAGGACACTAGGAGAATGATTACTGACAGTCAAAACAGTGATGATTGACAATTTTTGCAATACTGTTAAAAGAAATATGATTGCTGGCAACAATTCGCTAGGTGGGCCTGGCTCACAGCAGGCTGCAAGGCAGGAGGAAAGTGCTATTCAATGGCACCAGCAAACTGAGGATTCACAACAACTATTACCAAAAATTTAAATTTTTAATTATTAAGAATACTGTGACAACAAATATGATTGGTGTAAATATTTTTCAAGTAGGCCTGGCACACAGGCTTGGAAGGCTGTAGAAAAGTGCAATTCTAGGGCACGAGCAAACTGAGGATTAAGATCATCAACAATCAAGAATTTTTTAATTTTAATTAGTAACTATACTGTGACAAAAAATTATGATTGGTGTAAATAGTTGGCAAGACGGCCTGGCACAAAAGGCTGGCAGGCAGGAGGTAGATGCAATTCAAGGACACTAGGAGACTGATTACTTACAGTCAAAACAGTGATGATTGACAATGTTTGCAATACTGTTAAAAGAAATATGATTGCTGGCAACAAATGGCTAGGTGGGCCTGGCTCACAGCAGGCTGCAAGGCAGGAGGAAAGTGCTATTCAATGGCACCAGCAAACTGAGGATTCACAACAACTATTACCAAAAATTTTAATTTTTAATTATTAAGAATACTGTCACAACAAATATGATTGGTGTAAATATTTTTCAAGTAGGCCTGGCACACAGTCTTGCAAGGAAGTAAAAAAGTGCAATTCTAGGGCACGAGCAAACTGAGGATTAAGATCATCAACAATCAAGAATTTTTTAATTTTAATTAGTAACTATACTGTGACAACAATTATGATTGGTGTAAATAGTTGGCAATACGGCCTGGCACAAAAGGCTGGCAGGCAGGAGGTAAATGCAATTCAAGGACACTAGGAGACTGATTACTGACAGTCAAAACAGTGATGATTGACAATTTTTGCAATACTGTTAAAAGAAATATGATTGCTGGCAATAATTGGCTAGGTGGGCCGGGCACACAGCAGGCTGCAAGGCAGGAGGAAAGTGCAATTCACTGGCACCAGCAAACTGAGGATTCACAACAACTATTACCAAAAATTTAAATTTTTAATTATTAAGAATACTGTGACAACAAATATGATTGGTGTAAATATTTTTCAAGTAGGCCTGGCACACAGGCTTGGAAGGCAGTAGAAAAGTGCAATTCTAGGGCACGAGCAAACTGAGGATTAAGATCATCAACAATCAAGAATTTTTTAATTTTAATTAGTAACTATACTGTGACAAAAAATTATGATTGGTGTAAATAGTTGGCAAGACGGCCTGGCACAAAAGGCTGGCAGGCAGGAGGTAGATGCAATTCAAGGACACTAGGAGACTGATTACTTACAGTCAAAACAGTGATGATTGAAAATTTTTGCAATACTGTTAAAAGAAATATGATTGCTGGCAACAATTGGCTAGGTGGGCCTGGCTCACAGCAGGCTGCAAGGCAGGAGGAAAGTGCTATTCAATGGCACCAGCAAACTGAGGATTCTCAACAACTATTACCAAAAATTTTAATTTTTAATTATTAAGAATACTGTCACAACAAATATGATTGGTGTAAATATTTTTCAAGTAGGCCTGGCACACAGGCTTGGAAGGCAGTAGAAAAGTGCAATTCTAGGGCACGAGCAAACTGAGGATTAAGATCAACAATCAAATTTTTTTTAATTTTAATTAGTAACTATACTGTCTGTGACAACAATTATGATTGGTGTAAATAGTTGGCTAGACGGCCTGGCACAAAAGGCTGGCAGTGTCAGGCAGGAGGTAAATGCAATTCAATGGCACTAGGAGACTGAATATTTGCAGTCCAAAAAATTATGATTTTTATTTTTTTATATACTGTTACAAGAATTGTGATTGGTGCCACTAATTGGCTAGTTGGGCCTGGCACACAGGGTGGCAGATATGAGTCGTGGATGGTAGGTAGGGCAGCAATTTAACACAGTATGCTGTGTAAGTGACAAAAACACAGGCCTGATAGAAAATTAAGTTAGATTACACTAGCAAAATATTTTAAAATTTTAGATTTTAATATTAAAATTATGTTAAAAAGTGCAATGCACATATGACTCTATGAGTGGTCGCACTGGCTGGCTGCTACGTAGGGCAGCAATTAACAACAGTATGCTGTGTAAGTCAGATAGACAGTTAGACACAGGCCTGATAGAAAATAAAATTAGATTACACTAGCATAATGATTTAAAGACTTATTTTTGGCAATTTAAAGAAAAAGGTTAAGCACATACATATGAGTCGTGGCTGATAGCCTTGGAAGGGCAGCTATTAAAAACAGTAGGCTCTGTAAGTCAGATACACACACGCCTGATAGAAAATACTATTAGATTACACTAGAAAAATGATTGAAATTATTTTTTTGGGGGGGGGGAATTAAAAAAAGGTTAAACACATATGAGTCGTGTCTCATAGACTAGGGAGGGCAGCAAGTAAACACAGTAGGCTCTGTATGTCAGCAAAACACACAGGCCGGATAGAAAATTATATTAGATTACACTAGCAAACAAATTTAAACTTTTTTTTTTTTATATTAAAATTAAGGTGAAGAAGAATAGATATGAGTGCTGGGTGGCTGCCTGGCACAGACCAATTAACCAAAAGACTGAAAAAAAATGAGGTATATTAATGCTGAGTGAGCCTGACAGACACAGGCCTGATAGTAAATGTAATTAGATTACACTAGCAAAATATTTTTTTTTAAATTTAAAATAATGTTATAAACGGATATTAACACTGGTGGCTGCTGGCTGGCACAGAGCAATGAACTAGAGTATATGCTGTGTGACACTGGCCTGAGGAAAAAAAAATTAAAAAAAATTACACTAGAAAAATAATTAAATTTTTTGGTTAGTTAAATTTAAACTAATGTTGTTAGGGAGATATCAGTGGTGGCAGTAGTCACAGCATATGCTGTGAGCCTTAAACACACAGCCTGAAAGCCAGGCAAATGCTAATAAAAAAAAAACGAAAAAAAAAAAAAAAAAAACGGCACGAAATATAGCCCTAAAAAGGGCTTTTTGGGGTGCTGTGCTTGCAGCAGAGATGAGTGGAGTCCTTCTGGACTGTAAATACACTAGCCTAGCTATGTTTTTCCTATTAATGTCAGGAGCAAAAACACAACATGTCCTCTCATTAAGAAAGCAAGGTCGTTATGAGTCTAAAATGGCGGATTCCGAGTAGCTGGGAGGGTCTGTGAGGGAGTGTCTGATGTTGATTGGCTCTAATGTGTCAGGCGGCTGTGACATAAAGGGTCAAAGTTTCCACAATGATGACACATGGGGGCGGATCGAACATAGCCATGTGTTCGCCCACAAATGCGAACGCGAACAAGCTATGTTCGCAGGGAACAGTTCGCGGGCGAACAGTTCGGGACATCACAGTCTTTTCACCCAAATACAGTAATCAATACCAACAAATTTGCTCTGTAATAAGAAAAAACTTAGCAATACTAGAAAAAGATAAACTTCTTGACAGTAGTATTTTAAATAATATAAAATTTGTATCTAGGAAAGCAAGTAATATTGGGAATAGCCTCAAAAGACACTTTGACAAAAAAATTGACAATGTACAGAAAACTTGGTTAGAACCAAGGTTGTTTTTTTTTTTAAAATGTGGCACCAATCCATGCAAGTCATGTGAATATGCTGAAGTTGAATCCTCTTTTCCCTCCAGCCATACTGGTGAAACATTTAAAATAAAACATCATTTTACATGTAATTCAATTTTTGTGGTATATTTAATTACCTGTAAATTATGTAAAAACAATATACAGGTCGTACTTCTCGTATGCTCAAAGATAGAATAAGGGAACACCTCTTGTCTCTATCAGATAAGGAACCAAAAACACCAGTAGCTAAACACTTCAGATCACATTGTGACAAACCCCATAAATATTTTTCATTTAAAGCCATAGACCATGTTCCTAAGTTAACCCCTTAGTGACCGAGGATGTGCAGGGTACGTCTGAAAAAAAAGGCAGTTAACGCCTGACGACGTACCCTGCACGTCCTCGGCTAAAGTGAGTGCTGGAAGCGATCAAGATCGCTTCCAGGCACTATTACAGTACTGCAGGGATGCCTCGATGTCTGGGCATCCCTGCAGTGCTGTTACGGAGTGCCGGGACCGGATTGATCACTCCCCCTTGAGTGATCACTTCCGGTTTTGCAGTGCAGCAGAGCATCGGAAGCGATCGGACACGCTTCCGATGCTCTGCTAGTGTGCTAAGTGCCTCGGTGGGTCGAGGCACTTAGTTAGTATATAAATGTTATTAAAAATTGGGGGAAAAAAATAAAATATAAAATAAAAAAGCCCCCACATTTAGCCCCCCCCCTCCCCCATGAGGCTTCCAAAATGGCGATGCCCAGTGCATCATGGGGCCTCTGGGGGTGTCCCTAGCCTGTCTCACCATAGGGGCAAGCTAGGGTCACCCAATCTGAGCCTTCTTACAAAAAAAAAAAAATAATAATAAAATCTCCCATTTGTCTGATCAGGTCAATATTTGTAAATATTGACTCTGATCAGTGTGGATCTCCCTCCCTCTCCTCACTTGCTATTTTGTTGGAGAGAGAGAGAGACCTGTATTTTAGCAGAGAGAGATTTATTTCTTTTATTTGTTAAAAAATTTAAAATCCAAAGGCTCTTTTCAGAGCCATTAACCCCTAGCTTGCCAGTGATCACTATAAATCACTGGCAGTAGCACAGCTGCACTTTTTTTTTGCTGTCTGTGCATTTTTTTAGGGGTTAATTTTTGTTGTTGTATTTTTTTTTAAAAACCCAAAGGCTCCTTTCAGAGCCATTTAGCTAATTTAATTTAATTTAAAGACTATTTAACCCCTAGCTTGCCAGTGATCGCTATACATCACTGGCATTAGCATAGCTGTACTTTTTTGCTGTCTGTGCATTTTTTAGGGGTTAATTTTTGTTGTTGTAATTTTTTAAAAACCCAAACGCTCCTTTCAGAGCCATTTAGCTAATTTAATTTAATTTAAATAGTATTTAACCCCTAGCTTGCCAGTGATCGCTATAAATCACTGGCATTAGCATAGCTGTACTTTTTTGCTGCCTGTGCATTTTTTTAGGGGTTAATTTTTGTTGTTGTAATTTTTTTAAAAACCCAAAGGCTCCTTTCAGAGCCATTTAGCTAATTTAATTTAATTTAAAGAGTATTTAACCCCTAGCTTGCCAGTGATCGCTATAAATCACTGGCATTAGCATAGCTGTACTTTTTTGCTGTCTGTGCATTTTTTTAGGGGTTAATTTTTGTTGTTGTAATTTTTTAAAAACCCAAAGGCTCCTTTCAGAGCCATTTAGCTAATTTAATTTAATTTAAAGAGTATTTAACCCCTAGCTTGCCAGTGATCGCTATAAATCACTGGCATTAGCATAGCTGTACTTTTTTTTTAAAAAACCCAAAGGCCATTTAGTTAATTTAATTTAATTTAAAGAGTATTTAACCCCTAGCTTGCCAGTGATCGCTATAAATCACTGGCATTAGCATAGCTGTACTTTTTTGCTGTCTGTGCATTTTTTTAGGGGTTAATTTTTGTTGTTGTAATTTTTTAAAAACCCAAAGGCTCCTTTCAGAGCCATTTAGCTAATTTAATTTAAAGAGTATTTAACCCCTAGCTTGCCAGTGATCGCTATAAATCACTGGCATTAGCATAGCTGTACTTTTTTTAAAAAAAAACCAAAGGCCATTTAGTTAATTAATTAATTTTGGTTTTCTGTGACAGATACAATAATGTCAAAGAAAACATATAGTGCTGAGGAGGCATATGCCATCCTTGCGTCAGAGTCAGATGCCTCTATGTCTGACTCAGACCCCAATTTTGACCCTGCCATATGCTCAGATACATCATTAGATGCAGTTTCAACTGATAGTGATGTATCTGTGGCTGCTAGCCCCCCTGCCAGCCCCCCTGCTAGCCCCCCTGCCAGCCCCCCTGCTAGAAGGAGGCGTGTTGCTGCCATTGCCGCTGAAGAGTGGGTAACGCCTCATCTCCAGAGGCCAGATATCCCACCCTTCACAGCAAATGCTGGCATAAATATAGATGTGGCAGGTTTTAGCCCCCAACAGTTTCTGGAGGTGTTTCTGGGTGATGATGTATTGGGGAACATTGTCGCCCAAACTAATTTATATGCCCATCAGTACCGTGCTGCAAAGCCTGAAACATATTTGGCAAAGCAGCAATGGGCCCCCATCAATGTGCCAGAATTTAAAAAATTCTGGGCATTGACTATGCTGATGGGCATCATAAAGAAACCCTCCGTTCGCTCCTACTGGAGCAGTAGCCCCATCTGCTCTACCCCCATTTTCTCCCAGAGTATGTCGAGGCAGAGGTATGAAATGATTCTTCATTTCATGCACTTCAGCGACAACAGCCTGTGCCCCCCTAGGGAGCATCCCCAATTTGACAGGCTGTATAAAATCCGCCCCCTGATTACCCACTTTTCTGCCAGGTTTGCAGAGGCTTATACACCTGGAAGGAATATATGCGTTGATGAATCCCTGATGAAGTATAAGGGAAGGCTGGGATTCAAGCAGTATATTCCTTCCAAGCGCTCCAGGTATGGGGTAAAGGTGTATAAGCTCTGTGAGAGCGAGACTGGGTATACTCAGGCCTTCCGGGTGTATGAGGGAAAGGATAGCCACCTTGACCCTCCAGGTTGCCCAGAACATATGGGAACCACTGGCAAGATTGTCTGGGACCTGATATTACCCCTAATGAACAAAGGGTATCACTTGTACTTAGACAATTTTTATACAAGTGTCCTTTTGTTCAAGCTACTGTATTGCTTTGATACAGTAGCTTGCGGTACTATTAAAAAGAACCGCAAAGGTTTCCCAGGACAACTTGTACGCACCCGACTACGAAGGGGGGAGACCTCAGCTCTGCGCCAAGAGGAGCTGTTGGCACTTAAGTACAGAGACAAGAAGGATGTATACCTTCTTACCACCATCCACACAGAGAGGACGGTGGCGGTCTCTGTATGTGGCAGAGCTGAGATCATAAGGAAGCCAGTGTGCATCAAGTCTTATAACCGGCATATGGGTGGGGTTGATCTGGCAGATCAGCTGCTGCAGCCCTACCTAATTATGCGGAAGACAAGGGCCTGGTACAAAAAGGTTGCAATTTACCTAATGCAGATTGCAACCCATAACGCTTTTTTGTTGTTCAAAAAAGCAAACCCCGGAATGAAACAGACTTTTTTACAATTTCAGCTCCAGATCATTTCGGGGATTTTGTACCATGATGCACCTGCTCCCCGGGCGGTGATGGGAGAGAGCAGAGTTGGGGCTACTCATTTTATTTTTAAAATCCCCCCTACTGCCGCAAAGCAGAGACCACAAAAAAAAATGCAGAGTCTGTACCAAGAGGGGGCAGAGAAGGGACACTGTATATCACTGTCCTGATTGCCCTGGACAGCCTGGACTCTGCATTGGGGACTGCTTCAAGCGGTACCATACAATGGTCAATTTTTAAAAAATAAATACATTTGCTGTTATTTTTTTTTGTTATGTTTACTGTTAAATTTTTTGTTGGTATTTTTTTACTTTTAATGTGCCAGATTTTTACATTTCACTAATATATATTTTTTTCTAAAATGGGGCTGTTCTTTTTTTTTTTTTTTACAAAAACCCCTGTCAAACCTATGCATGGGGGACATAGGTGTTCTCAAGGTGCCTTGCAGAAAACAACCTGTAGTATTTTTTTTGCATTAACTTACAACAGTCTCTCCTAAATCATAGTCAAAAAGCAATGTGTGTGTAAAAATGAAAATTGAAAAATTGCCACCATACACTTTCTCCAATTTTTTTGGCTAAAAAGCCATCAAAGCACACCATATACAATACCTTGGGGTGTCAACATTTCAAAAATATGCACATTCATGGCAATAAATAAAAGTGGGGTTTACAATAGGCCCCAAACTAAAGATAGGCCTATCAGAAGAAATACTCTCACTTAATAACTAAAATCACAAGTCATAAAATTGTAACATAACCTTCCCAAAATCCTGGCAAACCTATGCATGGGGGGCATAGGTGTACTCAGGGTGCCTAGCAGAAAACAACCTGAAGTATTTTTTTGCACTAACTTACAACAGTCTCTCCTAAATCATAGTCAAAAAGCAATGTGTGTGTAAAAATGAAAATTGAAAAAATGCCACCATACACTTTCTCCAATTTTTTTTGGCTAAAAAGGCATCAAAGCACACCATATACAATACCTTGGGGTGTCAACATTTCAAAAATATGCACATTCATGGCAATAAATAAAAGTGGGGTTTACAATAGGCCCCAAACTAAAGATAGGCCTATCAGAAGAAATACTCTCACTTAATAACTAAAATCACAAGTCATAAAATTGTAACATAACCTTCCCAAAATCCTGGCAAACCTATGCATGGGGGGCATAGGTGTACTCAGGGTGCCTAGCAGAAAACAACCTGAAGTATTTTTTTGCACTAACTTACAACAGTCTCTCCTAAATCATAGTCAAAAAGCAATGTGTGTGTAAAAATGAAAATTGAAAAAATGCCACCATACACTTTCTCCAATTTTTTTAGCTAAAACAGTTACTTCAAATGCATCAAAGCACACCATATACAATACCTTGGGGTGTCAACATTTCAAAAATATGCACATTCATGGAAACAAATAAATTGAGGTATGTTAAAATACCCCCAAAAAGACAATAGGCAAAGAAAATATGTTAAATGTGAAAAAAAAATCACAAACGCATGTTGGACATTTGGCATTACACCCCCCGAACAATCCAAGAAACTTATGCATAGGTGGTATCACTGTACTCAGGAGATGTTGGTGAACACATATTGGGGTCTTCTTTGGCAGTAACACATAACAGGAGCTGAGAATTCATGTCTAAAGTACAATGTGTGTGAAAAATAACACAAAAAATGACTGCCTAATAGTTTGACAAAGAATTAGTGCATGGAAAGTGTTAAAATACCAGCATTTGAAATACCCTAGGGTGTCTACTTTTCAAAAATATATGGTTTGATGGGGGTAAATTACATTGGCCGGCTTCAGAAATGTCCTACATAGGACATGGGTGCATGGGATGTGAAAATTCCAAGTTGAAAAACTGGAATGCGCCCCCTAAAAATAAGGCCTTTTAGCCCCCAGAGAACCCAACACACCTATACATGGGTGGTATCACTGTACTCAGGAGATGTTGTTGAATACATATTGAGGTTTTTTTGGCAGTAACACATAACAGGGACTGAGAATATATGCCTAAAGTACAACGTGTGTGAAAAATAACACAAAAAAAATGACTACCCAAAAGTTTGACAAAGACTAGTGGTTGAAATAGTGCATGGAAAGTGTTAAAATACCAGCATTTGAAATACCCTAGGGTGTCTACTTTTCAAAAATATATGGTTTGATGGGGGTAATTTACATTGGCCGGCTACAGAAATGTCCCAAATAGGACATGGGTGCATGATGACAGATGTGAAAATTCCAAGTTGAAAAACTGGAATGCGCCCCCTAAAATTAAGGCCTTTTAGCCCCCAGAGAACCCGACACACCTATACATGGGTGGTATCACTGTACTCAGGAGATGTTGTTGAATACATATTGAGTTTTTTTTTGGCAGTAACACATAACAGGGACTGAGAATATATGCCTAAAGTACAATGTGTGTGAAAAATAATGCAAAAAAATGACTACCTAAAAGTTTGACAAAGACTAGTGGTTGAATTAGTGCATGGAAAGTGTTAAAATATCAGCATTTGAAATACCCTAGGGTGTCTACTTGGGTAATTTACATTGCCCGGCTTCAGAAATGTCCCAAATAGGACATGGGTGCATGATGACAGATGTGAAAATTCCAAGTTGAAAAACTGGAATGCGCCCCCTAAAAATAAGGCCTTTTAGCCCCCAGAGAACCCAACACACCTATACATGGGTGGTATCACTGTACTCAGGAGATGTTGTTGAATACATATTGAGGTTTTTTTTGGCAGTAACACATAACAGGGACTGAGAATATATGCCTAAAGTACAATGTGTGTGAAAAATAATGCAAAAAAATGACTACCTAAAAGTTTGACAAAGACTAGTGGTTGAATTAGTGCATGCAAAGTGTTAAAATACCAGCATTTGAAATACCCTAGGGTGTCTACTTTTCAAAAATATATGGTTTGATGGGGGTAATTTACATTGGCCGGCTTCAGAAATGTCCCAAATAGGACATGGGTGCATGATGACAGATGTGAAAATTCCAAGTTGAAAAACTGGAATGCGCCCCCTAAAATTAAGGCCTTTTAGCCCCCAGAGAACCCGACACACCTATACATGGGTGGTATCACTGTACTCAGAAGTTGTTGTTGAACACATATTGAGGTGTTTTTGGTCAGTAACATATAACAGGAACTGAGAATCCATGCCTAAAGTACAATGCGTGTGAAAAATAACACACCAAAATGACTACCCAAAAGTTTGACAAAGACTGGTGGTTGAATTAGTGCATGGAAAGTGTTAAAATACCAGCATTTGAAATACCCTAGGGTGTCTAATTTTCAAAAATATATGGTTTGATGGGGGTAATTTACATTGGCCGGCTTCAGAAATGTCCCAAATAGGACATGGGTGCATGATGACAGATGTGAAAATTCCAAGTTGAAAAACTGGAATGCGCCCCCTAAAATTAAGGCCTTTTAGCCCCCAGAGAACCCGACACACCTATACATGGGTGGTATCACTGTACTCAGGAGATGTTGTTGAATACATATTGAGGTTTTTTTTGGCAGTAACACATAACAGGGACTGAGAATATATGCCTAAAGTACAATGTGTGTGAAAAATAATGCAAAAAAATGACTACCTAAAAGTTTGACAAAGACTAGTGGTTGAATTAGTGCATGGAAAGTGTTAAAATACCAGCATTTGAAATACCCTAGGGTGTCTACTTTTCAAAAATATATGGTTTGATGGGGGTAATTTACATTGGCCGGCTTCAGAAATGTCCCAAATAGGACATGGGTGCATGATGACAGATGTGAAAATTCCAAGTTGAAAAACTGGAATGCGCCCCCTAAAATTAAGGCCTTTTAGCCCCCAGAGAACCCGACACCTATACATGGGTGGTATCACTGTACTCAGGAGATGTTGTTGAATACATATTGAGGGTTTTTTTTGGCAGTAACACATAACAGGGACTGAGAATATATGCCTAAAGTACAATGTGTGTGAAAAATAATGCAAAAAAATGACTACCTAAAAGTTTGACAAAGACTAGTGGTTGAATTAGTGCATGGAAAGTGTTAAAATGCCAGCATTTGAAATACCCTAGGGTGTCTACTTTTCAAAAATATATGGTTTGATGGGGGTAATTTACATTGGCCGGCTTCAGAAATGTCCCAAATAGGACATGGGTGCATGATGACAGATGTGAAAATTCCAAGTTGAAAAACTGGAATGCGCCCCCTAAAATTAAGGCCTTTTAGCCCCCAGAGAACCCGACACACCTATACATGGGTGGTATCACTGTACTCAGAAGTTGTTGTTGAACACATATTGAGGTGTTTTTGGTCAGTAACATATAACAGGAACTGAGAATCCATGCCTAAAGTACAATGCGTGTGAAAAATAACACACCAAAATGACTACCCAAAAGTTTGACAAAGACTGGTGGTTGAATTAGTGCATGCAAAGTGTTAAAATACCAGCATTTGAAATACCCTAGGGTGTCTACTTTTTAAAAATATATGGTTTGATGAGGGTAATTTGCATTGTCCGGCTTCAGAAATGTCCCAAATAGGACATGGGTGCATGACGACAGATGTGAAAATTCCAAGTTAAAAAACTGGAATGCGCCCCCTAAAAATAAGGCCTTTTAGCCCCCAGAGAACCCAACAGACCTATACATGGGTGGTATCACTGTACTCAGGAGATGCTGCTGAAGACATATTGGGGTGTTATTTGGCAGTAACCCTTAACGTTCTCAGTAAATGTATTCTTGAATTGCTATTTTGTCAAACTTTGGCATAGATTGGTGGTAAAATAGTTGCATGGAAAGAGTCAAAATACCCCATGTTTAATACCTTAGGTTGTGTTCTTTTCAAAAAATATATATATGTGAAGGGTTAATCAGGGATTCCTGACAGATATCAGTGTTCCAATGTAACTATCGCTAATTTTTTTTAAAATTTTTTGGAAATAGCAAAGTGCTACTTGTACTTATTGCCCTATAACTTGCAAAAAAAGCAAAGAACATGTAAACATTGAGTATTTCTAAACTCAGGACAAAATTTAGAAACTATTTAGCATGGGAGTTTTTTGGTAGTTGTTGAAGTGTAGGAGATTTTGAGGGTCAAAGTTAGAAAAAGTGTGTTTTTTTCAATTTTTTCCTCATATTTTATAAATTTTTTTATAGTAAATTATAAGATATGATGAAAATAATGGTATCTTTAGAAAGTCCATTTAATGGCGAGAAAAACGGTATATAATATGTGTGGGTACAGTAAATGAGTAAGAGGAAAATTACAGCTAAACACAAACACCGCAGAAATGTAAAAATAGCCTTGGTCCCAAACGGACAGAAAATGGAAAAGTGCTGCGGTCATTAAGGGGTTAAATACTGGAGGAAATAGACATGACAAATTAAACAAATGTGAAACCTTTTGGATATTCACATTACAATCAGGAGCCCCAATAGGTATAAATGAAAAATCTGACATAAAACTATTCACCGGATAATAATAATATTATCCAATGTTAATTCTTCACTTTTTTCACTTATTTGTACTTTTTCACGTTTGCTTAAAAATTGTTTATTTTATATGCCTAGTTAAATTTAGCACTTGAATAATGAATTATATTGATTTAAGAAACACTTTCAAGTAGACATTGTTGTCAACGAAAACATATAAAACACATAACCTACACAATTATAAATTTTTCGAATGGTTTCAGCCATTCTAACATTTCCACGTACATTTATTTTTAGTTATTGGGTTCACATTAGTACTATATTGCCTTCACATAGTTTATCTCTACTTACTATGGGTATACACAGTCACTCTTTTACTTCTTTTCTTCTTCATCGTGAACATATCCCTTTTAAGGTCAGACATATAAGGAGTGTTAATGTAACAGGTACTCTTTGTAACGTTAGGGTTATTTCCTTGTGGTGTTATGGCTATATTATTATTGGTTACTATTGGTTGTTATTTACTGAATATGTCTTCTTCATGACAAAAAATGAACAAAGAAAATCTATCTGTTACATATTTTTCTTTATAATGGACCTATTCTGAGCATTATAGCAACATCAAGTCATTCCTGTACTTTATGAATTATGTCCCCTCACAGGCCAGATCAACAAGGATAGTAAACATAAGAGATAGTGAATACAAGAGATATATTTTTAATGTGTCACAGTGGCGACTGATCCCTTACTCAGCGTACATTGTTATAACTAGATGAGTTGGGACATTAAAATCACCCGCTACATATCTCTTTCAGCATCCGATTCATATTGAGTATCATAGTTACAACAAGTTGTTTTCTTATGTTTACAAATGAGGTCCCCTTTAAGGCCAAACACTTTAATATAGCAAAATTATATCATATACCTCTAATGATATTAGGCTATATTATAGGCTGTCATTCTATGAGTGTTCCATTGTTTTTATAACGGCATAAATAACGATATCAAATTAACCCGCTGGATATTTTTCTCAACGGATTTACAGCTACATTGAACTGTCTCTGTTGCTTTGCTACTTTGTATAGCGTTACAATATACAACGGATGGATTGAAATTTTGATATCCTGATATACTAAGTATACACCATTTAAAGTATAAATATTCGCTGTCAGAATATATCAGTCAATAGGTGTAAGCAGGAACGCTTTCTGTGTAAATCGTGCATTTTAATGTTTCTTACTGAATTAATTCATCCACATTAGGATTCTAGTAAAGGTTGGTAGCTCAATATCTTTCGTTGTATTTTAATGTTTATATACGAGTAATCATTTATTTCACACTGATCACCTGTTGTTACAATTTTGGTTCAAACTAAATATGCAAATGAATCACTTTCCTTGTATGATATACATGACGATTCTAGCTAAAACGTTTCCATTGGTCTGAACCATGCTGCATAGTTCTGATTGGACCAAATGTGCATTTAACAGGTGAACAGTTAACCCTTCACTATACCTGACAAAGTGCTGTAACAGCACGAAACATGTTGATTTGTTTGATATAGAGCTACTGGGCTGACATGCTTGAAGGCTGTGATATTGTATTTCAATTCTGTGACTGTTCACAGTATATATTTTACGGATATCAATAAAGAAACTTTTAAATCTCTCACTCTCGGTCCATTTCCTGCTGGAATTTTTCCACCTGTGTGGAAGTACTTTGACCTTAATGTAATTACACCTAATCTAAGCCCCCTAATAAAATAAAAAAGCCCCCCAAAATAATAAAATTCCCTACCGTAAACTAAATTACAAATAGCCCTTAAAAGGGCCTTTTGCGGGGCATTGCCCCAAAGTAATCAGCTCTTTTACCAGCCCTTAAAAGGGCTTTTTGCGGGGCATTGCCCCAAAGTAATCAGCTCTTTTACCTGTAAAAATAAATAAATACAATACCCCCCCAACATTACAACCCACCACCCACACACCCCTACTCTAAAACTCACCCGATCCCCCCTTAAAAAAACCTAACACAACCCCATTGAAGATCACCCTACCTTGAGCCATCTTCACCCAGCCGGGCCGAACTCTTCATCCGATCCGGGCACAAGTGGTCCTCCAGCCGGGCAGAAGTCTTCATCCGATCGGGGCAGAAGAGGTCCTCCATCCAGCAGAAGTCTTCATCTAAGCAGCATCTTCTATCTTCATCCTTCCGGCGATGAGCGGCTCCATCTTGAAGACCTCCGGCGTGGAGCATCCTTCCAGCACGACGGACTAACGATGAATGACGGTTCCTTTAAATGACGCCATCCAAGATGGCGTCCCTCAAATTCTGATTGGCTGATAGGATTCTATCAGCCAATCGGAATTAAGGTAAGATAAATCCAATTGGCTGATGTAATCAGTCAATCGGATTGAAGTTCAATCCGATTGGCTGATTGGATCAGCCAATAGAATGCAACGTCAATTCTATTGGCTGATCCAATCAGCCAATCGGATTGAACTTCAATCCGATTGGCTGATTACATCAGCCAATCGGATTTTTCCTACCTTAATTCTGATTGGTCTGGGTACTGTACTGGGCTTAATTTACAGACTCACATCTTAAAGGATTTTTACGAGTTGCAAAGTATGGCCAAAGTGACCAGATGCCCAGATTTTACTAAGACAGTCACAATTTTTAGAGCCCCATCCTGGTGTCTTGTCCTTTCTATACAGGCAAGCGGTCCAGGTTTTTATTAATGATGAGGAATGCAACCAAAATAATAATCATAAAATGAAATAAATACATATTATTGATTATTATTTTTTATTGTATGCCTCACCATTTTTGTTTCTTCTTAATTTTTCTATACTCTAGCTGAAAAATCTGTTCTCTACATTTTTTGGGCCTCCCCACAATTACTGCCACTAATTAAAAGAGCAAAAAATGCCTAAAAGGAAATGGTTACATAAAATATAGTGATTTTTAATGATAAAGTGGAATGCACAATTTGCCATGTAGTGTTTTCAACTGCACATCAATATCTAGTCAAAATTGACAAAAACAAATCCAAAAACGTTGCAGTATGTGCATCTGAACTGAAATTATCTGAAGAAGAAGAAGTTATATTTGCTTCTCATTCTGTTGTTCATTATCATAGTTTCCCATCAGTGGATTGTATATCTTCCATTGTACACAAATGTTTCAGTTGGCCAAAATTCACCTGTGCCAGGACAAAATATGAGGCAATTGCTATAGTTGTATTGTCTGTAATACTTTGTTTTATTTTTTCAGAAATTCCACTGTGGTGATCGATGCATCCAACCAAAAAGCCCTGAAGATTGTACCAGTTATGAAATAAAAGAAACTCTGGTTCCCAGCATGGAAAGAATTCTCAGAACGGTCTAATGGAGAAAGTTATTCCTTTTGCAGCAGACAAAACAAACATTTTGGTGTGGTTGACTACAAATAAAATAATAATAAAATAAATACAAGACAAGCTGAAAAAAAACACATTGGGGAGCTGGGTGAGGTGCTCATGTTTTACATAACAGCATCTATACAGCTGAAAATCTTTCAATAGATGTTGATGTTTTGCTCTATAAAATCTTCAAGAACTTTGATATCTACACCGTTACTATTGAGTCCTTGAAAGAGTTTTGTGAATTTGCAGATGTGAAGTACAAATCTTTACAAAGTCACACTAAAACAAAATGAATGCCTCTGCTTCCTGCTCTTCGGATAGTGTTAGGTATGTTTGCTGCCCTGAAACATAATTTCTCTCTATTGATAAATGTACAGACATTTTTAGCCCAACTACATTGTTATGGCTGCAATTTCCTGCTTATCAACTTGATGTCTACGATGGAACTATAAGACAGCTGCAATCAGAGGAACTAACATTGGTTGAAGTTTCCAGTATGACTGACAATCTCTAGGGGAATCTCATCAGCAGGAAGATAAAGGTCTTCCAAGAAGAAGTAGATGATGAAGATTTGATCTCCAAGTAGGAGTTCTTCAATACCGTTGGTTATTTTTTCTCTCCAATTGTATTAACTATATAAAAACCTGATGTCGGGGGCGTGTACAAATAGTTGCTCTGAGCGGTCGCATCTTTCTTGAGCTTCAGAGGGAAGAAACAGTAATCTGCCGATAATTGTTGTTACAAACGCACAGTTTTTATCAAGATTACGATTGCCATCTTATTTATCACCACTTGCTGATAAATCCTCTGTCTAAATCGCTGTGTTTATGATTATGGAGCCAGAACAGGACATCTGAGGCCCGTAGCAGCAGCAATCTTACAGGCAGTGTTCCCCCTTGGAACTCCGGGGTATTTAGCCAAAGCTGGTTGTCTCCAACACTCAACGCATACCATATCACTTTCCTACACAAGCTTTTACCACCAGGCTGCATGATCGCACAGAATCTAAGAATACTGCCACTAATCGCAGCCATGTGGGTCAACGATTCATCAGACAAGATGGATCTTTAGCTTGCCAAAATAGAGGCCTTGATGCCATCATTAGCAAACAAATTGCTCTCGAAAGACGAGCTACATATAGAAAGAGCAATACCAGCAAAGTCTACAGAAACACTGATACAGTCCCTTTCGATTGAGTGGGAGGGTTTGGGTCTGCACAATGGGGAGGATGAACAACCCAACATGCCGACGAATAGAGAGGCCATTCAGTCAAGCATCTGCCATGCAATATTGTCCACTCCGATAACTCAAAGCTCTGAATACCCTCTACTAAATAATATTGGATGGCTTCATAGGGTGAGTATGTTAGGACAAGTGAAATTCTGCAAGAATTCTGCAAGAAACAAATGGCAACTCACGTGTTTGCAGGCACCACCAGTAGTATGTGAGAGGTGAGCTGGGGCACACCGGTCCCCCCAGCGAGACAAACCTTGGTTATTTCAGGAAACTTTGAGTGGAAACAGATCCCCAACACAGTATCAACACAGTTCTGTAGAAAGGATTCCTGCAGGGTGTCAGCTCTGTTGGGGATCTGTTTCCACTCAAGCTTCCTGAAATAACCAGGATTTGTCTTGCTGGGGGGACCGGTGTGCCCCAGCTCGTCTCTCACGCACCACTGGTGGTGCCTGCAAATACGTGAGTTGCCATTTGTATGTCTTGCAGCATTTCACTTGTCCTAACATACTCACTCTATGAAGCGCCTCCATTTCTCCTTTCTCATATATCTCTAGTATCGTTTGGGACTCAGGATCCCTACCATTGGAAAGCCGAATCACTGGGTCACTAATCCACTCTGAAGCCTGTATATCCAATGGGGTTTGGTTTGTGCATCACCATCTGATTAAAGGAACATTACATTGCACATTTCATTCATATAAGAACATATTTTATGTTATTCCTTGATCATTCACTTGTGAACTCTCTTTAACTGTGCCCAATTGTGTTTTTATTTTTACACTTTCTAATGTTGTAGTGATTAATTATACACTACCTTATTGCTATTATTTTTATATTTTATTTGTTATTGATTTTGTCACATTTTATCTAATCTATATTACTTAGATTGGATATTGTTCCAGTTACATCATATTCACTACCTGTTGCACATTTTATTGTTGCATCTTACATTGTAGCACTTTATATTAACACTTGTAGTGTTATATAATCATTTTTTCACACCATTTTAGCCACATATATTCACATATGCGCATATATTTTTAGGTATGTACATGTGTATATTTATTTAGATAAACTAGGTTCCTTGTGTTTGTCTCACATACTGGTATCACTGAATATTGGTGGGTGCCCCCTAGTTTGTTACAGTGCACCGTTGGTACTCCCTCTGGTGCACTTGCATACAATCGTTTTCGTTCCACTATACCTCTCGAGCCACACATCTCCCCCTTGAGTTGGAACTACCGGACTAGAGAAACAGCGTAGCCTTGGGATTCCACATGGTGGTGGGTTTCTATGAGACACAGACGCCATCTTTGAGCACACACGCAGGGGATTTTCAGTATTTACTAGATGGTGGAGCATAATACTACTTGATGCTTATTAACCTAGCCCAGGACACTATACCATATGACACATTTCCTAACTTAAATTCACTCAGCCAAGTCCCATCACAATGATTACCCCTAAAGCATCCATCCCAGCCTTAAACATATGAGAGGTATCCTTATCCTGTTACATGGCGCAAGGCAATGGAGGGGAAGAAGAATGCAGAGGGACTGATTGTTACTTATTTACTTTCTAATTTGTGTATCCTATTTCATGAATATGAGGGGCGAATAGGTTTGGACTGACTTTTCCCTTTATCACGTTTTACAAGTTGAAAATGTGTTTTACTATTAAATGGAACTTAAACTTAAAACATTATTATAATGACATGGAAATGTAGGATCACAATACTGCAGGGTGGCAGATATTTATTGAGATATACGTTCAAAGGAGATTTTCAAATACACTAGAATAACATAACTCTCCTTGAACAAACCCCATTATCTGAGTATTAGACACATGTATATACCTTGAATCTTGAATACATATAGCGTGCCCTAACATTATAGTGACCCCTAGATCTATTCTACTACTAGGTTCCGATTTTGTGGCCTGCGGCCAGGGCAGCAGTCAAGTACTGAACTTTAATAAGCACTCCAGGCGTCAATACATATGTCTTTACTTAAGAGCCTATTAACTTTTCTGTCCTATATACCACCCCAATAATTGATAACTGGGTGCTAACGTCTTTTATAATCCTTCACTTAATCTCCTTTACATATTATTGGGACAGATTCCACTTGCCCACATGCTTCCACAATTCTTTTCTTACTAGACACTAGATTGCCTCATGGATGTGAGACATGGAGTAGAGTCCCTTGAAATACTTTCATATTCTTCTACTCCAAACTAAAATTCCCTATTTTAGATATCAACCCCTTCAGTTTATAATAAATCAATCTGTTGATATACCTGTTATATTCTAATATGTGTAGTACGGTTTGATTCACTATGGGAACATCCAGTTTTGGCTTTTGCATCTGTTACAAACTGCTGTTTGTAACTGGCCCTTTAAATGGAAAATTGCCCTGCTTCCCTGGATTTTGGAGAAGCCTATTTGCCAGCCTCCTTCCACATGACTATGGCCCCTGGAAGATTGTGCCCCTGAGGACATATTGACTTTTGTTGGGTGTGTGTGGCCCTTTAAGAACCGTCTGGGGACATATTGTGACTTTGGTGAACAATGCCCCTTTAAGACTATGTCCCCAGACCTGTGAAATGACTTGTCCCTGGCTTTCTCCCACTTGGTTCAGTTTCATTGTTTGCCATTAAGTGCTATGTGACAGACCCTTCGGTCAGAACTACAGAGATAACTTTGTTCAGCTTCAAGAAGCATTCTAAATACAAGTTTGCTGGGATCAGCTCTAATTAAGTTTAGTGATAAACTTTCCCATTGTCTAATCAGACTTCTAGTAGTGATAAGGTGGACTGCATTGTTTTATTGTGTGTAAAATGTTATCTGCTGAAGTAATGTTGTGGCCTGTCAAAGGGAGTGTCTCTCTATCTAATATCAAATGTGTGATGGGGGATTTTATGCCTCCCCCTGAGAGTGTCCTGTTTGCATGTAACCTGAATAAAAAGCAGGCTGTGTGCTCCAGCACATGAGACCTATTTCTGTCCCTCTAACTTGCAGCTTTGACTCATGTTTGTAGGGGACAGCATATCACTACAGGGATTGCTATGTGTTTCATACTCCCTTAGCTACAGGGATTGCTGACTATGGTGCTGATGCTCCTTTGGTGAGCGCTAGGAGCATCCTTTTCTACGGTCCAACTTCCAGCCAGCCTGGAGGCAACTGTAACATTTGGCGGCAGCGGTGGGATCGCGTCCTAGCGCAAGGAGCAGCACCACAACAGCACTGGTATCGTAGGAGAGTAATTGAGGGCAACGCTAGCCACTGCGCAGCGTCCCTACCTACAGCAGCATGGAGCTGACAAGATACTGGTCAGAACCCTGCGAAGAGCACCTCAACCTGATCCGTCGCTATGAGGGCGCGGATTTCGTTCCAGAGGTAAAGAGGCGGCTAGTCCGATATGGTCCAGACCCTGCATAGGAGGTAGTCAGTCGCCTCATCCGGGAATTGGCTACTGAGAACGAAGCGGCACGAGCCTTTGAGCGCCAACTGTGGAGTTTGAGGGTATGGACACCTGGTCTCTCTCCCCAGCCGCAGCATGTTCCACAGGGAGAGGAGAGCAGCGACCTCCCTCCCCAGCGGCAGTATACTGTGCAGAGGGAAGAGACAACCGGTCTCCTTCCCCAACCCCAACCAGAGATACCAGAGGGAGCAGGCCTCATAGACTGGTCCTGGGAGGACCCCCAGCAGGCAGGTGGAGATGGGACCGCAGTCTCTCTACCGGCCCTACAGGGATGCTGGGCAGGCGGCCCAGATCCCCAGCGACAGACCCAGCTACAGGGAGGGGAGAGCATCGACCTCCCTCCCCAGCCGGAGTGTGCCTTCCAGGGAGAGGAGACAACCGGTCTCTCTCCCCAGCCGCAGCATGTTCCACAGGAAGCGGAGAGCATCGACCTCCCTTCCCAACGGCCGCCGGAGTATCAGGAGGAGGAGGTAAGCCAATCTCCCCCTCCCCAGCTAACTCCTAACTTGGGCCCAGGGTTAACAGTGGAGATGTGTGCCCCCACTGACCCCCACGTTCCCTTTGCCACCGGGCAGGACTATGCCCCAATTCCCCCAGCAGAAGAGCTGGCATCAGGACAGAGCGCTGCTGGCCTCTGTCCTACAGACCTTGTCCTTGTTACAGAACTGGCCTGCAAACCCCTCACCCCAGCAGAAGCGCTGGCACCAGGGCAGAGTGCCGCTGGCCTCTGCCCCCCAAGTACCATTAGCTATTTGCCCAGCTGCGCCAGGAAGGCCGAGGATGCTGCACTTTCATCCTGCAACCTGGAACTTACAGGCCAGTACTACGTATTGTGGGGGGGCTACTTTGCTGCTAGCGATTATTTGTGGGTGGGTTGCGAGACTAACTTGGGCACTGACCGGCAGAAGGTCAGGTGCCTGGTTAGTCTCCCTCCAAAAGGGGAGATATGTTACAAACTGCTGTTTGTAACTGGCCCTTTAAATGGAAAATTGCCCTGCTTCCCTGGATTTTGGAGAAGCCTATTTGCCAGCCTCCTTCCACATGACTATGGCCCCTGGAAGATTGTGCCCCTGAGGACATATTGACTTTTGTTGGGTGTGTGTGGCCCTTTAAGAACCGTCTGGGGACATATTGTGACTTTGGTGAACAATGCCCCTTTAAGACTATGTCCCCAGACCTGTGAAATGACTTGTCCCTGGCTTTCTCCCACTTGGTTCAGTTTCATTGTTTGCCATTAAGTGCTATGTGACAGACCCTTCGGTCAGAACTACAGAGATAACTTTGTTCAGCTTCAAGAAGCATTCTAAATACAAGTTTGCTGGGATCAGCTCTAATTAAGTTTAGTGATAAACTTTCCCATTGTCTAATCAGACTTCTAGTAGTGATAAGGTGGACTGCATTGTTTTATTGTGTGTAAAATGTTATCTGCTGAAGTAATGTTGTGGCCTGTCAAAGGGAGTGTCTCTCTATCTAATATCAAATGTGTGATGGGGGATTTTATGCCTCCCCCTGAGAGTGTCCTGTTTGCATGTAACCTGAATAAAAAGCAGGCTGTGTGCTCCAGCACATGAGACCTATTTCTGTCCCTCTAACTTGCAGCTTTGACTCATGTTTGTAGGGGACAGCATATCACTACAGGGATTGCTATGTGTTTCATACTCCCTTAGCTACAGGGATTGCTGACTATGGTGCTGATGCTCCTTTGGTGAGCGCTAGGAGCATCCTTTTCTACGGTCCAACTTCCAGCCAGCCTGGAGGCAACCGTAACAGCATCTTTATTCTCCCAATGACCTTACCAATATAACATTAATATTTACTTAGATGCAACTTTTTTTGTTATGTTTGTCTTCTGTTTTGTTTAACCTTAACCCCTGGTTTTAGACTGATATAGCATCACGGGCGCGATCAAATATACGGCGCAGGTTTCGGCGCAAGCGTGGGAACCTGCGCCACCCGTAATTTCACCTCACACATCGGGGTATTACATAAACCCCGTCAGCAGTTCATAAAGTGCTGTAACTCGGATAAACTAGCGATGTCCAGAAATGAGCGTAAATACAAATTTCTGGAGTCGCCAGTGACTTGCAGCACTTTAGAAACTGCCGGAGCCTAAGAAAATAACAAATCTCCCATAAGTCTAACACGCCTCCCAAAAATAAGCCTGACACGTAAAACCCCTATATCCGCAATCCCCCCTCTCATTACTAATATTAAATGTATTAACCCCTAGACCGACAACCCCCCACAGCGTAATATGACTATTTAAACTATTAACCCCTGTATCCGACATCAAACCCACACCGCAAGTAATAACTCAATTATTAACCCCTAAACCGCCATAGCCCACAACGCAATTAACCTATTTGTCATGATTTTGTCCGTTCATCGCCGTGTCACAGCGGCTCCCGGATCTTCTCTGTGTGAATGACGTCACGTTGCTTAGCAACGTGACGCATCCTCTGACACACCCCTCTGATGACGTTGCCGCTCCTGCCTTTAAACCACGGCGGGAGATCTTACTCGGGGCCCGTTTGTTTGTTTCCCCTGGAGTTTGTGAGTACTTTACCAAGATCTGTTTTCTATTCTTGTGTACCGACTTCTGCCTGCCTGACCTAGCCTTTTGCCTTAACCCTGCTACTGATGTTTGGATACCGACTACTGCCTGCCTGACCTTGCTTTTGCCTTAACCCTGCTACTGATGTTTGGATACCGACTTCTGCCTGCCTGACCTTGCTTATGCCTTATCCCTCAATCTTTTCTTGGATATATTTTCCTATTTACTACCTGCTTAAAGGGACATTTACTTTTACAAGCTGCAAAAGAGAACTTTGCCTTTTTGTTTGTTACAAGCCTGCTTAAAGGGACATTTACTTTTTCAAGCTGCAAAAGAGAACTTTGTCTTTCTGTTTGTTACAAGCCTGCTTAAAGGGACATTTACTTTTACAAGCTGCAAAAGAGAACTTTGCCTTTTTGTTTGTTACAAGCCTGCTTAAAGGGACATTTACTTTTACAAGCTGCAAAAGAGAACTTTGCCTTTTTGTTTGTTACAAGTCTGCTTAAAGGGACATTTACTTTTACAAGCTGCAAATAAGAGCATTATCTTTATATTTTCCTAACCTGCTTAAAGGGACGTTTTTTCTTTTGTGGCTTTTCTGCGTACTGGAACAATTATTATTTTTTGTAACCAATCTCATCTGTTTCCTGAGTGGGTCACGTCCTGGTTATTTCTCAGTGTGCTAGCGTGTGTTTTACTATTCACGCTAGCAGTTGGGTTGCACCCCGGACTGATTCCTAAACGGCTGACACTATTCAAGTATTAACCCCTAAACTGCCATAGCCCACATAGCCTATTAAATGTATTAACCCCTAATCTGCCGCCGCTGCCACTATAATAAAGTCTAACCCTAACACTCCCCTAACTTAAATAATATTTAAATAAATCTAAATAAATTTACTATTATTAACTAAATTATTCCTATTTAAAACTAAATACTTACCTATAAAATAAACCCTAAGATAGCTAAAATATAATTAATAATTACATTATAGCTATTTTAGGATTTGTTTTTATTTTACAGGCAACTTTGTATTTATTTTAACTAAGTAGAATAGTTATTAAATAGTTATTAACTATTTAATAGCTACCTAGTTAAAATAAAGACAAATTTACCTGTAAAATAAATCCTAACCTAAATTACAATTACACCTAACACTACACTATCATTAAATAAATTAAAGGGCCACTAAACCCAAAATCTTTCTTTCATGATTCAGATAGAACATACAAATTTAAACAACATTACAATTTACTTCTAGTATTTATTTTGCTTCATTTTTTAGATATCCTTATTTGAAGAAAAAGCAATGAACATGGGTGAGCCAATCACATGAGGCTTCTATGTGCATCAACCAATCAGCAGCTACTGAGCATATCTAGATATGCTTTTCAGCAAAGAATATCAAGAGAATAAAACAAATTAGTTAATAGAAGTAAATTAGAAAGATGTTTAAAAATGCATTCTCTTTATAAATCATGAAAGAAAAAATTTGGGTATCATGGCCCTTTAAATTAATTAACTACAATTAGCTAAAATTAAATACAATTATATAAAATAAACTGAAGTACAAAAACAAACAAACACTAAATTACAGAAAATAAAAAAAATTACAAGAAGTTTAAACTAATTACACCTAATCTAAGCCCCCTAATAAAATAAAAAAGCCCCGCAAAATAATAAAATTCCCTACCCTATACTAAATTACAAATAGCCCTTAAAAGGGCCTTTTGCGGGGCATTGCCCCAAAGTAATCAGCTCTTTTACCTGTAAAAAAAGAAATACATCCCCCCCAACATTAAAACCCACCACTCACACACCCAACCCTACTCTAAAACACACCCAATCCCCCTTAACCCTTTGAGTGCTAACGACGGCTCTGAGCCGTCGCAGAGTTTCCCGCTCTGGTGCTAATGACGGCTCAGAGCCATCACTAGCACTCTCCCACCTTGAGGGAGATCTGGGGGCTCCCACCCACTCCTACCCCGGCGATCGTGCCTGTAGAGTGACAGGCATCGCTGGGGCTTCCCGTTTTGCGTGGTGACATCATTCGCAACAACGTGATGACGTCACCGCACAACTTTATTTATACTTAACAATGTTAAGTATAGGAGCAGGGGGCATGTTGCTTAGAAGCCTGTATCTCAGGCGACTAAGCAGCTACAGACCCCCAAGACCCACCATTGGAAAGGTAATCACCTAACCTTTCCAACAGTGTAAGTCTTGGGGGTCTGAAAAAAATAAAAAGAAAGTTAAAAAAAAAATTGTTCAAAACATAAAAAATAAAAAAAACATTAAACAATCTTAGCACCCAGGTGGGAAAGTGCTTAGCGCTCAAAGGGTTAATAAAACCTAACACTAACCCCTTGAAGATCACCCTACCTTGAGCCGTCTTCACCCAGCCGGGCAGAAATCTTCATCGAATCCAGGCAGAAGAGGTCCTCCAGCCGGGCAGAAGTCTTCACCCAAGCGGCATCTTCTATCTTTTTCCATCCCGACGAGGAGCGGCTCCATCTTGAAGACATCCAATGCGGAGCATCCTCTTCATTCGACGTCCAACTGCAGAATGAAGGTTCCTTTAAATGACGTCATCCAAGATGGCGTCCCTTCAATTCCGATTGGCTGATAGAATTCTATCAGCCAATCGGAATTAAGGTAGGAAGAATTCTATTGGCTGATGCAATCAGCCAATTGGATTGAGATCGCATTCTATTGGCTGATTGGAACAGCCAATAGAATGCGAGGTCAATCCTATTGGCTGATTGGATCAGCCAATCGGATTGAACTTCAATCTGATTGGCTGATTGCATCAGCCAATAGGATACTAAATTCCAATTGGCTGATAGAAATCTATCAGCCAGTCAGAATTGAAGGGACGCCATCTTGGATGATGTCATTTAAAGGAACCTTCATTCTTCAGTTGGACGTCGAACGAAGAGGATGCTCCACGTCGGATGTCTTCAAGATGGAGCCGCTCCTCATCGGATGGAAGAAGATAGAAGATGCCACTTGGATGAAGACCTGCCCAGCTGGAGGACCTCTTCTGCCTGGATCGGATGAAGACTTCTGCCCGGCTGGGTGAAGACGGCTCAAGGTAGGGTGATCTTCAAGGGGTTAGTGTAAGGTTTTATTAAGGGGGGATTGGGTGGGTTTTAGAGTAGGGTTGGGTGTGTGGGTGGTGGGTTTTAATGTTGGGGGGTTGTATTTCTTTTTTTACAGGTAAAAGAGCTGATTACTTTGGGGCAATGCCCCGCAAAAAGCCCTTTTAAGAGCTATTTGTAATTTAGTATAGGGTAGGGAGTTTTATTATTTTGGGTGGCTTTTTTATTTTATTAGGGGGCTTAGATTATGTGTAATTAGTTTAAACTTCTTGTATTTTTTTTTATTTTCTGTAATTTTGTGTGTTTTTTTATACTTTAGTTTATTTTATTTAATTGTATTTAATTTGAGCTAATTGTAGTTAATTAATTTAATCTATTTAATGATAGTGTAGTGTTAGGTGTAATTGTAACTTAGGTTAGGATTTATTTTAACTAGGTAGCTATTAAATAGTTAATAATTATTTAATAACTATTCTACCTAGTTAGAATAAATACAAAGTTGCCTGTAAAATAAAAATAAATCCTAAAATAGCTACAGTGTAATTATTAATTATATTGTAGCTACCTTAGGGTTTATTTTATAGAAAGTATTTAGTGGTAAATAGGAATAATTTAGTTAATAATATTAAATTTATTTTGATTTATTTAAATAATATTTAAGTTAGGGGGGTGTTAGGTTTAGGATTAGACTTAGGTTTAGGGGTTAATAACTTTATTATAGTGGCGGCAACGTTGGCGGCGGCAGATTAGGGGTTAATACATTTAATAGGCTATGTGGGCTATGGCGGTTTAGGGGTTAATGCTTGAATAGGTTTATTGCGTTGTGGGCTATGGCGGATTAAGGGTTAATAGTTTTAAGAGGTAGTTTGCGATGTTGGGGTTGGCGGATTTAGGTTTTAATAATTTAGTTATTACTTGCGGTGTGGGTTTGATGGCGGATATAAGGGTTAATACACTTTATTAGTTATTGCAGTGGGGGATTGCGGTTGACAGGTAGATAGACATTGCGCATGCGTTAGGTGTTAGTTGATTTTTGCAGGCATTTTAGGGAGTTACGGTGCTCCCATACTCAGCGCAAGGCTTGCTACAACTGCCTTTTATGGCGAGGTAAAAATGGAGTAAGATTTCTCCATTTTCGCCACGTAAGTCCTTGCACTGGATATTGGATATCGATTTGCAACGCGGTTCTATGTTAGCCTATGGGAGTAATAATTGCGGGCGACGGGTGAAATATATGTGGGTAACTTGTATGCTACACCGTATATGTAATACCAAAATCGTGTAAAATCTGGCGACGGGGGATTTTGCAGGCGACGCTGCATATGTAATGGAGGCCCACAGGTACAAGAGTGACCTAGACTGTCGGATTAAGTGGAAGAAAAATGAGGACTATAACCCTTTATGTACACCTCAGAATACCAGTGTGACGGATACCCCGGCTATCCCGACTGGGTAGCTCCGCCAAACGGGTCCTGCTTCCTTCCTGCTGACTGCAGCTATGTAGCTGGCAAGTGACCACAGCCTGTAGCCACCCCTGATGCCCGACAGCACCAGTACTCAGGATCCCACCCTGTGGCAGACTCCAGCTACCCCGACTGAGTAGCTCTGCCAGAGGGTCCTTCCTTTGCCTGCAACAGGCTGCTATGTAGCCCAGGAAAGTGATTTTAGCTGGAGCCAACCCAAATAACTAGACAGACTAGCCTTCAGGTTAAACAGGAACTGATTTTATTGAAAACACACACTCCTTTTATACAGACAGCTCATCTTGATAAGACAAAAGACAATCCCACAATTTCCCGCCATTCCCGCCCCTCCAGACTGACCAGCACCTCCATAGGAGCCACAGTCCCACATAATCTCAATACCTATGGGTGGCGGTTTCGGGGTGATCGCGGTCGAGCCAAAACAAGCCAAAACAAAGCAAACAAACAGCTTCCAGAGATGGTGGTTGCTCTGAGGAGCCCAAAATCAATGAGAAACAACAGGGGTGAGGTTGTAGGGGGGTGGGGGATAGCCTTAACCATCTGGTATCCGTGACATCTCCCCCCCCTCCAGTTCAGCATACCCGGCTAGGCCCTCCACTTCTCGGTTGCTGGGAGAGGTTATCCCATCTCTCCTGAGCTTGGGGCATCCTGGGGGGTTCCTGCTGACATTTATACCCTGCACCCTGGGCGCAGGGATAGTCACATAAGACAACGTCCCGAACAAGTTTTCTAAGGCCGGCTCCAAAACAATTGCTGTCCCACAAGTTCTAGTGTCCTTAATTTCTATGGCCACACTGCCTCTCTCTGTGACACTCTGTGACCCACCCACAAGCAAAGCTAGTGCCGGTTTCCCAGCTGTATTGCCACCCCAGACCAGAGGGGGGGTTGCTCCTTGGTGGGGCAGGTAAAGCTTGGGTGCCCAAACATGTGGCACCATCTGAATACACTTTTATCCTCCTTGCCCAATGCAACGCCTGCCCCCTGTGAGAAATACTCCATGACAAGAAAAGGGTAGAGACCCTGCCAAGCTACTGAGGGGAGAGTCCATCTGTCTCTTCTCCCGAGAAGGAGATCTACCGCTGGGGAGGGAGGTCTGCTCCTTCCACTCCATGGGAAACTGTGCTGCGGCTGGGGAGAGAGACCAACTGTCTCCTCTCCCAGAAAGGGATTCGGCTGCTGGGGAGAGATATCGATACCCGTCTCTCCCTGCAAGGGTTTCTCTGTAAGGGGAGGGAGGACGACTACCTTCGCTCCCGGCGGATGGCTCTGCCGCTGGGGAGAGAGACCGACTGTCTCCTGGCTCCTGGCTCTGCCGCTGGGGAGAGGGACCGACTGTCTCCTCTCCCAGGAAGGGGTTCTGTTTACGGGGAGGGAGGATGACTACCTCTGCTCCCAGGAGATGGCTGTGCCGCTGGTGAGAGAGACTGACTGTCTCCTCTCCCAGCTCCTGGCTCTGCTTCTGAGGAGAGAGACCGACTGTCTCCTCTCCCAGGAAGGGGTTCAGTTTACGGGGAGGGAGGACAACTACCTCAGCTCCCAGGGGATGGCTCTGCTGTTAGGGAGAGAGACCGACTGTCTCCTCTCCTGGCTCCTGGCTCTGCCACCGGGGAGAGAGACCGACTGTCTCCTCTCCCGGAAAGGGGTTCTGTTTACGGGGAGGGAGGACGACTACCTCCGCTCCCAGGGGATGTCTCTGCCGCTGGGGAGAGTTATTGACATCCATCTCTACCTGCAAGGGGTTCTCTGTAAGGGGAGGGAGAATGACTACCTCTGCTCCCAGGTTTCCTGGAGCTGTTACAGGTGCTGGGCAGCGGCTGGCAGCTCTCTGCCCTGTTGTCTGCACTACTGCTGGGGTGGCTCCCTTGTCCAAGTCTATAAGCTCAGAGCCAGACTTCTGATCAGGATCCAGCAGCCCTGGTTTTCTTTTTCTTTGCTGCCACTCCTCCACAGTCGAGCTCCATGAATCCCAGTGGGCTGCACCCCAGATCTGTGTGCCCCTGGCACGCTGCTTAGCGAGATCCATCAGCCTCTTGTATTCTCTGGCCTGCACGGCTCGTGGATGGATTCAATTTGTTTGGAGCCTGATGACAGCATACAGCAGGAGGTTCAGCCTGTTGGAGAAAGCCAGGTGCGGTAGGGTGTTACGGCCAGGGTTTTGGAGATGGCCAGGGATCGGAGTGGGGCCAGGTTATATACAGCGGCCACGCGGGGTGTTAGGGGGTTTGACAAATCGCCAAGTAGGCCTGGTGGATATGGGGTGTGCCTAGGGGTAGATCTAGGCGACGGTCAGTGGCAGAAGCTGCCTGGTCTGGAGGTGATGGAGGTGGAGCTCCCAAAAGGGGAAGGGGAGTTCCTACGGCTAGGGGTACTAGCCTGCATAAAGGGGGATGGGGAGGCAGAGTTTTTCTTTCCCTGGATATGTGTTCACGTGGTGCTGTTTTTCAGGAACAATCATGGCAGCCGGATCAACAGGGACGAACGGCTGCCACGGTGCAACTCAAAGCTGGAAGGTGTTGCACCTGCTCTTGGAGCATCCACCGAGAGGGCGTGGGTTCTGGTTGTCGGGGCGACGGGCGGTTCAGCGTTGAGGAGGGTTGAGGTCCGCAGTGATGCGGTTCCTGTAGTCAAAGAGGGTGGTGCACATATTGAGGCCCAGAACCTGGGGCCATCTGGGGTGCTTCCTAGTATCGGCCCGAAGCAGGGTGAAGGGGCTGAATTATGGGTGGCTGACACAGCGTTGTCTAGGTCCTGTCTATGCTCCATTGGGCCTTTGGGGATGCATTTGACTTTGGAGGTACGGGAAAAGATTTGTAAGAGGGAATTTATTTAATTGTTCTCCCTTCTTCCACTTGAACAGTTTTTTGAGATCCCTGAGGACTCTTAGAAGGACGTGGCCAAGAAGGAGGAAGAGGAGAGGAAGAAACAGTATAGAAAGTTGCCTAAAACATTTACCAATTGGTTCCAGGCTTTTGTAATATATGCAAGTGTGTTTACCAGTAGGTTTCCGGACCAGGGTGGTGCATTGTTTTGTTACTTGGACGAGGTGGCAGCTGCTCAGTGGACGTACAGGGGCATGGCCTGGTGGTCATAAGATGAGCAGTTTAGGCAGCAGCTTTTGGTTAAACCAGAAATGAAGTGGGATGACCGGGACATGGGGTTGTGGCTCAAAATAATGACACATTTGAGAGCTTCCCAGTCCTTTCGGTCGGGTAACGGGGCCCCCTCCAGTAGATGGTCGTCGGCATTGGTTAGAAAAGCATGCTGCTTTGCCTATAATGAGAAGTTTTGTAAGTAGGGAGCAGTGTGCAAGTTTAAACACGAATGCTCTGGGTGTGGGGGCTCCCACCCCTATGCGTAGTGTTTCCGCAAAGGTAAACTAGGCAGTGTCGGTAATGCAATCTGACAAAGGGTGTGACTCCGGTGAAGTTCGGCGTGATGGAGCCTTGGCTCGCCCGTTACTCTAGGTGTCGGGGTTGTTTTGAGAAAGCGCCCTTGTTATTTCATGGTTTTCAGTTTGGTTTTGTAATCCCATTCCAAGGGGGCTGTGGGGGTTTGTTTTCGGGGTAATTTGAAGTCGGCTCGCTTGTGGCCAGAGGTAGTCCTTGACAAGCTACAGAAGGAGGTGGCTTTTGGGCAAATGGCGGGTCCGTTTGATGGCCCTCCCATTGCGGATTTGCGGATTTCACCGCTTGGGGTGGTCCCAAAAAGGGAGCCTGGGAAGTTCAGGTTAATTCATCATTTATCGTTTCCTAAAGGGGGATCGGTTAATGATGGTATTCCTCAGGAGTTGTCGTCTGTCAAATATGCGTCTTTTGATCAGGCGGTTAGTTTAGTGAGGGAGTCTGGTCCTGCGGCTTTGCTTGCAAAAATTGATATTGAGGCGGCTTTTAGGCTGTTGCCAGTGCACCCGACATCACACCATCTGTTGGGTTGATGTGTGGATGGCGTTTACTATGTTGACTTGTGCTTGCCCATGGGATGTTCCATCTCATGTTCGCTTTTTGACTATTTTAGCACATTTCTTGAATGGGTTGCTGCGGAACTTTTGCGCATTTCGTCATTTGTCTACTACCTTGACGATTTTTTGTTTGTGGGTCCGGCTGTTTCAGGGGATTGTAAACTTTTGAGAGATGTTTGCTATCAGGTGGCGGCTGACTTTGGTGTTCACATTGCACTTGATAAATCTAAGGGGCCAGTTACATCCCTCAATTTCTTGGGCATTACAATCGATTCGGTTAACATGAATTGTAGGCTTCCCAGTGACAAGGTCTCTGATCTATTGGAGGTTATTCTTTGCTCTTTGCTGGCAAAGAAGGTTACGCTCCGGGAGCTGCAATCACTGGTGGGCAAGTTTAATTTTGCATGCAGAATTATCCCGATTGGGAGAGTTTTCTGCAGGAGGTTGTCGTTGGCTACTGCTGCGCTTGTGAAGCACCATGTTAGGATCCCTAAGGAGCTAAAAGATTATTTGAAGGTTTGGAGGCGGTTTTTGTTGGGATTTAATGGCTCTACGTTGATTCAGGCTGTGAGGGTGTCTAATGAAGAACTGATACTCGTTACGTATTCGGCGGGTGGTTGTGGTTTTGGAGCTTATTTCATGGGCCACTGGTGTGCTGCTGAGTGGCCGGCTGAATGGTCTACTTTGGGTTTGGTTAAGAACCTGGTGTTTTTGGAACTGTTCCCGATTGTGGTCGCCCTGTTTGTCTGGGAGGTTGATTTGCGTAATCAGTCAGTGGTATTTTCTACGGATAATATGGGAGTCGTGTGGGCTTTGAATACATTGGCGGCTATGTCTTTGCCTGTTTTGAGATTGTTGCATTTGCTTGTACTGAAATGTTTGAAGATGAATGTTTGCATTAAGGCCAAACATATTCCTGGTGTTTATAATTCTATAGCAGATTCCCTCTCTCGCTGCTTTCAGTGCCAGCGGTTCCGGGAATTGACCCCTCATGCAGATGTGGAAGGTTGCCTGTGCCCAAGTTCTTTGTGGTGGCTTGGAGTGGAATATTGGCTGGACTGGTGAGGAATTCACTGGCGCCAGGTACTTGGGCAGCTTATTCTCTTGTGTGGGGGGAGTGGGAATCCAGGTTGTATTCTGAAGGGGTTCAAGAAGGGGTCTCTGACCTTACGGGTTGGTTGTTGGAATGGATGTGGGAATGGGGGCGGCTCACTTGTCATCTTCCACAATGGATAGGCGTTTGGCGGCGTTAGCTTTCCGTTTTAAGCTATTGGGTTTGCGAGATTACCAAAGGCTTTTGTGTGTGGCAAGTTTTGAAAGGCTTAAAGAGGGGTTCGGTTGGGTCCCCTCCTGATCATAGGCGCCCTGTTACCTTCTTGCTGCTGCAGAAGATATATAGGGTTTTAGAGGTAGTGTGCTTGTCAGATTTTGAGGTGTGTTTGTTCCGTTTGGCTTTTATTTTAGCCTTTTTTGGGGCATTTCAAATTTCGGAGCTTGTTAGTAGAAATTTAGCTTCCATGGGTGGTTTGGCTTTTTCAGATGTGTCCTTGGCAGATTCCAAGGTTGAGTTATTTTTGAGGAGGAGTAAAACGGACCAGGCGGGAAAGGGTAAGACGATTGTCCTTTTTCCCAGTGGTTCGGAGGTTTGTCCTTGCATTAGTTTGAGGGATTATTTGGGTGTTCGCCCTGTGATGGGGGGTTCATTGTTGGTCCACCAAGATGTTAGGCCTTTGTCGCAGTTCCAGTTTAGGGTGGTTCTTAACAAATCGTTGAGTCATTTGGGGTTCAATACCAGAGATTTTGGGTCCCATTCGTTCTGCATAGGGGCGGCAACTGAGGCTTCAGTGAGGGGTTTATCCGATTCGGTGGTTAAAGGCATTGGTAGGTGGGGATCGGGACGTTTCCGACGGTATATCCATACAGAGTTGTGTGTATAATGTGGTGGTGTTGTCATTTTATTTTCTGTGTTCTAGGTGTGGAACGTTTGTGGTTGGTCGGCCACTCTTTTATTTTTTGCCACTGGTGGTGGATTATTGCAGACGTTTTCAGCCCCCGACTGTGTTGGTGATCCACGCTGGGGGCAATTATCTTGGTTTTATGCCCCAGAGGGAGTTGGTGAGAAGTATGAAAAGGGACATTGGGAGGTTGGTGGATTTGTTCCTAAGTTGAGGATTGTTTGGTCTGACATTTTGCCCAGGATGGTTTGGAGGGCGGCTTGGGACCCGGTGCGTTTAGACAAGAGTAGACAAAAAGTTAATAAGCTTATGGGGTCCTTTGTTAGGAGGATTGGTGGTTCAGTGGTCCATCATCCGGACTTAGCGGAGGTGGGACAGGGTGAATTTTATTTGCCGGATGGGGTGCATTTAAATGACTTCGGGCTGCAGTTGTTTATCCTTGACTTTAAGGAGGCTGTGTGTGCAATTGCTGGGTTGGCGGGACTGGGCTGAGGTTTCAGGCCAGTCTGTGGCGGGTGTGCTAGTCCTTACAATTACAGGAGATTATGGCCAAATTGTTAGCATGATGGTATTCTGCATTCCCATGAGGGAATTCAAGATGGGGGTCTCTAAGGGCAAGGGGTTCCTTAGAGATTTATGTTGATTATTGATGAGGGACTCAATCACTTGCATGGTTGGGTCCAGTAGATAGAGTGACAGCCATATGTTACAAAGCAATTAGAGTGGACTAGCACCACTGTTTTATGTGTAATGTGTTTACAATTATTTTCACTGTTATTTATTGAGTTATTAAAGTTTTTTCTAAAAGTTATTTATTGAATAAAGGAGCTGCGGCCAATTTGCACCAACGCTAAGTCTTTTGTCTTTATTTAAAGGGTTGGGTCATTGTTAAAATGGTATTCATGTGTTTTTTGTGTGTAAAGGCCAGAACTTGATGACATAAAAGGTCAAGTGGCTCCTGTAGGCGGTGCAAAGCTTAGCTGGAGGGAGCTTTGAACGCGGAGGAAGAAGGCCTGGGGGAGAATAGAGAGTTAGAGGTAGAGCTGGTGAGGTTATTTAGCCTGGTGGCTGAGCGGGAAAGCCAGCAGTTGTTTACTTAAAAATTTGGAGAAGCATCTCCCTCCCACCCGTCCCTGTTTTTATTTGTTTCAGTGTTTATTTTCCTTCATTGATGTTATTGTCGCAGTTGGTTGGCGGGGGTTCTAGTCCTTACAATTACAGGAGATTATGGCCAAATTGTTAGCGTGATGGTATTCTGCATTCCCATGGGGGAATTCAAGATGGGGGTCTCTAAGGGCACAAAATCCCCCATCACACATTTATATAGAGAGCACTGTCCTTTGACAGGCCACAATAGGATTACAGTACTTAAGATAACAAGTTTACAAGTTCATCTTATCAATTAGCAGTCTGGCTCCAGAGGTGATTAGACAATAGTTTCTAAAAGCTGAAAAAAAAAGAGTTAACTCTTTATGAAATGATACTTGTTACGGTTTTCTTGGAGCCCTTCTTAGGCGCTGGCTTGCTGGTTCAGGCATTGCTGCTGGGAAATAAGCTCTTCACAACAAAATAACTAATGCTTCTGTAACAGTGCTCCCTTTCTGTGGAACACTCTGGCAGACACGGTCTGACCCCTTTTCGGGGCAGACTAAGGCTGTCCAGACCGCTGGTTATGCGGGGCTGAGGTCGGTTTGTCTGGACAACCCGTCGGCGTTGCCATTCTGTTTCCCAGGTCTGTAAGTAATGGTGAAATTGAAGGGTTGCAACGATAAGCTCCAACGTAATAGCCTGCCGTTATCTCCAGAGACCCGGTTCAGCCACACCAACGGGTTATGGTCGGTGACCAGAGTGAACTCCTGACCATATAAATAGGGAGTCAATTTCTTTAATGCCCACACCAAAGCCAAACACTCCTTTTCGACCGCTGCATAGCTGACTTCGCGCGGCAGGAGCTTCCGGCTGATGTAGGCAACTGGATGCTCCCCTCCATCTTCGCCTACTTGGCTGAGGACGGCTCCCAGCCCGAACATGGAAGCATCTGTATGGACGATAAAACGTTTGTTAAGGGCTGGGGCCGCCAAGACAGGAGCGTTAATTAGAGCATTTTTGAGAGCCTGGAAAGCCGTTTCACAGTGGGGAGACCACAGGACCTGTCGAGGTAAGTTCTTCTTGGTCAAGTCAGTCAGGGGTTTGGCAAGTGTGCTGTAGTCTGGTACGAACCGTCTATAGTACCCTGCCGTGCCCAGGAAGGCTAGGACCTGAGTCTTAGTGATGGGGGTGGGCCAATTGGCGACAGCTTCTATTTTGGCCGGCTCTGGTCGCTGCTTTCCACACCCCACCCGGTGACCCAGGTACTGTACCTCGGCCATCCCAAAGTGGCATTTTTCTGGCTTCAGAGTCAGGCCAGCAGCCCGGATCTGATCCAGAACCATTCCCACATGAGCTAAGTGGTCCTCCCAGGACTCACTGTGGATCGCTATGTCGTCCAGGTAGGCGCAAGCAAAACTCTGGAAGCCATCCAGGAGCCTATCCACCAAGCGCTGGAATGTAGCTGGGGCATTCTTCATCCCAAACGGCATTACCCTAAACTGATATAAGCCGAATGGGGTGACGAATGCCGACTTGGGGATAGCCTCCGGGGCCAGGGGAATCTGCCAGTAACCTTTGCAGAGGTCAATAGTGGTCAGGTAATTTCCCCTGGCTATACGATCGAGTAGCTCGTCTACCCTGGGCATAGGGTAAGCGTCCGTCACGGTATTTTCATTGAGCCTCCGATAGTCTACGCAGAACCGGGTGGTCCCATCTTTCTTGAGCACCAAGACAACTGGGGAGGCCCAGGGACTATCGGAGGGCTCAATTACCCTGAGCTGGAGCATCTCATCGATCTCCTTCTTCATTCCTGTCCTAACTGCTTCGGGGATTCGGTACGGAGCCTGGCGCAAGGGAGCTTGTCCCGGAGTATCTACCTGGTGGGTGGTTAAAGTAGTGTACCCTGGCTTCGGGGAGAAGGTGAGGTGTTTGGACTGGAGGAGTTGGTTGAGCTGCTCCCTTTCAGTGGGGCTAAGTCGGTCCCCTATCTGAACCTGCGCCACTATACCTGTGGGGAGGCTCTTTTCTAATAGGTCTGGAATGGGTAAACTGTCGGGGTCTTCCTGAGGGGAACAACATACGGCCGTCACGTTCTCAGGTCGCTCAAAATATTCCTTGAGCATGTTTACATGGAATGTCTTTCTAAGATTGTTGTCGTGGCAGCTAGCTATCACATAAGTGGTGTCTCCCCTTTTCTCTACGATCTGGTAGGGACCCTGCCAGGACGCCTGCAATTTGTCTGTCTTCACCGGCTTAAGTACTAACACCTTTTGTCCTATGGTGAAGATTCTCTTTCGGGCCCCCCGATCGTACCATACTTTCTGTCTTCTCTGGGCCAACTGGAGATTAGCCCGCACGGATTTGGCTAATTGCTCCATTCGGTCCCTGAGTTCCAGCACGTATGGCACAATTGGGACACCGTCAGCCTCCATCTCTCCCTCCCAGTGCTCCCGGATCAGGTTTAGGGGTCCCCGTACCTTTCTTCCGTAGAGCAACTCGAAGGGAGAGAACCCTGTCGTTTCCTGGGGCACCTCCCGATAAGCAAATAGGAGGTGCGGCAGGAAGCGTTCCCAGTCTCGGTATTCCTGAGTGAACGTCTTGAGCATTTGCTTGAGGGTCCCATTGAACCTCTCACACAGCCCGTTCGTCTGGGGGTGGTATGGGGAGCTCAGGAGGGACTTAATTTTGCAAACCTGCCAGAGTTGTTGGGTCAATTCAGCCGTAAATTGGGTGCCTCGGTCGGATAGGATTTCTTTTGGAAATCCTACCCGGGAGAACACCTGTACTAGTGCATTCGCTACCGTATCCGCTTGTATGTTGGATAGGGCGACAGCCTCTGGGTACCTGGTAGCGTAGTCCACTACGGTAAGAATGTATCGCTTACCGGAGGGACTAGGGGTAGCCAGTGGTCCCACTAGGTCAATAGCAACCCGGCTGAAGGGTTCCTCTACAATGGGCATATTTACTAGCTGGGCTTTAGGGTGATCGCCTCGCCTTCCTACTCGTTGACACACATCGCAGGTGTTACAGTAAGTTCTAACGTCAGCGTGCACCCCTGGCCAAAAGAACGTGTGAGTAATGCGGTGTAGGGTACGGGTAACGGCTAGGTGGCCTGCTAAGGGGATGTCGTGGCCTATTTTGAGGATTTCTTGACGGTATTTGTGGGGCACTACCAGCTGTCGCCTACGCTGTCCCCTTTTCTCTGTCCAGCGGTATAGTTTCCCTTTTTCCCATAAGAATGTTTCGTTATCTGCCCCGCCCCCTCCGGTCTCTGCTCGTTCCCGGTACTTTTGTAAGGTCGGGTCAGTCTTAGACTCTGCCTCGAAAGCATCTGGGGTGTCCCAGGGTATGGGGCCTAACCTGTCAGGCAAGGTCGGGGTAGGTCTTACCTGTGTCTCCCGCACTGGTGAGAGCTCTCGCTCCGTCCGGGCTTGGGCCCGTGTAGTCACTGGGTCCGCCTCGTTGTTGCATACTGGAGCATAGGCAGAAGTCATGGGGCCCAAATCGTTGCCCAGTAGTACTTCGGCAGGTAAATTATCCATTAGGCCCACGTTCACAGCCCCCTTTCCCGCTCCCCAATCAAGATGCACTTTAGCTGTTGGAATTTTGTACACATCCCCCCCCGCCACTCTAATGGCCACAGTCTGTCCGGATCGCTTGTGCTCTGGCACCAAATGACTCTGTACCAGCGTGATAGTAGCCCCTGTGTCTCGCAATCCCTCGGTAGATCGCCCCTCGAGCCATACCCTCTGCCGATGGTGCTGGCGGTTATCTGAGGCAGCATATACAGGGTCTGCCTCGTGAAGCGGCCCCACATATCCCTCCATAGGGGCCTCTTGGTTAACACAGAGGGCCCGGGCCGGACGATAGGACCCAGAGGGGTAATTGTAATTCCTGGGTGTCTGGTGCGTATTAAGGGGGCAGCTAGCCATGAAATGCCCTGGTTGCTTGCATCGGTGGCAAGTCGGTCTGGGACGCTCAGAGCTGTTATTGGGTGGTCCTGAGTGTCGGACGGGCCCTGTGGGCACCGGGGCTCGGAATTCAGCACGAGGGGGTGCACGGTAAACCTCTCTGGGTTCGACCCGTGCTGGAGCTCGGTAGTTCATGGGTTCGTGAAGACGGGAGTCATAATGTTCATCGGCCAATTTGGCTGCTTCTTCTAAGGTAGAAGGCCGCCTGTCTCGCAGCCATTCCTTCCCTTGCTGTTCCATGCCATTATAAAAATGTTCTAAGAGAAACAATTGTAAAATTTCCTCCCCAGTCACCGCTTTACTTCCGCTCAGCCAGTGATTTGCCGTTCTCCGCATTCGGTGCGCCCATTCCATATGGGTATCGTTAGGCTTCTTTTCCGTGCCCCGAAACTGTCGGCGATACGTGTCCGGAGTTACAGCGTACCGTCGCAACAGTGTCTCCTTAACTAGCTCATACTGTGTCACTTCCTCAGCACCCAGAGTACGAAAGGCTTCCAGGGCTCGCCCGGATAGTTTCCCAGACAATATCATGGGCCACTCTCTGTTGGGAATCTGGTGCAGGGCACATTGCCTTTCGAAGTCCGCCAAATATTCATCAATCCCTGTCTCGCTCTCTAGGAAGGGTCGAAATGCCGCATAGGGTATCTTGGGCCTCCCAGCATTTTCGACAGGGATGATTACCTGCGGGGCTTCAGCATTGCGGTGTGCGTTCGCTAGGTTGAGTTCGTGGGCTCGAGTCTCTCGTATATCCTCGTCCGCCTCCGCCATCAACTGCTGTACCAATTCCATGGAGGGGTTCGGCCCGTATAATGAGAGCCTTTCCCGAACAATCCTGGTTTTTTCGTCACTAATCGTGGTCAGTGTTTCCGCCATTGTGAAGCTCCGATCCAGTTCGGTCAATTCTGCGATCAGCTCTCTCCTCGGCCGGTTGCTGGCGTACCCCCCTCTGCTTTCAAGTAAATCCTTTAGGGTTGTACGCTTCAATTTTTTGTAAGCGCTCTCCATCCGTTCTGTAACTCTCCTAGGAAATCCAGGAAAATCCCGCCGCTGCCGCCAAATGTTACGGTTACCCTTAGTCTCGCTGAGAGATGGACCGCTTAGTAGCCTGGATCCCTATTGCTAAAGAGGGGAGAAGCTGCTTTCCATAGTATTCTATATGAGTCTCGCAAATATAGAATAATCTCCCTTAGCTGCAGTACAGCTAGGATACCCTTCTGCCCACAAAAACGAGTCAATGCTGCGATTGAGGGTCAAACAAGAACTCAGGACTGGGCTGCCCAGCCTGCTTTTTATTAAGGTTACATGCACACAGGGCACTCCCAGGGGGAGAGGGGGGAAGCACAAAATCCCCCATCACACATTTATATAGAGAGCACTGTCCTTTGACAGGCCACAATAGGATTACAGTACTTAAGATAACAAGTTTACAAGTTCATCTTATCAATTAGCAGTCTGGCTCCAGAGGTGATTAGACAATAGTTTCTAAAAGCTGAAAAAAAAAGAGTTAACTCTTTATGAAATGATACTTGTTACGGTTTTCTTGGAGCCCTTCTTAGGCGCTGGCTTGCTGGTTCAGGCATTGCTGCTGGGAAATAAGCTCTTCACAACAAAATAACTAATGCTTCTGTAACAGGAGCTGCGGCCAATTTGCACCAACGCTAAATCTTTAGTCTTTATTTAAAGGGTTGGGTCATTGTTAAAATGGTATTCATGTGTTTTTTGTGTGTAAAGGCCAGAACTTGACGACATTAAAGGTCATGAGGTTAAGCCACTAGTAGTGGCGTCTTATGGCTGTGTCTGGTCTGACCATTAGCCAGACATAGCCGTAATACGCCACTACTAGTGACTTAACCTCAGGAACGGCTGGGAGTTTTTGACTGCTTTGTTCTGGGACATATATTTTACCAATATTTGGTGCCTTTCAAACATTTTTATTTTCGCATTTTTATGTTGTCAACGCATCTAAGTTGCACAATTTTAACTGCTCAATTTATGTAAAATAATTTCCTGTGAAAAAGTGTTTATTTACACCACTTTGTAAACACTGTTATATATTTGTAGATGTGTACATCTTTATATAATTTTACATTTTTTCATTAATAAATGGGTATTTTATTATTGAACACAATTTGACTGCATATCTTTATCGTTGATTTTATTTAAGTGCTGTTCTGAAATCTGAAGTCCGTAGTATTTTTGTATTTTATTATACAGGGAGTGCAGAATTATTAGGCAAGTTGTATTTTTGAGGATTAATTTTATTATTGAACAACAACCATGTTCTCAATGAACCCAAAAAACTCATTAATATCAAAACTGAATAGTTTTGGAAGTAGTTTTTAGTTTGTTTTTAGTTATAGCTATTTTAGGGGGATATCTGTGTGTGCAGGTGACTATTACTGTGCATAATTATTAGGCAACTTAAAAAAAAACAAATATATACCCATTTCAATTATTTATTTTTACCATTGAAACCAATATAACATCTCAACATTCACAAATATACATTTCTGACATTCAAAAACAAAACAAAAACAAATCAGTGACCAATATAGCCACCTTTCTTTGCAAGGACACTCAAAAGCCTGCCATCCATGGATTCTGTCAGTGTTTTGATCTGTTCACCATCAACATTGCGTGCAGCAGCAACCACAGCCTCCCAGACACTGTTCAGAGAGGTGTACTGTTTTCCCTCCTTGTAAATCTCACATTTGATGATGGACCACAGGTTCTCAATGGGGTTCAGATCAGGTGAACAAGGAGGCCATGTCATTAGATTTTCTTCTTTTATACCCTTTCTTGCCAGCCACGCTGTGGAGTACTTGGACGCGTGTGATGGAGCATTGTCCTGCATGAAAATCATGTTTTTCTTGAAGTAATCAGACTTCTTCCTGTACCACTGCTTGAAGAAGGTGTCTTCCAGAAACTGGCAGTAGGACTGGGAGTTGAGCTTGACTCCATCCTCAACCCGAAAAGGCCCCATAAGCTCATCTTTGATGATACCAGCCCAAACCAGTACTCCACCTCCACCTTGCTGGTGACTGGAGCTCTCTGCCCTTTACCAATCCAGCCACGGGCCCATCCATCTGGCCCATCAAGACTCACTCTCATTTCATCAGTCCATAAAACCTTAGAAAAATCAGTCTTGAGATATTTCTTGGCCCAGTCTTGACGTTTCAGCTTGTGTGTCTTGTTCAGTGGTGGTCGTCTTTCAGCCTTTCTTACCTTGGCCATGTCTCTGAGTATTGCACACCTTGTGCTTTTGGGCACTCCAGTGATGTTGCAGCTCTGAAATATGGCCAAACTGGTGGCAAGTGGCATCTTGGCAGCTGCACTCTTGACTTTTCTCAGTTCATGGGCAGTTATTTTGCGCCTTGGTTTTTCCACACGCTTCTTGCGACCCTGTTGACTATTTTGAATGAAACGCTTGATTGTTCGATGATCACGCTTCAGAAGCTTTGCAATTTTAAGAGTGCTGCACCCCTCTGCAAGATATCTCACTATTTTTGACTTTTCTGAGCCTGTCAATTCCTTCTTTTGACCCATTTTGCCAAAGGAAAGGAAGTTGCCTAATAATTATGCACACCTGATATAGGGTGTTGATGTCATTAGACCACACCCCTTCTCATTACAGAGATGCACATCACCTAATATGCTTAATTGGTAGTAGGCTTTCGAGCCTATACAGCTTGGAGTAAGACAACATGCATAAAGAGGATCATGTGGTCAAAATACTCATTAGCCTAATAATTCTGCACTCCCTGTATGTCCACTCCACAGTTTTATGCACCTATATAATATCTCTCTGTGGTTCTAATTTAGTTTTTCTTCTGGTCCTTTTTGGAGGTAAGGGTCAATTATATTGGGCAGTGAGTGAGGGGTAAGTGCTGATATGACTTGGTTTCTTTACACATCAATTTTGTCAACATCCTCAAAATGATCCAGTTTGTTTTGTCTGTTCCCGGAACCAATGCATGTATAGAGCATATCTTCAGTTTAATGAACATATACTGCAGTGATGAAAAGCAAAGACTTAGGACCCGATTCTGTAAAGGTCTCTGGTCTGGCGAGATTCTATAAGATGCCTCCTCAATATTGTGAGGCCACTCAGTAATTGTTTTAAGGACATTTTTTACCTTGAGAACTATGTATCTCATTAAGGGGCTTTTTGTTAAAGAGAGACACTTACTTTATAAGCTAATAGTCAGTAAAATAAGTTGATAATTTCTCTCCGTGAAGGCGAGTTTTCTTTCTAATGACACGATGAGTCCACGGATCATCATTAATTACTGTTGGGAATATCACTCCTGGCTAGCAGGAGGAGGCAAAGACTGGGATCTCACAGTGTCCCAGCTCACTGACACTGCAAGGAAACTGGTTTCTCTTCAACGTCTTGCTGGACTGACAGAGCTCAGACTCTCACAAAGAGGTTTACATAAAACCAAATTTTTTTAATAAAATAAAAATCTCAGTGTCTCATGACACTAGATATTAAAAGAATTGTTTATTTTGTTCTGCTCTTTCCTGGGGTTTAGCCGTAGCCCATGTCAGTCTCTTCAGTAGAGCAGTGGTGGCTTTTAAGCAATTGGGAACTTGTGGGGTATAATCCTCACTGCACCTCCCAAATAGTTGTTGCTGTCCTAACTTGAAAGCCTGAGTATGCTGCCCTGCTGCCAGGCAGGTTTACATTAAAGGGACACTGAACCCAATTTTTTTCTTTCGGGATTCAGACAAAGCATGCAATTTTAAGCAACTTCTAATTTACTCCTATTATCAATTTTCTTCGTTCTCTTGCTATCTTTATTTGAAAAAAAGAATGCATCTAAGCTTTTTTTTTAGTTCAGTACTCTGGACAGCACTTTTTTATTGGTGGAGGAATTTATCAACCAATCAGCAAGAACAACCCAGGTTGTTCACCAAAATTGGGCCGGCATCTAAACTTACATTCTTGCATTTCAAATAAAGATACCAAGAGAATGAAGAAAATTTAATAATTGGAGTAAATTAGAAAGTTGCTTAAAATGTCATGCTCTATCTGAATAACGAAAGAAAAAAATTGGGTTCAGTGTCCCTTTAACCCCTTAATGACTACAGCACTTTTCCATTTTCTGACTGTTTGGAACCAAGGCCATTTTTACATTTCTGCTGTGTTTGTGTTTAGCTGTAATTTTCCTTTTTACTCATTTACTGTACCCACACATATTATACTGTATACTGTTTTTCTCGCCATTGAATGGACTTTCTAAAGATACCATTATTTTCATCATATCTTACAATTTACAATACATTTTTTAATAAAATATGAGGAAAAAATGGAAAAAAACACACTTTTTCCAACTTTGACCCCCAAAATCTGTTACACATCTACAACCACTAAAAAACACCCATGCTAAATAGTTTCTAAATTTTGTCCTCAGTTTAGAAATACCCAATGTTTAAACGTTCTTTTCTTTTTTTGCAAGTTATAGGGCAATAAATACAAGTAGCACTATGCTATTTCAAAATCACTTTTTTTCAAAATTAGCGCTAGTTACATTGGAACACTGATATCTGTCAGGAATCCCTGAATATCCCTTGACATGTATATATTTGTTTTAGAAGACATCCCAAAGTATTGATTTAGGCACATTTTGGTATATTTCATGCCACCATTTCACCGCCAAATGCAATCAAATAAAAAAAATTGTTCACTTTTTCACAAACTTTTTCACAAACGTTAGGTTTCTAACTGAAATTATTTACAAACAGTTAGTGCAATCATGGCACAAATGGTTGTAAATGCTTCTGTGGGATCCCCTTTGTTCAGAAATAGCAGACATTTATGGCTGTGGCATTACTTTTTGGTAATTAGAAGGCCGCTAAATGCTGCTGTGCACCACACTTGTATTATGCCCAGCAGTGAAGGGGTTAATAAGGTAACTTGTAGGGCGCAAGTAGGGTTAATTTTAGCTTTAGTGTAGTGTGGTAGACAACCCAAAGTATTGATCTGGGCCCATTTTGATATATTTCATGCCACCATTTCACCGCCAAATTCTATCAAATAAAAAAAATTGTTAACTTTTTCACTAACTTTGGGTTTCTCACTGAAATTATTTACAAACTGCTTGTGCAATTATTGTACAAATGGTTGTAAATGCTTCTCTGGGATCCCCTTTGTTCAGAAATAGCAGACATATATGGCTTTAGCGTTGCTTTTTGGTAATTAGAAGGCCGCTAAATGCAGCTGCACACCACACTTGTAATATTCCCAGCAGTGACGGGGTTAATTAGGTAGCTTGTAGGGAGCTTGAAGGGTTAATTTTAGCTTTAGTGTAGAGATCAGCCTCCCAGCTGACACATCCCACCCCATGATCCCTCTCAAACAGCTCTCATCCCTCCCCCACCCCACAATTGTCCCCGCCATCTTAAGTACTGGCAGAAAGTCTGCCAGTACTAAAATAAAAGCTATCTTTGATTTTTTTTTAATTTTTAAAGCATATTTACATATGCTGCTCTGTAGGATCCCCCTTTAGCCCCCAACCTACCTGATCCCCCCCCAAACAGCTCTCTAACCCACCCCACACTATTTCCCACCATTTTGGGTACTGGCAGCTGTCTGCCAGTACCCACTTTTCACTTAAATGTTTTTTTTTTTTAAAATAACCACTTTTTTTTCTGTAGTGTAGTTGCCCCCCCCGCATACCCTACCCCATCCCCCTCCTAGCTCCTATTTTATAAAATTATTTCCCCCCTCCTCTCACACCCAAAACCGCCACCCACCACCCTGTGCCACCACTTTTATTTTTTTGAACCCAGATTGCGGACACGCACGCACGCGCACGTGTGGGGAGCGTACACCCACATGCACGCCCCCGCAATCTTTCCAGACTGCTGGCCGGAAGATTGTCAGCGATGGGTCGCCCACCCGCCTCCCTGTAGCTGCTCCCACCCACCAACGATCAGCACCATCACTGGCCGATGCAGAGAGGGCCACAGAGTGGCCCTCTCTGCATCGGTGTGCTAAAAAAGGTATTGCAGTGATGCCTCAATATTGAGGCATCACTGCAATACCTTAGAAGCTGCTGGAAGCGATCAGGATTGCTTCCAGAGCTTCAAACCCCAGAAGACGTGTCAGGCACGTCCTTGGTCGTTAAGTGATCTCCAATGGAGGACGTGCCTGGCACATCCTTGGTCATTAAGGGGTTAAGGTCTATGTGAGGAGTCGTTTCCTCTCATACCGGTTAGGCTGTCCTCCTGCTGGATGGCCGGATTGCAGGTTAGTGCCTTTTGTTCTTCTATATAGGGGGACTGTGCACTTATGACATATACTGCAGTTTTCTTTGGGACATAATATATCCTTGGAAGGATATATTTTTAGCAGGATGCAGGCACGATTGTGACTAGGAGACTAGGGCTTAATACTTTCCTATATACTAGTATACCCTATTATTTTGTGTTGGCTTTGGTATGTTCAGAGGCTTATCTCCCTTATGCCTCTTGTGTATTATCATTTGTAATGGATATTATGTTTAGGGCTCTTTTTAGGTTTATTGAGCTTGCTCCTTATTTCTAATAGGCTTAAGGAAGTTACATAGCTGAGAGGGCTTAGGTCTCCTTAATGGCTTCTTTTGTTTACTGAGTTTGGAGACTTGTATACAAGGGCTGTCTTTTTTATCGTTACTGCTCTGTATGCAGAGTGATTTCAATGGCGGGAATTCAGATAAGTTGGATCTGAGGGCGCACTCTGTTTCTAACTGTACAATTATTGTTGATGCGTAATCTTAGCGATGTGATTCCCTAAAGAGTTGTTCTTTATTATGTTCTCCTCAGATGAGGGTCTGAGACGCTGCATGTTTTCTATTTACAGGAAATGTTAACGATATTATGGACTCAATTCTCCTCCTGCTTTAAAGTTCCATAAAGCTCTATAAATGTATGAGCTCTGCTTTCCCTGCCTCTGGCTTACTTGTCCCCTCATTCTAAAAGCGGGTTCCGTGTAGGGGTTATGAAAATAACTATATTTTTGCTCTTAAAGTGACAGTGCACATTGTATTTTAATTCCATTCTGTGTAGTGAGCATTCCTTTTTAGGAGCTGGAGACTGTTGTAGAAATGCCCATTAAATTCAGAGGTAAACATTGATGTTTCTTTGTGTTCCTTACCTTAATTGTCTAGTTAAGGTTTAATAGACATGTTATATTATAACGTTTATCCACTGTGGTTAGTGGTATACTTCCTAGAGTATCTACCCAGACTTCAAATATATGTTTATTGGCGCTGGTGGACCATAATATGAAAGAACATTTACAGTATGCCTCTTTTGTTTAGAGTCTCATATTTGTTTAGAGCCTCATATCCATCAGGAGCTATAATTAGTTTTATCTAATGTCTTGCCATCTGAAATACAGATCAGTTGTTACATGCTGAGTCTCATGTCTCCCGGGATGGTGCTGTTTAGGCAATGCCACAGCTTTCTCCTCAAGTGTCCCAAGCCTCTTTGGCATCACATACAGTGCCCTGCGGTTCTTCTTAATCTCCTGGAGGAGTGTATTTGCCTAGATTTGTAGCTCAGGTATCCTCTATAATATCTGCAGCTTTATCTGCGTTTCCTTTCTACAGGAAAAATGCAAAAGGACATTTGAAGATTTGGATAGTAAGGTTTCTGCTTCTCATCTGCTACACGGGTTGCTCTCTCTCTCTCGGGTGAGAGGAATTCACCAGTAACATCTGTGATTAAAAATCTCAGATGCGGACAGTATAATTCCTTCATCTGATGCTGAAGTGGTTTCCTTCATATGTATGCTTGCACACCTCGTGTACTGTTAAAGGAGGTTTTGGCTACTTGGACGACATCGATAACCCTGTCTTTGTCAACCTTGAAAAGTTTTGTGAACTTTATCATTTATATGATGTTCCTTCCTTGAGGAAGCTTTTTCTAGGCGTACCTTGGATATTCTCACAGAAATAGGATAAGCTACGGATATCTTTCTCTCTGTCTTACGTTTTTTGTAAGGATCTTCCTGTTGCTGTCTCCATTAAAATGCACGGTGCCTAAAGTAAAAAGGGGCCTCACTACTAAGGCGCAGAGATCTTCGATCCCTTTAGAGGGTGCCTGCTCCTTTACGGATCCATAGATAAGAAGTGGGAGGTTTAATTGTTCATTTAGAGCAATTACTTGTCTTATTAAGCTTGCAGTGCTAGCCGCGGGATGTTATGGCTAATGCCTTGGTCAGCTACAGAGCCTACCTGTGGCTTAGTGGTACAGCCTAGGCTTTAAAGGCTTTATAGTGCTGCAGTTGCAGGTTCTTCTTTGGACTTGTTTTGGAAGAACAATCCCTGACTTACGGATTTTTCTGGAGTAGGTCTAAAGGTCTAAAGGAAAGTTTTCCTTTTCTTCCTTAGTAGAGTTTGGAATGCAATCTACGATTTCTGAAATTCAGGTATGATGAGAAACATTCCTTGAACAGGATTCAGGATTGAAAGTTCTAGCCTCTGTCTGGGAACAGGATCTGGGTATTTATCTCAAGTTTTCTCTGGTACTGACCTTCTTTTGGTTCTGGTGGGTCTGTTCATAAGAACATAGACCGGAAGGCTGTGTGTTTATTGTTCTCATGTTTAGGGAGCTTCTCTAGCTTATGAGTTTCATCAGCCAAGAAAGACTTTGGGTCCTGGGGTAGCTCAAGGGTGTTTTCTGGACTATATATAGTTCAGGTGTCATCCTTCCTTCGAGCTATCTCTTTTTCAAGAGATTTTGTCCAATCTTCTTTCTCAGGGATAGGAATTGAATCTGGAGAGGTGTTTCTTTGTTCCATCTTCAGGGGTGGATTTTTATGACTCTGTATTTAGAAAGAAGTTTTCTAACAGAGGTCGGATATCTAGGATTTATTCCTTTTTCCTCTCTCTGCAGGCTACTGTCTAGCCAACAGTGAATTTTAGTTGTCCGGTAAATGGCTTAACTCTTTACAACCAGTAGGTTGGGAGTTCAGATCTTACTGCAGCTTTTCAGTGATTCCATTTAGGAGGGAATTGGTCTAATGATTTTCATGGGACATCATTCCTTTTCGCTAATTTCCATAAAATGGGAGAGCATCGGATATGTCTCAAAGGATAGATATAGATAAGTCGACAAGAGTCTCTCTACCGGAGTAATTCTCAGGAATATCTATCTCAGGGTTTGTGCTTCTGGAGATATTCCTGGGTGATGTGACCACGGATCTGAAAGGAAGGATTAGTATTGGCGCTAACAGCTAGGTAAGGTGATCTATATAGAAATAGAGATGTACTCCAAAAATATGAGCAAGGCGAGTATACCTATAAGAATCAATTAGGGGTCTATTGTATATCTTATACTAGACAAATTAACTTTAAGAAAACGACTCTTCTCATAAATGACTTAAAAACAGATTTAATATAAATGTAAAAATACAGTAAAGAAAACAATAAAATAGTTACTTTCTAAACAACGTCTATAATTCAATCCTAGGAATAAATAATAAAAACTGTTTTAAAATACAGATAAAGTAGGTATTGGGAAAGGGTATGCAGGGTAAATAAACCTAGCTCTAAGGATGAGCTCAAAAAAGCAAATTGCGGTAGAGAGGTACAGTGGCTTGCAGATCGGTTCCATATTACTTATAATCTAGATAAATAAAGCTAAGCAAGATATAACCTAGAAATATGTATGAGGTATCTAAATACTTTCAATAGTATCAAAACATATAAAATCTGGACGTCCAGTACATGTATATATAAATAAGTGAAAAAAGTGAAAAGTAAAAAACGGCCCGTTATAAGAAACAGTCAGTTTATGGATGGCTGTGTATAAATCTCTCTATTCCGTAGCCAAGTAAGTAATGGGTACCACCAGTATATCAAATGGAAATCATTCGTTATGATTAGTGCTCTCAAATGCAGTTGATCATGCTCACATGAGTATTGGATCAAAGCTCAACACATATGAGAGGGGTACCTTAATTCGTAGCTTGCGAATAATAAAAAGAAGCTGTCTGCTTTTTCCAGGCTGGGCGGTCTCCGCGGTCTCTGGCCAGTGCTGTATCTGTGTAAATTTACTGCTTTCTCCAAGCGGTATGCTTACAGGAACAAATGAGCCTCCGCTGGCGTCTGTAGTCAGAAGACTCCTCCTATCCACGTGTCTCTGATTGCGTAGAGCTGTATCAGCTGTTTCTCACAGTTGGACACTATCCAAGTCTTCCGCTTTCAGTGAAAGCTAGTCTGATGTATTGGTTCAGTGTCAATAGCTGTAGACTTTTTGTTCTTCACTCACACTTGATAGTGAGTGCTTTATCGTTCCGTTGTTATAGTGGGCAAGTGGAATCCTCCTCAATTACAATCAATAGAGGGTGCTGAAACGTTATTGTAATGTGTGTGCAGATGAACAACTTCAACGTTTTTCTCCCCTTCCTGGGGCTTTTTTTCAAGATGTGACCACGGATGCCAACCTGCTGGGCTGGTATGCTGTCTGGGTCTCGTTAAGATTATGGACTCTGAAGTGTCTGCTCTTCTTTTTAATATCTGAAGTAGAGAGCGATCTTTAATGCTCTGATAGCTTGGCCTCTTGGCCTCAGTCGTTTTCTTAGTTTGGTTCCAGTCAGGGAATGTCACCTCAATGGTTTATTTCAACCAACAGGGAGGATCTAAGGTTTCCTTTGCCATTTAGAAGGTGACTTGGATTTTTCAGTGGGTGGAAGCTCACAATTGCTGTCTGTCGTCCTTTCTCCAGGCATTTGAGAGTCGGACTTCTGAACACACATATATTTCCTCCCGGGGAGTGGATTCTTTTTCTGGAGGTGTTCTCTAGGTAAACCCTCAAATGAGGGGTCCAGAGTTGGCTTCTGAGGGCGTTTCGGCAGAACGCCTAGTTTCCAAGGTGCAGTCCACTGTCAAGTTATCTACTGACCGCCCTGATAGATGTTCTGACATTTTTTTCTTGGATTACAGTCTGTCATGCATGTTTACTCTGTTTGTTCTCCTTCCACGAGTCATTGCTCGTATTCAACAGGAAAGAGTGGCCTTGCAGGATCTGGTATGCAGACCACCTGATAATGTTGTCTCTCCACTTTGGTGACTGTACCTGAGGGAGGACCTTCTGAGTCAGGGTCCCTTCTTCATCTAAATCTAGTTTCTCTGATGCTGCCTGCTTGGTGTTGAATGTTTGCTTTTGTTTAAGCGTGGGGTTTTCTGAGTCAGTCATTGAGGTCATGGCTCAGAATTGCAGGCATGTTTTTGAGGGGATTGCCATAGACTATGGCGTACTTATCCTTATTGGTGTGAAGCCAAGGGCTTCTCTTGGAGGGGAGTCAGGATTCCTAGAATGTTGCCTGTCTCTAGGATGTCTGGAAAAGGTCTGTCAATACCCTGAAGGGTCAGTTTCTGCATTGTCTATTTTGCTACATAAGTGTCTGGCGGTCTTGCCAGCTGTACAATCCTTGTCAGGGCTGGTCAGACTCAAGCCTGTCCTTAAGTCTGTTGCTCCCCCTTGGAGCCTTATCTTTGTTCTTAACCTTGTTTTTAAGGTTTTGCTGTACTTTCCATAGATATTTTGTGTTATCTCGGAAGGCTTTCCTCTGCTCGGAGAGGCTTGGAACTCTCAGCCTGGCAGTGTGTTTTGCTTTATCTTATCTTTCTTTCAGATAAGGTGGTTCTTTATAAGGATTTGTTGTTCCTTGTCTATTTCCCAATCCTCTTTTTCATAAGGAACGTTAGTGGCACAACTTGGATGTTGTGCGTGTTCTTAATCTCTGTCTACAGGCGACTAAGGATTTTTGCCAGTTTTCTGTGTGGTTGTTTGTTTCTCTGGGACAGTTACTTCTTTTTTCCTTTGGTTGGAAGTATACTTCGTTTGGTTATGAGACTGCTGGGCAGCAGCCTCTTCAGAGAATTACAGCTCTTTTCACTAGGGCTGTATCTGCTTCTTGGGTTTTCAAAAATATAGCTTTTGTGGATCAGCATTGCAAGGCAAGATTGATAGTTGGTCTTGGTTGAGGTTTTTTCTGGGAGAAGGGTTCTTCAAGTGGTGGTGCCTTCTGTTTAGGTGTACTGTTTTCCCTCCTTGTAAATCTCACATTTGATGATGGACCACAGGTTCTCAATGGGGTTCAGATCAGGTGAACAAGGAGGCCATGTCATTAGATTTTCTTCTTTTATACCCTTTCTTGCCAGCCACGCTGTGGAGTACTTGGACGCGTGTGATGGAGCATTGTCCTGCATGAAAATCATGTTTTTCTTGAAGTAATCAGACTTCTTCCTGTACCACTGCTTGAAGAAGGTGTCTTCCAGAAACTGGCAGTAGGACTGGGAGTTGAGCTTGACTCCATCCTCAACCCGAAAAGGCCCCATAAGCTCATCTTTGATGATACCAGCCCAAACCAGTACTCCACCTCCACCTTGCTGGTGACTGGAGCTCTCTGCCCTTTACCAATCCAGCCACGGGCCCATCCATCTGGCCCATCAAGACTCACTCTCATTTCATCAGTCCATAAAACCTTAGAAAAATCAGTCTTGAGATATTTCTTGGCCCAGTCTTGACGTTTCAGCTTGTGTGTCTTGTTCAGTGGTGGTCGTCTTTCAGCCTTTCTTACCTTGGCCATGTCTCTGAGTATTGCACACCTTGTGCTTTTGGGCACTCCAGTGATGTTGCAGCTCTGAAATATGGCCAAACTGGTGGCAAGTGGCATCTTGGCAGCTGCACTCTTGACTTTTCTCAGTTCATGGGCAGTTATTTTGCGCCTTGGTTTTTCCACACGCTTCTTGCGACCCTGTTGACTATTTTGAATGAAACGCTTGATTGTTCGATGATCACGCTTCAGAAGCTTTGCAATTTTAAGAGTGCTGCATCCCTCTGCAAGATATCTCACTATTTTTGACTTTTCTGAGCCTGTCAATTCCTTCTTTTGACCCATTTTGCCAAAGGAAAGGAAGTTGCCTAATAATTATGCACACCTGATATAGGGTGTTGATGTCATTAGACCACACCCCTTCTCATTACAGAGATGCACATCACCTAATATGCTTAATTGGTAGTAGGCTTTCGAGCCTATACAGCTTGGAGTAAGACAACATGCATAAAGAGGATGATGTGGTCAAAATACTCATTAGCCTAATAATTCTGCACTCCCTGTATGTCCACTCCACAGTTTTATGCACCTATATAATATCTCTCTGTGGTTCTAATTTAGTTTTTCTTCTGGTCCTTTTTGGAGGTAAGGGTCAATTATATTGGGCAGTGAGTGAGGGGTAAGTGCTGATATGACTTGGTTTCTTTACACATCAATTTTGTCAACATCCTCAAAATGATCCAGTTTGTTTTGTCTGTTCCCGGAACCAATGCATGTATAGAGCATATCTTCAGTTTAATGAACATATACTGCAGTGATGAAAAGCAAAGACTTAGGACCCGATTCTGTAAAGGTCTCTGGTCTGGCGAGATTCTATAAGATGCCTCCTCAATATTGTGAGGCCACTCAGTAATTGTTTTAAGGACATTTTTTACCTTGAGAACTATGTATCTCATTAAGGGGCTTTTTGTTAAAGAGAGACACTTACTTTATAAGCTAATAGTCAGTAAAATAAGTTGATAATTTCTCTCCGTGAAGGCGAGTTTTCTTTCTAATGACACGATGAGTCCACGGATCATCATTAATTACTGTTGGGAATATCACTCCTGGCTAGCAGGAGGAGGCAAAGACTGGGATCTCACAGTGTCCCAGCTCACTGACACTGCAAGGAAACTGGTTTCTCTTCAACGTCTTGCTGGACTGACAGAGCTCAGACTCTCACAAAGAGGTTTACATAAAACCAAATTTTTTTAATAAAATAAAAATCTCAGTGTCTCATGACACTAGATATTAAAAGAATTGTTTATTTTGTTCTGCTCTTTCCTGGGGTTTAGCCGTAGCCCATGTCAGTCTCTTCAGTAGAGCAGTGGTGGCTTTTAAGCAATTGGGAACTTGTGGGGTATAATCCTCACTGCACCTCCCAAATAGTTGTTGCTGTACTAACTTGAAAGCCTGAGTATGCTGCCCTGCTGCCAGGCAGGTTTACATTAAAGGGACACTGAACCCAATTTTTTTCTTTCGGGATTCAGACAAAGCATGCAATTTTAAGCAACTTCTAATTTACTCCTATTATCAATTTTCTTCGTTCTCTTGCTATCTTTATTTGAAAAAAAGAATGCATCTAAGCTTTTTTTTTAGTTCAGTACTCTGGACAGCACTTTTTTATTGGTGGAGGAATTTATCAACCAATCAGCAAGAACAACCCAGGTTGTTCACCAAAATTGGGCCGGCATCTAAACTTACATTCTTGCATTTCAAATAAAGATACCAAGAGAATGAAGAAAATTTAATAATTGGAGTAAATTAGAAAGTTGCTTAAAATGTCATGCTCTATCTGAATAACGAAAGAAAAAAATTGGGTTCAGTGTCCCTTTAACCCCTTAATGACTACAGCACTTTTCCATTTTCTGACTGTTTGGAACCAAGGCCATTTTTACATTTCTGCTGTGTTTGTGTTTAGCTGTAATTTTCCTTTTTACTCATTTACTGTACCCACACATATTATACTGTATACTGTTTTTCTCGCCATTGAATGGACTTTCTAAAGATACCATTATTTTCAGCATATCTTACAATTTACAATACATTTTTTAATAAAATATGAGGAAAAAATGGAAAAAAACACACTTTTTCCAACTTTGACCCCCAAAATCTGTTACACATCTACAACCACTAAAAAACACCCATGCTAAATAGTTTCTAAATTTTGTCCTCAGTTTAGAAATACCCAATGTTTAAACGTTCTTTGCTTTTTTTGCAAGTTATAGGGCAATAAATACAAGTAGCACTATGCTATTTCAAAATCACTTTTTTTCAAAATTAGCGCTAGTTACATTGGAACACTGATATCTGTCAGGAATCCCTGAATATCCCTTGACATGTATATATTTGTTTTAGAAGACATCCCAAAGTATTGATTTAGGCACATTTTGGTATATTTCATGCCACCATTTCACCGTCAAATGCAATCAAATAAAAAAAATTGTTCACTTTTTCACAAACTTTTTCACAAACGTTAGGTTTCTAACTGAAATTATTTACAAACAGTTAGTGCAATCATGGCACAAATGGTTGTAAATGCTTCTGTGGGATCCCCTTTGTTCAGAAATAGCAGACATTTATGGCTGTGGCATTACTTTTTGGTAATTAGAAGGCCGCTAAATGCTGCTGTACACCACACTTGTATTATGCCCAGCAGTGAAGGGGTTAATAAGGTAACTTGTAGGGCGCAAGTAGGGTTAATTTTAGCTTTAGTGTAGTGTGGTAGACAACCCAAAGTATTGATCTGGGCCCATTTTGATATATTTCATGCCACCATTTCACCGCCAAATTCTATCAAATAAAAAAAATTGTTAACTTTTTCACTAACTTTGGGTTTCTCACTGAAATTATTTACAAACTGCTTGTGCAATTATTGTACAAATGGTTGTAAATGCTTCTCTGGGATCCCCTTTGTTCAGAAATAGCAGACATATATGGCTTTAGCGTTGCTTTTTGGTAATTAGAAGGCCGCTAAATGCAGCTGCACACCACACTTGTAATATTCCCAGCAGTGACGGGGTTAATTAGGTAGCTTGTAGGGAGCTTGAAGGGTTAATTTTAGCTTTAGTGTAGAGATCAGCCTCCCAGCTGACACATCCCACCCCATGATCCCTCTCAAACAGCTCTCATCCCTCCCCCACCCCACAATTGTCCCCGCCATCTTAAGTACTGGCAGACTTTCTGCCAGTACTAAAATAAAAGCTATCTTTGATTTTTTTTTAATTTTTAAAGCATATTTACATATGCTGCTCTGTAGGATCCCCCTTTAGCCCCCAACCTACCTGATCCCCCCCCAAACAGCTCTCTAACCCACCCCACACTATTTCCCACCATTTTGGGTACTGGCAGCTGTCTGCCAGTACCCACTTTTCACTTAAATGTTTTTTTTTTTTTAAATAACCACTTTTTTTCTGTAGTGTAGTTGCCCCCCCCGCATACCCTACCCCATCCCCCTCCTAGCTCCTATTTTATAAAATTATTTCCCCCCTCCTCTCACACCCAAAACCGCCACCCACCACCCTGTGCCACCACTTTTATTTTTTTGAACCCAGATTGCGGACACGCACGCACGCGCACGTGTGGGGAGCGTACACCCACATGCACGCCCCCGCAATCTTTCCAGACTGCTGGCCGGAAGATTGTCAGCGATGGGTCGCCCACCCGCCTCCCTGTAGCTGCTCCCACCCACCAACGATCAGCACCATCACTGGCCGATGCAGAGAGGGCCACAGAGTGGCCCTCTCTGCATCTGTGTGCTAAAAAAGGTATTGCAGTGATGCCTCAATATTGAGGCATCACTGCAATACCTTAGAAGCTGCTGGAAGCGATCAGGATTGCTTCCAGAGCTTCAAACCCCAGAAGACGTGTCAGGCACGTCCTTGTTCGTTAAGTGATCTCCAATGGAGGACGTACCTGGCACATCCTTGGTCATTAAGGGGTTAAGGTCTATGTGAGGAGTCGTTTCCTCTCATACCGGTTAGGCTGTCCTCCTGCTGGATGGCCGGATTGCAGGTTAGTGCCTTTTGTTCTTCTATATAGGGGGACTGTGCACTTATGACATATACTGCAGTTTTCTTTGGGACATAATATATCCTTGGAAGGATATATTTTTAGCAGGATGCAGGCACTATTGTGACTAGGAGACTAGGGCTTAATACTTTCCTATATACTAGTATACCCTATTATTTTGTGTTGGCTTTGGTATGTTCAGAGGCTTATCTCCCTTATGCCTCTTGTGTATTATCATTTGTAATTGATATTATGTTTAGGGCTCTTTTTAGGTTTATTGAGCTTGCTCCTTATTTCTAATAGGCTTAAGGAAGTTACATAGCTGAGAGGGCTTAGGTCTCCTTAATGGCTTCTTTTGTTTACTGAGTTTGGAGACTTGTATACAAGGGCTGTCTTTTTTATCGTTACTGCTCTGTATGCAGAGTGATTTCAATGGCGGGAATTCAGATAAGTTGGATCTGAGGGCGCACTCTGTTTCTAACTGTACAATTATTGTTGATGCGTAATCTTAGCGATGTGATTCCCTAAAGAGTTGTTCTTTATTATGTTCTCCTCAGATGAGGGTCTGAGACGCTGCATGTTTTCTATTTACAGGAAATGTTAACGATATTATGGACTCAATTCTCCTCCTGCTTTAAAGTTCCATAAAGCTCTATAAATGTATGAGCTCTGCTTTCCCTGCCTCTGGCTTACTTGTCCCCTCATTCTAAAAGCGGGTTCCGTGTAGGGGTTATGAAAATAACTATATTTTTGCTCTTAAAGTGACAGTGCACATTGTATTTTAATTCCATTCTGTGTAGTGAGCATTCCTTTTTAGGAGCTGGAGACTGTTGTAGAAATGCCCATTAAATTCAGAGGTAAACATTGATGTTTCTTTGTGTTCCTTACCTTAATTGTCTAGTTAAGGTTTAATAGACATGTTATATTATAACGTTTATCCACTGTGGTTAGTGGTATACTTCCTAGAGTATCTACCCAGACTTCAAATATATGTTTATTGGCGCTGGTGGACCATAATATGAAAGAACATTTACAGTATGCCTCTTTTGTTTAGAGTCTCATATTTGTTTAGAGCCTCATATCCATCAGGAGCTATAATTAGTTTTATCTAATGTCTTGCCATCTGAAATACAGATCAGTTGTTACATGCTGAGTCTCATGTCTCCCGGGATGGTGCTGTTTAGGCAATGCCACAGCTTTCTCCTCAAGTGTCCCAAGCCTCTTTGGCATCACATACAGTGCCCTGCGGTTCTTCTTAATCTCCTGGAGGAGTGTATTTGCCTAGATTTGTAGCTCAGGTATCCTCTATAATATCTGCAGCTTTATCTGCGTTTCCTTTCTACAGGAAAAATGCAAAAGGACATTTGAAGATTTGGATAGTAAGGTTTCTGCTTCTCATCTGCTACACGGGTTGCTCTCTCTCTCTCGGGTGAGAGGAATTCACCAGTAACATCTGTGATTAAAAATCTCAGATGCGGACAGTATAATTCCTTCATCTGATGCTGAAGTGGTTTCCTTCATATGTATGCTTGCACACCTCGTGTACTGTTAAAGGAGGTTTTGGCTACTTGGACGACATCGATAACCCTGTCTTTGTCAACCTTGAAAAGTTTTGTGAACTTTATCATTTATATGATGTTCCTTCCTTGAGGAAGCTTTTTCTAGGCGTACCTTGGATATTCTCACAGAAATAGGATAAGCTACGGATATCTTTCTCTCTGTCTTACGTTTTTTGTAAGGATCTTCCTGTTGCTGTCTCCATTAAAATGCACAGTGCCTAAAGTAAAAAGGGGCCTCACTACTAAGGCGCAGAGATCTTCGATCCCTTTAGAGGGTGCCTGCTCCTTTACGGATCCATAGATAAGAAGTGGGAGGTTTAATTGTTCATTTAGAGCAATTACTTGTCTTATTAAGCTTGCAGTGCTAGCCGCGGGATGTTATGGCTAATGCCGTGGTCAGCTACAGAGCCTACCTGTGGCTTAGTGGTACAGCCTAGGCTTTAAAGGCTTTATAGTGATGCAGTTGCAGGTTCTTCTTTGGACTTGTTTTGGAAGAACAATCCCTGACTTACGGATTTTTCTGGAGTAGGTCTAAAGGTCTAAAGGAAAGTTTTCCTTTTCTTCCTTAGTAGAGTTTGGAATACAATCTACGATTTCTGAAATTCAGGTATGATGAGAAACATTCCTTGAACAGGATTCAGGATTGAAAGTTCTAGCCTCTGTCTGGGAACAGGATCTGGGTATTTATCTCAAGTTTTCTCTGGTACTGACCTTCTTTTGGTTCTGGTGGGTCTGTTCATAAGAACATAGACCGGAAGGCTGTGTGTTTATTGTTCTCATGTTTAGGGAGCTTCTCTAGCTTATGAGTTTCATCAGCCAAGAAAGACTTTGGGTCCTGGGGTAGCTCAAGGGTGTTTTCTGGACTATATATAGTTCAGGTGTCATCCTTCCTTCGAGCTATCTCTTTTTCAAGATATTTTGTCCAATCTTCTTTCTCAGGGATAGGAATTGAATCTGGAGAGGTGTTTCCTTGTTCCATCTTCAGGGGTGGATTTTTATGACTCTGTATTTAGAAAGAAGTTTTCTAACAGAGGTCGGATATCTAGGATTTATTCCTTTTTCCTCTCTCTGCAGGCTACTGTCTAGCCAACAGTGAATTTTAGTTGTCCGGTAAATGGCTTAACTCTTTACAACCAGTAGGTTGGGAGTTCAGATCTTACTGCAGCTTTTCAGTGATTCCATTTAGGAGGGAATTGGTCTAATGATTTTCATGGGACATCATTCCTTTTCGCTAATTTCCATAAAATGGGAGAGCATCGGATATGTCTCAAAGGATAGATATAGATAAGTCGACAAGAGTCTCTCTACCGGAGTAATTCTCAGGAATATCTATCTCAGGGTTTGTGCTTCTGGAGATATTCCTGGGTGATGTGACCACGGATCTGAAAGGAAGGATTAGTATTGGCGCTAACAGCTAGGTAAGGTGATCTATATAGAAATAGAGATGTACTCCAAAAATATGAGCAAGGCGAGTATACCTATAAGAATCAATTAGGGGTCTATTGTATATCTTATACTAGACAAATTAACTTTAAGAAAACGACTCTTCTCATAAATTTCTTAAAAACAGATTTAATATAAATGTAAAAATACAGTAAAGAAAACAATAAAATAGTTACTTTCTAAACAACGTCTATAATTCAATCCTAGGAATAAATAATAAAAACTGTTTTAAAATACAGATAAAGTAGGTATTGGGAAAGGGTATGCAGGGTAAATAAACCTAGCTCTAAGGATGAGCTCAAAAAAGCAAATTGCGGTAGAGAGGTACAGTGGCTTGCAGATCGGTTCCATATTACTTATAATCTAGATAAATAAAGCTAAGCAAGATATAACCTAGAAATATGTATGAGGTATCTAAATACTTTCAATAGTATCAAAACATATAAAATCTGGACGTCCAGTACATGTATATATAAATAAGTGAAAAAAGTGAAAAGTAAAAAACGGCCCGTTATAAGAAACAGTCAGTTTATGGATGGCTGTGTATAAATCTCTCTATTCCGTAGCCAAGTAAGTAATGGGTACCACCAGTATATCAAATGGAAATCATTCGTTATAATTAGTGCTCTCAAATGCAGTTGATCATGCTCACATGAGTATTGGATCAAAGCTCAACACATATAAGAGGGGTACCTTAATTCGTAGCTTGCGAATAATAAAAAGAAGCTGTCTGCTTTTTCCAGGCTGGGCGGTCTCCGCGGTCTCTGGCCAGTGCTGTATCTGTGTAAATTTACTGCTTTCTCCAAGCGGTATGCTTACAGGAACAAATGAGCCTCCGCTGGCGTCTGTAGTCAGAAGACTCCTCCTATCCACGTGTCTCTGATTGCGTAGAGCTGTATCAGCTGTTTCTCACAGTTGGACACTATCCAAGTCTTCCGCTTTCAGTGAAAGCTAGTCTGATGTATTGGTTCAGTGTCAATAGCTGTAGACTTTTTGTTCTTCACTCACACTTGATAGTGAGTGCTTTATCGTTCCGTTGTTATAGTGGGCAAGTGGAATCCTCCTCAATTACAATCAATAGAGGGTGCTGAAACGTTATTGTAATGTGTGTGCAGATGAACAACTTCAACGTTTTTCTCCCCTTCCTGGGGCTTTTTTTCAAGATGTGACCACGGATGCCAACCTGCTGGGCTGGTATGCTGTCTGGGTCTCGTTAAGATTATGGACTCTGAAGTGTCTGCTCTTCTTTTTAATATCTGAAGTAGAGAGCGATCTTTAATGCTCTGATAGCTTGGCCTCTTGGCCTCAGTCGTTTTCTTAGTTTGGTTCCAGTCAGGGAATGTCACCTCAATGGTTTATTTCAACCAACAGGGAGGATCTAAGGTTTCCTTTGTTATTTAGAAGGTGACTTGGATTTTTCAGTGGGTGGAAGCTCACAATTGCTGTCTGTCGTCCTTTCTCTAGGCATTTGAGAGTCGGACTTCTGAATAGACATATATTTCCTCCCGGGGAGTGGATTCTTCTTCTGGAGGTGTTCTCTAGGTAAACCCTCAAATGAGGGGTCCAGAGTTGGCTTCTGAGGGCGTTTCGGCAGAACGCCTAGTTTCCAAGGTGCAGTCCACTGTCAAGTTATCTACTGACCGCCCTGATAGATGTTCTGACATTTTTTTCTTGGATTACAGTCTGTCATGCATGTTTACTCTGTTTGTTCTCCTTCCACGAGTCATTGCTCGTATTCAACAGGAAAGAGTGGCCTTGCAGGATCTGGTATGCAGACCACCTGATAATGTTGTCTCTCCACTTTGGTGACTGTACCTGAGGGAGGACCTTCTGAGTCAGGGTCCCTTCTTCATCTAAATCTAGTTTCTCTGATGCTGCCTGCTTGGTGTTGAATGTTTGCTTTTGTTTAAGCGTGGGGTTTTCTGAGTCAGTCATTGAGGTCATGGCTCAGAATTGCAGGCATGTTTTTGAGGGGATTGCCATAGACTATGGCGTACTTATCCTTATTGGTGTGAAGCCAAGGGCTTCTCTTGGAGGGGAGTCAGGATTCCTAGAATGTTGCCTGTCTCTAGGATGTCTGGAAAAGGTCTGTCAATACCCTGAAGGGTCAGTTTCTGCATTGTCTATTTTGCTACATAAGTGTCTGGCGGTCTTGCCAGCTGTACAATCCTTGTCAGGGCTGGTCAGACTCAAGCCTGTCCTTAAGTCTGTTGCTCCCCCTTGGAGCCTTATCTTTGTTCTTAACCTTGTTTTTAAGGTTTTGCTGTACTTTCCATAGATATTTTGTGTTATCTCGGAAGGCTTTCCTCTGCTCGGAGAGGCTTGGAACTCTCAGCCTGGCAGTGTGTTTTGCTTTATCTTATCTTTCTTTCAGATAAGGTGGTTCTTTATAAGGATTTGTTGTTCCTTGTCTATTTCCCAATCCTCTTTTTCATAAGGAATGTTAGTGGCACAACTTGGATGTTGTGCGTGTTCTTAATCTCTGTCTACAGGCGACTAAGGATTTTTGCCAGTTTTCTGTGTGGTTGTTTGTTTCTCTGGGACAGTTACTTCTTTTTTCCTTTGGTTGGAAGTATACTTCGTTTGGTTATGAGACTGCTGGGCAGCAGCCTCTTCAGAGAATTACAGCTCTTTTCACTAGGGCTGTATCTGCTTCTTGGGTTTTCAAAAATATAGCTTTTGTGGATCAGCATTGCAAGGCAAGATTGATAGTTGGTCTTGGTTGAGGTTTTTTCTGGGAGAAGGGTTCTTCAAGTGGTGGTGCCTTCTGTTTAGGTGCCTGTCTTGCCCTCCCTTATCATCTGTGTACTCTAGCTTGGGTATTGATTCCCAACAGTAATTAATGATGATCTGTGGACTCATTGTGTCATTTGAAACAAAACAAAATTTATGCTTACCTGATAAATTTATTTATTTCTTGACACAATGAGTCCACGGCCCGCCCTGTTTATTCAGACAGTCTTTTTGTTTTGTAAACCTCAGGCACCTTGTGTTACTTCTTTTCTCTCCTTTTCCTTCGGTCGAATGACTAGGGGTTGTGGGAAGGTAAGTGATACTTAAAGGGGCAGTCTAGTCAAAATTAAACTTTCATGATTCAGATAGGGTATGCAATTTTAAACAACTTTCAAATTTACTTTTATCATTAAATTTGCTTTGCTCCCTTGGTGGTATTTTTGAAAAGCTAAACCTAGGTAGCCTTAAACTGATTTTTAAACCGTTGAAAACCGTCTCCTAGCTCAGAGCATTTTGAAAGTTTTTCACAGTTAGACAGTACTAGTTCATGTGTGTAATATAGATAACATTGTGCTCACTCCCGTGGAGTTATTTAGGAGTCACTGGTTGCCTAAACTGCATGTCTGTCAAAAGCACTGAGATAAGGGGGCAGTCTGCAGAGGCTTAGATACAAGGTAATCACAGAGGTAAAACATATATTAATATAAATGTGTTGGTTTTGCAAAACTGGGGAATGGGTAATAAAGGGATTATCTATCTTTTTAAACAATAACAATTCTGGTGTAGACTGTCCCTTTAACAGCTTTGCTGTGGTGCTCTTTGCCTCCTCCTGCTGGCCAGGAGTAATATTCCCAACAGTAATTAATGATGATCTGTGGACTCATCGTGTCATTAGAAATAAATAAATGTATCAGGTAAGCATAAATTTAGTTTTTTTTAGAATCGGGCCTTTCATGTGGAAACTCTAAAAAAGCAGTACTAATAGTGAAAACACATTTCCTTCACTCATGCTCAGAATTTTATGACAATCTAATGGAAAACTCTGCGCTATTAAGAAAAAATCTATTCTCAAAAATACATTTAACAGGCTAAGTCAATATTCCTTATTTATCTTTTTTGAAATCTGGCCACAGCATGCCCAGATACTCCTATCCCCCGTCCACAGCATGCCCAGATACTCCTATGCCCCACCCACAGCATGCCCAGACACTCCTATGCTCCGCTCACAGCATGCACAGATCCTCCTATGCCCCGCCCACAGCATGCCCAGACACTCCTATGCCCCGCCCACAACATGCCCAGATCAGTGACGTGCAGTGATAGGAGGCAGGGGAGGTGGCGCCTCCCCTGTTAAATCATAAAAAAAAGTTTTTAATAAATAATAAAAAAAAAAACTTGTCTGGTGTTGTTAATGCATAAACTTGACTGACCACGCCCCCCAGGTAACACCCCACCCCCTCCCTCCACCGGCGCCACCATATAGATGCAATATTACAAGGCAACATCCATGTTGCGTAATTATGGAGAGGCAGTGAGCCGTTCAGCTGCCCTCCATTGATTGCGCAACATTGATGCTTGATAGGGTTACTAGCTCACTATGAGCTAGCGCCAACCAGTGGCATCTCTTGCGGCCCATACCAATCTCCAATAGAGGCGGTTATCCAAACGCCTCTATGATGGATCTTAACAATCAGCCAATCAGTGCTGTCTGTTTAGCTCTCTTGTCTGGGGAGGCATGCTAGCGTAGACATGAGTCGGACTGGCGGGAAGTGAAGGAAGGAGCTGCTGCCGACTCATGTGGTACTGTGTGTGACAGACTGTCATCGTGACAAGAGGGTGCCAGTTGCGATGTGGAGCTGCCCAGGACTGAGGACTTAGTTGAAGAAGAGGAGCTGCTCAGCCTTAGCCAGCCTTAGCCTGCCCAGCCAGCCCCAGTGAGTGCCTCCACACTGTGAGCAACAAAGAGCCGAGCGCGCCGCAACCAACATACAAGGAGGAGACAGAGAGGAGTGGGGACCTACCTCGGTTACGGTAAGTACCAAGAGCACACTAGCATAGTCACTCACACACCTTAGGAGCAAGCCAGTCGACACAGGAGGTGATGTGTCATATGGTTAATTATTTATTTTCACACACGGCTGTACTCTGCAGTCTGCTCAAACCTCAAAGACCTCCTTATATTACCATGAGGAAGTCAGACTAGTGAGTGACTATATATCAGCCCCAGTGAGTATGGCCGTCACTACATTGCAAACTTAAACCATTTAGCCAGGGACAATGTAGGAGCCGGAGGTAACGATATGTAACGGTTAACCACTCACTAAGCAAAGTAATGTTAAAATCACGCAGCCATGGCAAACATGAGCACTAGCAGTTAAACTTCTCATGTTTGCCACTGCCGTGTGACTTTGACATTACAGATTGGTGCACACTTCACAGTAGTAGTTGCCAGGCTGCTAGCACTATCTGGGTCGTATTTGTGGATGATCATGATCAGCATCCATTAATTTTCCTGAGTCTGACCACCTGGTGTACTGTTAACATAACAGTGAGTCACCATGCTCAATATGGAAAACCCAGAGTGCACTGCCTACCTATCAGCCTACACACAGCTTTATATGTCCATTGTCCAGCTACCTACAACAATAATGCCCAGTATCCATTTCTTGCCCCCCTGGATAAAAGTCCTGTAATGTCTGCTGAGATGTGGCTAGAGAGGGAAAGATTGACATGGTGCAGCATTGAGGTGAGGGGGCTCACATTCCTTAATAGCTGCTGGACTCTGTTAAAGCTGGAACATGGTCTTATTCTGACTCTAAGGTGATAGCTATGATGCTAATAATACTTTTAGAGCATACATATGTATTGTATTTGTATCTACTATCCATGCAGTATACCTGTGTATGCTTGGGGGCTGTATGCAACATTTAAATGCATGTGAGAAAAATGTGCTTTAAAAGACATGCAATTCCTGGTTATTTTGGTTCTATATATTATATTATAAACACATATGTAAGCTCTGAAACTGCTTTATACTACCTGGTGGTTATAAAATAATAAACTACAAGTTTGCTCAATTCTCTTTCTCTCTTTCCCCTCTCTCTTTCTTTCTCTCTCTCTCTCTCTCTCTCTCTCTCTCTCTCTCTCTCTCTCTCTCTCTCTCTCTCTCTCTCTCTCTCTTTCCCCTCTCTCTTTCTTTCCCTCTCTCTCTCTCTCTCTCTCTCTCTCTCTTTCGCTCTCTCTCTCTCTTTCCATCTCTCTCTCTCTTTCCATCTCTCTCTTTCCATCCCTCTCTCTCTTTTCCTCTCTTTCCCTCTCTCTCCCTCTTTCCCTCTCTCCTCTCTCTTTATCTCTCTCTTTCTCTCCCTCTCTATCTCTCTCTTTCTCTCCCTCTCTGTCTCTCTCTGTCTCTCCCTCTCCCTCTCTCACTTATATAAAACATGTGGCTGCAGTTACTATAGTAGCATTATCTCCCTTTTGATGAGTAATTCCTACATGTATGTGCTGTGTACTTTGCCTCAAGCACAAATCTAAAACAATGCCTGCTGCATTTACCCTCTTAAAACTGGTTGAGGGCAAAGCAATGCATGCAGGTAAAAAAAACAAACTACATAAGTAGTATTGTATTTTACTGGGTATCTACTGAATATTATTATTATTATTATTAGAAGGAAGTATGCCTCTCAAACACTCATCACTTTATGCAGAATGTAACTTCAAATATATATTGTAGTTACTGTACTACACTGTTTTGCTACTATTATTATTATTACTTTATTATACAACCTTTTTTTTATATTGTGTATTCAGGCCATGCATTTTCTTTGTAATTAACCACTTGTCTGGTAGAGAAGTACTATATTGTGGCTCAGTGAGTTACAACCTTCTGTTGTACCTAAGGTGGAGGTATGTTTGGGGGGTGTTTTCGATTTCACTTTCCCTCATACTTTATTCATATTAGGTGACTGTATATATTTAATAGTGGAGTCTTTTAAACCTCTGTGTCAAGCCTCTCATTTAATGTCACATTAGGATGATTTGAGAATGTCACTAAACAATCGGTTTGGCCTGTCATGGAATTTCTGAACCTACAAATACTGCTATACTGTACACATTGCCAAATTTGTAGGTTTAGAAATCTTATGACTGGTCAAACAGATTGTTTAGTGACATTCTTCAGATAGAGCTACACAAAATCATTGCTTACCTAGATATAATTAATAAAACTGCAATATATTTTCATTATTTATTTTGCTCCCTTTCTCATGTAATTTAGCACTGAAAGTTGAGTTCTATTGATTTTTAATGTGCACCTCATCATAGTGAATATTAACCAAATTGACTAACCCCCATAAGCCCTGTTCCTATAAAGGAATGAGGTTAAACATGATATAATCCAAAAATATCTTAAAAAAATATTTTGCCCCTTTTCTTATGTAATTTAGCACTGAAAGTTGAGCAATTTCGAATTATCAGAACATGGAATGCTCCTTGCTGACTTCTCAAGGCTAAGCCTGCTACATATCTGTCCCTAATTGGCTTTAGTGGATAACAGCTGCAAAACTCTTTATAATAACTTTATAACAGTGGGTGGCCTTGTTGTCTGAGGAATAAAGCCCAGATTGGCTTCTCCTTCTACAGGAAAATGGTGGGTGGAATTTGACTATTGGAGAATAGCTGCAGTAAAAAGTATGTTCATTTGTTTTAAAACATTAAAGGAGCATGAAACACAAAATATGTATTTCATGTTTCAGATAGAACATACAATAGTAAACAACTTTACATTTTTCTTCTGTTATCTAATGTGCTTTTTTTTTTTTGGCATCCTTTGAAAAGCGTACCTATGGAGGCTAAGAAGCAGCAATGCACTATTGGGAGCAGCTGGCGATTGGTGACTGCACATATATGCCTCTTGTCATTGGTTCATTAGCACCCAGTAGTGCATTGCTGCAAATCATTCAACAAAGGATACCAAGAGAATTAAGTAAATTTAATAATAGCAGTAAATTGGACCTGCAACCTGCCAATTTAATTGTAAATTTAAGCTGCCTCTGTCAGGTTCATATATGGGTTTCTCGAGCGTATCATAGCCAAGTGCCTCACCAGCCTCTGACCTCACCGCACGTCACTGGCCCAGATACTCCTATGCCCAGCCCACAGCCTGCCCAGATACTCCTGTGCCCCACTCACAGCATGCCCAGATACTCCTATGTACCACTGACAGCATGCCCAGATACTCCTATGCCTAGCCCACAGCCTGCCCAGACACTCCTATGCCCCGCCCACAGCATTCCTAGATACTCCTATGCCCTGCACACAGCATGCCTAGATACTCCTATGCCCCACCTACAGCCTATCCAGACACTCTTATACCCCGCCCACAGCCTGCCCAGAGCCACAACACTCCTTACAGCTTCTAAAAGAGACTTAAAACCCAAAATGTTCTTTCATGATTCAGATAGAACATATAATTGTTAAAGAGACACTCAATCAAAACTAAACTTTCATTATTCAGATAGAGCATGCCATTTTAAACAAATTTCAAATTTACTTCCATTAACTAAATGTGCACAGTCTTTTTATATTTAAACATTTTGAGTCACCAGCTCCTACTGAGCATGTGCAAGAATAAGTGTGTATGCATTTGTGAATGGCTGATGGCTGTCACATGGTACGTGTATGCATTTGTGATTGGCTGATGGCTGTCACATGGTACAGGGTGTGTGGAAAAAGGCATAACTTTTAAAATTGTCAGAAAAAAAATCTACTACTCATTTGAAGTTCAGACTAAGTGCTATTGCATTGTCTTGTTATCTTGCATTTGTTGATTATGCAAATCTACTGTGTTGACTGGTCCTTTAACAACTTTCCAATGTACTTCTGTTATCAAATGTTCTTAGTTTTCTTGTTATCCTTTTGAAAAGCAGAATGCTAAATTCAGCAGTGTGCATGTGTCAGCAGCATTTTTTTTGCAACAATGTTATACATTAGATGGCAGCACTATTTCCTGTCATGAAGTTTTCCAGACCTGTGCATGCTGCCTATCTAGATATACCTTCCACAAAGAATGACATGAAAACTAAACAAATTTTATTACAGAAGTAACATTGAAACTTTTTTTAATAATAAAAAAAACACCTCATTGCTATTGTTTAAAATATATATATTGTTCCACTCTCTCTAGAGAGGGCAAAAAGGGAAATATATAACCTAGCTTTTTAAAATGCTGCATATTCCTTAAACTAATCAATTTCCAACATTTGCAAGTTATAGAATTTGTTTTTGGAGCATAGGGCAAGCACAATGTTTTCACAAAAGCAATAAATGCTTACTGTCCCTTTAAGAACCTTTGAACCCTGTCCCTTTTCCTGCCCTTGCTTACTAAAATAACAAAGTGGAAATATCTATTTTATATCTAAGGTTTAAATAACAGAAGTAAAATGGAAAACAAAATTGAGTGTATATGTTTTATTTACCTTTCCACTTACTAGTGTTTTTGGCTCTCATTAGTTATACAAGGGAGACACCATGTGGTAACTTGTTGTTATTACAACTGTTAATCTTTTTTTTTTTTTTTTTCCTGAGGTGATTTATTTTAATAATATTTAAGCCTTATGATTATACTGCATTGTTGTCTAAAGCTATACTTCACTCTACTTTGACCATTTGGGCCAATCCTAGTATGCTGTTAATGAACAATTTACCTTTTTAATTTAACAACTATCATGAATCTTCCATTTTCCTAAGGCTCCTGAGTTACATCTGCAAATCTTGAAAATAAAACTATAAGGCTTTTCATAAATTTCAAGATGTTTGCTTCATCTGTGAAGGTGGAAGCAGGATGGTTGGGATTGGTGGAAGGAAAGGGAAGAAGGCTGGAAACTTGGGGGCTGGGGGAGCAAGGGAATAAGAGAGGAGAGATAAAATATTTTAATGTTCTGCTGCACAAATCAGCTGCACCAATACCACACCAGGCTCTATTGTGCTCGCAGAGCTATTCTGTAATATTGTTTCAACATGTTCACACACACTCGGTTGTCTATGAATAACCTGTGGCCTAGCAAGCAGTGTTACAGTCTCATAGTTGCCAACATTTCAAAAAAAATTCCAGGGACACTTTGCAGCAGAGCAAGCAAGCGGGTTACTGGAGTATTGACGACCTACTGTTCAACTGCTCCGCCCACTCAGTTCTGCAATCAAAACACACCCATTTGAAAGTAATAGTATCATTTAGACTTATCCATAGTTTATTATACAGATTACAGCACCAAGCTCTTACACCTACCCAGTCTCTGGAACACATTCTGTGCATATGGTTATTTTTACAACACAGCATCAAAATTAGAAAGACAAATAATATGTGAACCCATTCAATAATAATAACAGGAATAACAGGAATGAATTATATTTAAATAATACACTATATCTATTTATCATCTATCTATCTGTATATGTGTATGTGTGTCGGATATTGAAAAAAGTAGCGGATCCCAGTTCAGTTAAATGAAGGTTGTTTCTTTATTTGTATATAGTAGAATAGGGTAAAAGCGATGTATCCCAAGTGCATTACATAAGACACACAATATTAAATGAAAGTTTACAGAGAGGTTCAGTCTTACGCGTTTCGGCAGAAGTTAGCCGCCTTACTCATAGACCATCATATATATATATATGCAAACAACAAATGTTGTGCAAAGGAGATTTTCAGGGACATTTCCAGGGACAAAAAAAATCCAGGGACATACAACAAAATCCAAGGACTGTCGGCAACTATGCAGTCTAAGGGGTAGGTTTATCAAACCCCGGGAGGACATGATTTGCTATAGCGAATCATGTCTGCCCTGCATCGCTAAATGCAGTCGGCATTTAACATTGACCGCTGTTTCTTAACTCCTGTTTCCGGCGAGCCTGAAGGCTCGTGCGGAAAAAGCAGCATCCACTGCTTAGTAAATCAGACATCCCAACTCTCCCTGAAGTTCAGGGAGTCTCCCTGATTGTAATAGCGGCTCCCTGATGCCAACAAATGGAGTGCAATCTCCCTGAAACTCCTAGTACCATGATCCAATGGGGCCCAAATCCGGAAAAGTGTTTCTTTAAGGAATGCCTTTAGTTGCTGGGACTTTATAGAACCCTCAAAGCATGCATCAGTAACCAAAAAGCCCCCACTGATTCTAATAAAATAAAACACAAATACTACCTTATTTACTGCACGTAATTAAACTTCGTATTTTAAAATATTTAAGCATTCAACAAGCGTACGGTCAATGGAAAATAGGTTTGTTGTATGGGGTTGTGCAATAAAGCTACTTTTTTTTTAATGTGACTTTAGTGGGAAGCTACTTTAATGATAAGTCTCTATCTTATTTAGGATTTCAAGGTGTCCAATATATAACTGGGAGGTGGGGGGGAGGCGGCGCAGTAGTGGGTGAACCCACCTCCCTGAAATGTGTCCAGTGTGTTTACTATCCAAGTGCAAACACTGCAGTCAGCAATACCCTAGCTGGCATACAACTCTCAGTGTGTGTGACTGACCTATCTGAAAGTACCCTACATACCCCAGCTATCAGTGTGACTGTCCATCCAAGGGTCCAATGGGTCCACTGTCTGAGTGCAAACACTGCAGCCAGTAATTCCAGCTGTCATAATATGTATCTTATGTAATTAATACACACACTCGGTTACCTGTGTGAGGCTGACCAATCTGACAGTGTCCCAGCAGTGTGACCACCCAACATACAATTGACAACACTGCAGCAATCCCAGATGTGCCCAAAAAGTACCAATCTCTCTTTATTCCAAAAGCTTTTGTGGCAGTTTCTAGGAAAATATTAAGTTTATAGTTAACTTGGAAATTGATAACTTGCAGTCCTGGGACACAAACAAGGCTGCTAGAGAAACAGCAGGAGAAGTAGTCACCTGAAAGAAATGTACTCCTCCCTTATTGTCATTAGCCTGTAGCATATGCCCAGCAGCAAGAGTTGGCAGATGTGCAGCCCACCGAAGAGATAATCTATAATGCAGCAAAAATAAACAAACAAAGGTGTTGTTGTTTAAAATCATGGTCTTCAGTTAGGAATGAAATATGAGCCTAATGTACAGGTCTACAGTAAATAGATGCTAGACATAATGTATTCAAAGCAAAAATTGCCTTTAAAATAAGATATAGATTACTTTTTTTTACAATTAAATGTAAAAATTAGGGGGGATATTTATCAAGCCGTCAACCGCAAATACGCTGGAATTCCGCAGCGTAATTGTTGTGAGCTTGATCCGACCTAAGTAGTTATCAAAGCTTATAGACCGGCATATGTTGAAATTTGTGACGTAACATACGATCCGCTGGTCTCAATCCGACGCAGATCGATGGTCACGTCATTACAGATGTTCCGAATACACATTTGGCTCTCTTTGACACTTTTATCAAAGTTATCAAATAGTTAACAGGTATGCTCGCGGCTATTCTGACCCAGCGTACCTGGTTTTCAATCTGCCACCCTGGAGGCCGCGGATGCCATAGAAATCAATGGGAGGCTGAAAGCAGCGAAAGCTTATGTTCGATGCTGCCAGATATCCCATTGATTTATATGTTAGAAAACAAGTTACGTTTACACCTAACATAAGCCCAGAGTCTAAACACCCCTAATCTTCCGCCCGACATTGCCGCAACTTAAATAAAATTTATTAACCCCTATTCCGCCGCTCCCCGACCCCGCCGCAACCTAAATAAAAGTATTAACCCCTAAACCTCTAACCCCTAAACCGCCAGCCCCCCACATCACCATAAACTAAATTAAGCTATTAACCCCTAAACCTAACAACCCCCTAGCTTTAAATTAAAATTACAACATCCCTATCTTAAAATAAATTTAAACTTACCTGTAGAATTAAAATACACTAATTTTAAACTATTAATCAACCTACCCTAACCATTATACTACAATTAAATTAAACTAGCAATTAAATTAACTAAATTACATAATAAAAAAACCTATCCCTATTCAAATTATTTAAATATACTATTTAACCTTATTAAAAATTACAAAATTACAAAAAAATATAAATGCTAAGTTAAAAAACAAAACAAAAAAAACCTAGCCTACAATAAACTACCAATGGCCCTTAAAAGAAATCAGCTCTTTTACCTGTAAAAAAAAAAATATAAACACCCCCCAACAGTAAAACCCACCACTCACCTAACCATCCCCCCCAAATAAAAACCCTATCTAAAATAACCTAAGCTCCCTATTGCCCTGAAAAGGGCATTTGTATGGGTATTGCCCTTAAAAGGGCATTTAGCTCTTTTACCTGCCCAGACCCTACTCTAAAAATAAAACCCCCGCAAAAAACCATTAAATAAACCTAACGCTAACCCCCGATAATCCACTTACAGTTATTGAAGTCCAGCCGGAGAAGTCTTTATCCAGGCGGCCTCTTCGATCTTCATCCAGCCGGAAAGTCTTCACCCAGACGGCATCTTCTATCTTCATCCATACGGCGCGGAGCGGGTCCATACTGAAGACATCCGGCGCGGAGCTCCTCTTTAATACGGTCGCCGCCGTAAACTGGATCTTCAATGCAAGTGATGTCATCAAAGATGGTGTCCCTTGCATTCCTATTGGCTGAAAGGTTCCAATCAGCCAATAGGATTAGAGCTGCTAAAATCCTATCGGCTGTTCCAATCAGCCAATAGGATTTGAGCAGCTCTCATCCTATTGGCTGTTCCAATCAGGGGTTAATATGTTTATTTAGTGGCAGTGGTGTGGAAGGCCAGAGGTTTAGGGGTTAATAACTTTAGTGGCGGCGATGTCGGGAGCAGCGTAATAGGGGTTAATATCTTTATTACAGTGTGGGTGATGCTGGGATGCGGGGGAATAGGGGTTAATAACTTTATTATAGTGGTGATGTTGGGGAGAGGCAGAATAGGGGTTAATACATTTTATTAGTGGCGGCGATGTCGGGAGTGGTAGATTAGTGGTTAATAACTTTAATATAGTGTTTGCGATGCGGCCTCGGTTTAGGGGTTAATAGGTAGTTTATGGGTGTTAGTGTACTTTGTAACACTTTAGTTATGAGTTTTGTGTAAAAGTTTTGTGGCGCAAAACTCATAACTACTGGTCTCAGATGGCGGTATGAATCGTGTTGGTATAGGCTGTAACGCAAGCTTTTTGGCCTCACTGCAAAACTTATAATGGCAGCGCTATGGAAATCCCACGCAAAAACGTCATTTTTTTGAGTGCTGGACTGACGTTGCGTTACAGGCTAAAATTCTTTTGGTACAGCTATACCGACAAGACTCGTAATGGCTGCATCCTGGTTTTTACGCTGAAATGGCCATTTTTTCAGCGTTCAAACCCGGACGCAAAACTCGTAATCTAGGTGATATTTATTCATGCTACGTTACGCTTAATGGCGGTGCTCGCAATACGCACCATTAGCTTGTTTAATTTTTTTGGCGCCATCTTTTATCTATCTTGTGGCGGTTTGCACTTCAGAAATGCACTTCCCTCCATGGGCAGTGTTTTTGGCACCCTTTGTTGTATCGGCACCATGGGGGGTTTCTGTAATGACCTCCGGTGCAATGTTGTTTAACGCCCTGGTGATAGAGGGGTCAGTCGTTTGAGAAGCTGTTTAGAAAGCAGCTTTTAATAAGCTCCCTTATCTCAGAAACTTTTCACATTCCGTGCACAGTGGGCTTACATTTAATACGCTGAGAGCCGGACTCGCCGCTCCTTTATTCAACACATTTTATTTCCTCTCTGAATGTTGGGCTTCTCTTTGCCAGTATTCTGGTCAGGGCCGGATTGGGCAGCCGGGATACCGGGAAAAATCCCGGTGGGCCGCCGGCCTGCAGCTCAGCTGGGCTTGTCTCAGCTCAGGCTGGCTGATGCTGCTTAAATATGATGCATTGCGATTATATATATTTTTGCTGCGATATTGCCGGACCGGTAATGTACCGTAATAGTCCCTGTCTGTTACACTGAGTGACATCCTGATCTTACACTTACTCTGTGACTGTCACTGGCTGCAGCACTGTCTAAGTGTCTAGTAAATAAATATTATAATCCGCCTCCGCAAGTTGTTAACGCGTGGTCATAGACAGTCAGTGACAGACTGAGTCTGTGTCTGTTTGTCACTCACAGTCACAGGCTCAGTCTGTCACAGTGTCACTGAGGCGGCGGGCCGGGCGGGCAGGCCACCACTGGGCCAGGGAGGAGTCACAGTCTCTGAGTCAGGAATCAGATCTTATGCGACGGCCCAGGTCAGGTGAGGCGGCCGGCGGCTTTTGTTACGTCACTGAGTGAGTAGACTGAATCTGTCTTCTGTTCTCACATGTGACATGATAGTGGAGGGAGCCTCATCAGCCTGGGAGCGCCTGCGCATGCGTCAGTGAGCCGTTGAGTCTGTTCTGTTGTGAATAAGTTGCTGCTGCAGCAGCAGGCCACGTGGGGTCACGTGTGGGAGCAGGGACTGAAGTTTGATGGCGGTCGGCGGGACACACACAATCATGGTGGCAACCGGCAACTTGGCAGCAAAGCAAGCAAGCAGTCTAGCAGAGGCAAGCCAGTCAGTTCAGTTCAACTTCAAGACTAAGAGACAAGTCGAGAGTAGTACAGTCTGGTCTGAACTCAGAAGAATCAATCATCACGGTCATGTAGCTGTGCCTGTATTACTGATGTAAGCTTGGGAAAGTTATGTGACAGCACAGCCGTAAGTCCTGCTACCCTGCTGTCGGAGAGTAGAACGGGTGAGCCAGTGAACAACTAGCAGTTATGTTTATATTATTTACTGAGTCTTAGCCGTTTCATAATTAGCAGGAGCTGCCACACTAGTTTGCTTTGAGTTTGACAGATTTACAGCAGTACCATGCTGCCCTCTCTATCTCCCTCCCCCATGCTCCATGTATTGGCTGTTTGAATGACCACATAGGGAAGGAAACAAGTTTTTAACCCTGGAACTCAGCACTTACAGGTCAGTGACACTGGGCTGACATACCTAACGTTTTATTATTCCTATTTGCAGGCACACAATGCTAAGCACAGTTTATACAATACCTGAAACAAAAAACAGCCACATCTAAATTAAAGCTGTGGGGTACTTATTTGTCCCTTCTGTATTAAATAAATTTGTATGCTATGCCTAGTTGTAGTAGAATGTTCATGTTTTGTGTGTCTGCCTATAAGAAAGTGAATGATGTGTAGTGTGCATATGCTGTGTATGTGCATGCTGTGACTGAATCTATGTGTATGTTGTGTGTCTGCATGTTGTGTGTCTGCTGTGTGTCTGAATCTGTGTATGGGGGTTGTATGTTGTGTGTCTGCATGTATGTGGTGTGTGTGTATGTTGTGTGTCTGCATGAATGTGGTGTGTGTGTATGTTGTTGTGTGTCTGTATGAATGTGGTGTGTGTGTGTATGTTGTGGTGTGTGTGTGTATGTCTGCATGAATGTGGTGTGTGCATGTTGTTGTGTGTCTGCATGAATGTGGTGTGTGTGCATGCTTATTTGTATGCTCTGCAGGGTGTGTTGCTGTGTATCTGAGACTCTGTACATGTGTGTGTACGCTGTGTAATGGTGTTACTGTGTGTGTATGTTAGTTTGTATGCTCTGCAGTGTGTCATGTTTTGAGGGCAGACAGGCTTCCACCCTTAGTGAGTGTTGAATTGCTAAGAGAGTACTAACAAATGTATTTATGACACAAATTGTACAGGATTTATTTTTTATATGTAGATATGTTGTTTTTACAAATTAATATTAAGAATGTAATTTATATTACATCAGTCTCATGATTTTTTAAAGCCATTTCACATCCCTGCTCCTGTCCCACATATCATACTTTTCTCCACTCACCCCCTGCCTGCTGCATAATTACCTGATGCCCCCTGCGCTCCTCCTCACTCCCTACCTGCTGCATTACCTGATGCCCCCTGCGCTTTGTCATTGGTACGGTACTAATGTTTTAATAAAACAGGGAGGGGAGCACTGCAGCATTATTTCTGAGTGGCAAGTTTCAGAATTTGTATGGGCTGGGTTGGAGTGGGCGTGGCTGGGTTGGAGGGGCGTGGTTTGGCTGGAGGGGGCGTGGCTGGGCGGTCTATACAAATTTCCAGGGCCGGTCTGATCCTTTTTTTTTTTTTTTTTTTTTTTAAGGATTTCTACTTCTGACATCATGTAGCATATTTATGATTACATCTCAGGTCCATAATCATGATAATTTAGCATAATCAAGCTTATGCTTTCATTTATTTTACATTGCCAGTGTGTTTTTATGTTTCACTTATCAATGTATTATTATTTTATTTTGTCTCAATTAATTAAGGGATAATTTTCTGAGATTTCTCTGAGGGATATAAATTGTATATGATGTTCATATAATTATTTATATTTTGAAAGGTTATCCTTCTCTACGGTTTTCAACTGTTATTACCTCTGAAGGATATATGTATTGATATATAGGATGTTCATTGATATATACTGTAAGTATAGGAGTGCAAATTTTACAATCTCTTTCATAATGAAGAGATTCACAGCGCTGATGGTGACAGCATCCTTTCTATTATTTAAAATATCTAGTTATTCTAGTGAATCTTAGGGCACTAATATTTATATATTGTTATATATATGTGTACTATATTTCTATCTCCCTCTTAATGAGGAGCTTTATAGATCAAACTCTTTCAATGTGTAGCCCTCCCTTTTGGTCTGGCTTCAGCTCCCAGAATCTTTACTAAGGTGCTGGGGGTTCTTTTATCAGTAGACAAATCTCAGGGAATTGCTCTGACCCCATGCCTGGACGATATCTGGTTCAGGCTCCATCTTTTCTTTTGTTAAGATCTCACTCAATCTCTCTGTTGTCCCTTCTTCACTCTCACAGGAGGAAGATAATTCAGGACAAAGTTCCCTAGTTCCAGTTACCAGGGTTTGTTTTTTTGGGGACAATCATAGATTCAGTCTCCATGAAGATCTTCCTACCGAGATGTGAGACAGTCCAATCTCTCTCTACCTGTCTCTCCCTTCAATCTTCTGCTCGCTCCTGAAAGTAATTGGTCTCATAGTGGACTCCATGGATAATTTTCTTTTTGCTGAGCCCTCCAGTGGCTCATGGTGTAGGGCAGGCAGCCAGAGACTGGAAGTTCCAGGTTCATCTCCAGGCATTGCAATGAGCAGAGTATGCTCTGACTGTTTGTTAAACGCTTCCGTCTGAGGCCTCTTCAATTATGTATGCTCAGACAATGGAAAGGCGATCATTAAGTTCCCCGTATATTTGAAATCTTTAGCAATCTCACACCATTTGCATTAGCTGCAATATATATGATACTAATATCCTGAACCTGCAGTTACTGACTGAAATATTACTGTTTTAAATATAAATGTGAAACTCACCACATTTATTCGTGAACTCTATTTCTCTGCCTTGTAATGTGTTAATCTGGCTATTAAGCCAAATAATATATTTTCTCTTACACGCATACATGGAGTTACCTTTGTATAGTACTTTGTCCTAATAACTTTATTTTTCAGTCACTGCTTATGAGTGGGACATTAAATATACAGTAAGTTGAATACCCTTTTAGTGTTCATTTTTTGCAACTATATTACCTCTAATGAAGATTCTACTTCAGAATTATTACCATTTATGTGCTTATATGGTAAGACATACCTTTTAGGAACTTAACAAATCACCAGTTTCCTTAGATCCTTTTTGAAATACCATCCTATTAATATTACAGTAAAGTGGGACTCACATTCCACAGTTACAATACTGAGCCACTATTTGGGTTAATAATATTTATACAGTATAATATCCTCAATTATCCCACTAGTACCTCTTTGGTGCTTTATCACTGTGTTTCCACATTTGTTTTTAAATTGTGTGTTTTTTCCCATTTTTTTTAATATTGACTAATAAAATTTACCTTTTAACCTTTATGTGTTCCCAGAAATTTGGAACATTCATGTTTTTCACAAGTGCAAACCATAATTAATACAACGCACACAGAGTGTATAAATAAAAACATAGATCTTTTATTTTCAGTGGTTCAAATGGTGAGGAGTCCTATCTAGTATACACCTTTTGTGGTTGGTCACACCACTACTTATTTTGCTCAGTGGTTACAGGAGATGTTAGCCAATTTGCTGGATGTTCAGTCCTTTATTCAGGTTCTGGACAGAAGCAGGCCTGTGTTTGAGTCTGTTGCTCCTCCTTGGAGCCTTTATCTAGTTCTTTGTGTTCTGTGGCAGGCTCTGTTTGAGCCTATGCATGCTGTTAATATCAAACTGTTGTTTTGTAAAGTGCTGTTTGGTTGGCTTTTCTTCTGCTCGTAGAATTTCAGAATTATTTGCCTTACAGTGTGATCCCCTTATCTTATTTTTCATGCGGCTAAGGCTGTTCTATGTACTAAATAGTTTTTTTCTCCCAAGGTGGTCTCGGACCACAATATCAATCAAGAGATTGTAGTTCCTTTCTACATACATATTTGATGTTTTTGCCTCAGCCTTGGCTGCTTTTGGGAGAAAGGTGCTTCAAGTGGTGGTGCCTTCAGTTTAGGTCCGCCTGCCTTTAGTTCTCCCTCCCTGTCAATTCTGTGTCTCTCTGGCTTGGGTATTAGTTTCCCAACAGTAATTGAATGGAATCGTGGACTCTCCATGCCATTGGAAAGAAAACAAAATGTATGCTTACCTGATAAATTCTTTTCTTTCCTGGCATGCAGAGTCCACGACCCGCTCTTTTATAATTTTAAAGGCCGCATTTATTTTTATTCTCTTCAGGCACCTCTATACCCCTTGTTTTCCTCTTCTCTTTCCTTATTCCCTCGGCTGAATGACTGGGGAGTATGGGAAGTGGGAGGGATATTTAAGCTTTGCTGGGGTGTTCTTTGCCTCCTCCTAGTGGCCAGGAGTTGAATTCCCAACAGTAATTGAATGGAATCATAACTCTCCATGCCAGGAAAGAAAATTATTTATCAGGTAAGCATACATTTTGTTTTTCTGCTATATGGCCTTTGCAATACTTTACTTGTTTCCTTATTTTGGAAAAAATATGTATGTGACAAAACCAATCTCGCCACTGTACATTGGAGGGCCTGTTATGGAACATTCTTTGGGCTGGAGGTACATGGGCTTAAGGATACCCAGAGACTGCATGGAAATATGGAATTTTATATGCTGGACACCCCATGTACTTTCATAACTCTGTCTTATGTCTATGTCACCCTGTATCCATAAATACAGGATGGGTACAGGGTGTGAGTGCCCCTTGTGGGAGCAATTGTGACTCTATAAGCCAAGTGGGCATAAAAGACTTTATAGCTAATAAGAACTGTTCCTATATTCAGTAATAAGATGTATTCTATGTATGTTTCAGATCTGATTGTGTCTCAGGAGTCTGTCTGGGTAAACTGATTGTGTCCTTGTGTGATTATGTTAACTAGACTGCCCAACATCAGATTGTCTGAGTAAACGTTCTTCCCTAGTTAATTAACTTAATATGTTAATCTGTTTTACCTGTGAATAGACAATTGTTAGAGGTTTGATGCATTGTTCATATGTTTGCTTTACTGTTAAACCAATGCCCTTTGTAACCTGAAGCCAGGGTGTATAAATCTGTGTGCTGCCTTCAAATAAAGTAGACATTCTGTTTTAAACCTGAAACTGGCTGGGTTGTGAATTGCTGATTCCCTATACAGGACATTGTTCATCTGGTATTAACCCTTGGTACACTGTTGGTACCGTAACATTGGTGGCAGCGACGGAATGAACCTTATCGCCCAGAAGAGCAACTACACAAGCCAGTAACCTCAGGAAGAGGGGGATTATTACAATACTGACTAAGATGGAAAAGAGAAAAGTAAATTTTGCAGCTTTTAAAAACTTCCTGGAAACAGAAGGAGAGATTGATGGGTACCTTGCGGATTTTGAGAGGCAATGTGCACTACACAAGGTACCCGCAGAGGACTGGGTCACGATATTATCTGGAAAATTATCCGGCCGGGCCAGAGAGGCTTTTCGGGCCATTCCAGATGAGGAAGTCAGGGATTATAATACTGTAAAAGAGGCTCTGCTCTCCAGGTATGCGGTTACACCGGAGGCATACCGGAGGCGGTTCAGAGACACTGTTAAATTAGCTGGAGATTCCTACCTTGAGTGGGCATGTAAGGTGCACCGCACAGCAGCTCACTGGATAGCGGGGTGCCAAGCCATATCTGGGGAAGAGGTGCTGCAGCTATTCCTGTTGGAACATTGCTTCGACAAGTTACCCGCAGGAGTTCGAGAGTGGGTTCGGGACCGTAAGCCCTCCACCCTGCAGGAAGCGGCTCGCTTGGCAGATGAGTATACGGATGCCCGCAAACTGGACACTGCTACCACTAAGCCCCCTGCTAGAGTGGAGTACAGACCCCCAGTCACCCCAGCAGCTGCCAGTTACCAAACCCCGGCGCACCGCTATACCACACGGCCTCCGGCCACGAACTACCCTCAGAGAGCCCTGTTCAATTTGCGGTGCTACTCACAACCTATTCGGTGCTTTAGATGTAAGCAACTAGGGCACAAAAGACCAGAGTGTCCCCTAAATGCAGCGAACCAAGCGCAGTCCTGGAGAAGACCCGCCGGCGGAATCCCACGTAATCCTCAGCCTACGGCCCGCTACGTAGAGGCGCAAGAATGCTGGAGCATCCTACATGAGGCAGACCTTGTGCAAGCTGCCCATCGGAATAACCGGCAACTGGTTAAAGTGAATGGGAAGAAGGTCAGTGGTCTACGGGATACTGGTGCTACCATGACCTTGCTTCAAAAGAACTTGGTGTCTGAGAAACAGTACACGGGAGACACTGTGGCTGTGAGGTTAGCAGGGGGCGATGTGTTCAGCCTACCTGTTGCCAGGGTACATTTGGATTGGGGAGTGGGCGCTAGACCTGTGAATGTGGGGGTCAAGAAGGACTTACCTGCTGATGTTCTTCTTGGAAATGACTTGGCCCCCCTTGTTTCTGCCTACGCTCCTATGGGTCCCGCTGATGTTAACTCTGTGACTACCCGTGCCCAGATCCATGCAGCAGAGACTGACCCACCTGCTGCTAAGCCCCAGGACGATGAGCTCAGTAAATCTCTATCCGCTATTGATATGTGGAGGTCCCGTTACAATGCGCTGATGAAGGAGAAGAGGAGCGCAGAGGAAAAAGCACGTTTAGAACGTGAATCTCTGCTAGACAAGCTGCACCGACAGACTGCAGAAAACACCAGCTTGAGAGTGGGACATGAAACCTTAAAGACAAACTTAGCAACACTTGAGGAGAAGCTGACGCTGGCTCATAGTGAGGTGCAGCAACTCAAGGGCACCCTATGTCAGTATGAAGGGATTGTGGATACCTATAAAGAGCAGGTACAGAAAACTCGTAAAGAAGCTGATGGGATTTTGAAGGACTGTTTGGCCCTGGTCTGGGCACTGAGGAATTTGAACCCTTGTTTGTATGGACAGGAATTCTCTCTCATAACGGGAATCCAGATGGATTGTCCCAGCAAACTGACATGCCTACCAGGCGCTCTGGTGGTATATGGCACATTATATACCCTGGACAGCCGAGCATGACAAACCAGAGGGAGAGGAGTTTGATGGTCCTGGCTTGTTATGGGAGTCCTTTGCAGAGCCTGACTTTGGGAGCCCAGACTCCATTCCCCAGCGGCAGGCTGCGTTACAAGGGGTAGGGACAGTTGGTCCTGTCCCCCAGCAACACGGCTGTTTAGCCAAAGGGGAGACGAATGGTCTCCCCCTCCAGCAGCACAGCTATGTATCCAAAGGGGAGACAGTCGGTCTCCCCCTCCAGCAACCAGGCTCCCACCAGGCTACTTCCATGGTAGTGCTGGCACCCGGGCAGAGTACAGCTGGTCTCTGCCCACCTCGCAACCCACCAATTCAGCGTACCAGTCCCCCACACAGCTGTGGTGAGGTACCTGGACATGGACAAGTTTTCCCCGTACTCAGGTGTAGTAACCATTTATTGTGGGTGGGCTGTACTACTAATTGTGTTTTATGGGTGGGTTGCTGGACTAACCAGGGCACTGACCGGCAGGAGGTCAGATACCCTGTTAGTCTGTTTGGAAAAGGGGAGAGATGTGACAAAACCAATCTCGCCACTGTACATTGGAGGGCCTGTTATGGAACATTCTTTGGGCTGGAGGTACATGGGCTTAAGGATACCCAGAGACTGCATGGAAATATGGAATTTTATATGCTGGACACCCCATGTACTTTCATAACTCTGTCTTATGTCTATGTCACCCTGTATCCATAAATACAGGATGGGTACAGGGTGTGAGTGCCCCTTGTGGGAGCAATTGTGACTCTATAAGCCAAGTGGGCATAAAAGACTTTATAGCTAATAAGAACTGTTCCTATATTCAGTAATAAGATGTATTCTATGTATGTTTCAGATCTGATTGTGTCTCAGGAGTCTGTCTGGGTAAACTGATTGTGTCCTTGTGTGATTATGTTAACTAGACTGCCCAACATCAGATTGTCTGAGTAAACGTTCTTCCCTAGTTAATTAACTTAATATGTTAATCTGTTTTACCTGTGAATAGACAATTGTTAGAGGTTTGATGCATTGTTCATATGTTTGCTTTACTGTTAAACCAATGCCCTTTGTAACCTGAAGCCAGGGTGTATAAATCTGTGTGCTGCCTTCAAATAAAGTAGACATTCTGTTTTAAACCTGAAACTGGCTGGGTTGTGAATTGCTGATTCCCTATGCAGGACATTGTTCATCTGGTATTAACCCTTGGTACACTGTTGGTACCGTAACAATGTATATTAAGCGGGCCTCTGGTGGGCACCTCCTGCATCGGGCCTGTGGTGGGCACCTCCTGCCTCAGGCCTCTGGTGGGCACCTCAGGCCTCTGGTGGATGCCTTCTGCCTCAGGCCTGTGTTGGGCTCCTCAGGCTTTAGTTGGGCACGTCCAGTCTCAGGTCTCTGGTAGGCTTCTCGGGCATCTGGTAGGCACCTCCAGTCATGGGCCTCTGTCGTGCACCTCGGGCCTCTGGTGGGTGCTTCCTGCCTTGGGCATCTGGTCAGCACCTCTTGGCGTGGGCCTCTGGAGGGCACCTCAGAGTCATGTTTTTCCTTATTTGCTAAGACTTACTGCTCCTTTAAATTCTAACGTTCCTCTTATCCCATAAAAAGCTCCTCCTCCATACCTACAGTGCTTAGTAATTTGTTTCCATTGTGAGAAGCACTCTCTCACTTCTCTCTTGGAGCTACGTTGCCTAAGCCTATACTGAAGCTTCTACAGAATCTGAGATCCACAAATATCACAGCATCAAGCCGGAGTGCTGCTATACCTACAGTATCAAAGTGTCTTTTTCTTTTTATCACTCACGCTTATGCTTCCAAGAGGTATTGCTGGAGCCACAGTCTCCCTTCACAAGCGTTACATACATGACAGCTCCTGACGTCACCAGTATCCGACAGACTCTCCCTTCAGGTCACATCTTCCTTGAGCTGCAGCTTGTTTGAAACACCTCCATCCGGAAAGGAAGGACTTACCTACTTTCCCAATAGTAAACAAGTAAGGGAACCTCAGAAACTCAACAGGTACTTCTGCTTTCTGTGACATACTTGAATTAACATTTGTAATCCAGTAAGACCTTGCTTATAAGAGCCTTGACTTAGTAAGCACATGTTCTGCATATGAACTTGCGTATGTGAATGCCACCCCTCGCTGCCTACAAATACTAATAAGCCTGCACACACACTCTGCATACCCTGATGAGCTTAAAGCTACATACACGGTTTTAACCTAAGCATTAACATATCGCTCCAACCTATCGTCAGTATAAGATGTACCACCTAGGGGATCAGACCTAAACCTTGTAATATATCCTATTGGTTATTCAGTAAGTGTGTTCCTATATCAACTCCCTCTGAGTTGACCCTCAGTCTAAGATCCTAACAGGGTTCATTTCCAACATTGAATCTGACTATTTGTGAGACTGAGTGGCGGCTAAAACAGGTTTTATTTGAACCCCATGACACTCGGGTCTCTGGTGGGTGCCTCCTGCCTCGGGCCTCTGTTGGGCGCCTCAGACCTCTGGTGAGCGCCTCCAGTCTCGGGCCTCTGGTGGGCACCTCCGGCCTCAGGCCTCTGGTGGGCACCGTTGAACTCGGGCCTCTGGTGGGCACCTCGGGCCTCTGTTGGGCACCTCCATTCTCAGGCCTCTTGAGGGTGCCTCCTTCCTTGGGCCTCTGGTCGGTGCCTCCTGCCTCGGGCCTCTGGTGGGTGCCTCCTGCCTCGGGCCTCTGGTGGGGGCCTCCTGCTTCTGACCTCTGTTGGGCACCTCAGTTCTCAGACCTCTGGTGGGCACCTCCTGCCTCGGACCTCTGGTGGGCACCTCCAGTCTTGGGCCTCTGGTGGGCACCCTGGGTCTCTGGTGGGCATCTCCTGCCTCTGGCCTTTGGTGGGCTTCTCTTGCCTCAGGCCTCTCGTGGGCATCTCTGCCCTCTGTTTGGCGCCTCCAATCTCAGACCTCTGATTTGCACCTCCTGCCTCTGAACTCTGGTGGGTACCTCCGGTCTCAGGCCTCTGGTGGGCACCTCCTGCCTTGGGCCTCTGGTGGGCACCTCCTGCCTTGGCCCTCTTGTGGGTGCCTACGGTCTCAAGCTTCTAGTTGGTGTCTACAGTCTCGGGCCTCTGGTCTGTGCTTATGGCCCTGGGCCTCATGTGGGTACCTTCTGTCTTCAGGCTAAGTTTTCACTCCTGTTCCAAGCCCTACCATGGGCCTCTGGTGGGTGCCTCCTGCCTTGGGCCTCTGGTGGGTGCCTCAGGCCTCTGGTGGGTACCTCCTGCCTCGGGCATCTATTGGGCGCCTCTGATCTCAGGTCGGCACCTCCGTTCTCGGGCCTCTAGTTGGTGCCTCCTGCCTTGGGCCTCTGGTGGGCACCTCGGGCCTCTGGTGGGTGCCTCCTGCCTTGGGCCTCTGTTGGGCACTTCAGGCTTTTGTTGAGCGCGTCCAGTCTCGGGCCTCTGTTGGGCACCTCCTGCCTCTGACCTGGTGGGTGCCTCCTGCCTTGGGGCTCTGGTGGGTGCCTCAGGTCTTGGGCATCTGGTGGGCTCCTCCGGTATCGGGCCTCTGGTAGGCACCTCCGGTCACGGGCCTCTGTCGGGCACCTCTGGCTTGGGCCTCTGGTGAGCACCTCTGGCCTCGGGCATCTGGTGGGTGCCTATGGGCACAGGCCTCTGGTAGGCACCTCTGGTCACGGGCCTCTGGTGGGCGCCTCCTACCTCTGTCTTCTGGTGGGCACCTCAGGCCTCTGTTGGGTGTGTCTGGTCTTGGGCCTCTGGTGGTCTCCTCCGCTCTCGGGCCTCTGGTAGGCACCTTCCGGTCTCAGGCCTCTGGTAGGCACTTCTGGGCACGGGCCTCTGTCAGACTACTCTGGGCTTGGGCCTCTGGTGGGCGCTTATGGCCCCGGGCCTCTGCTGGGCACTTCCTGCTTTCAGCCTAAGTTTGCACTCCTGTTCCTGGTCCTACCGTGGGCATTAGCTCAGACGCCAGTTCTGGTTTAGTCAAACCTGCTTACCTATCCTGCTTCCAGCCTCCAAGTATTCTGTTCCAGTGTAATAAACTTACTTGCTTGTCTGTTACTTAAGCATACCTAATAGGGGTAATTCTAGAAAGCAGCACATACCGCTGGCCCCTTTCAGTATTCCAGAAAGTCCTGCCACCACCTTGTATATGCTCCATACGCCTGAACCCGCTCATCCGAGTGTGACACACATTCATCCACTTCTTCAAAGTTTCTACCACTTTATATAACTACTTCATCTCGGGCCTCTAGTGGGCACCTTCTGTCTCCAGCCTCTGGTGGACACCTCTGTTCTCGGGCCTCTGGTGGGCACCTCCTGCCTCAGGCCTCGGGTGGGCACCTTGGGTGTCTGGTGGATGCCTTCTGCCTCGGGTCTCTGGTAGACTCCTCTGGTCTCGGGCCTCTGGTTGGCACCTTGGGCCTCTGGTGGGTGCTTCCTGCCTCGGGCATCTGGTCGGCACCTCTTGGCGTGGGCCTCTGGAGGGTACCTCGGAGTCATGTTTTTCCTTATTTGCTAAGACTTACTGCCCCTTTAAATTCTAACGTTCCTCTTATCCCATAAAAAGCTCCTCCTCCATACCTACAGTGCTTAGTAATTTGTTTCCATTGTGAGAAGCACTCTCTCACTTCTCTCTTGGAGCTACATTGCCTAAGCCTATACTGAAGCTTCTACAGAATCTGAGATCCAAAAATATCACAGCATCAAGCCGGAGTGCTGCTATACCTACAGTATCAAAGAGTCTTTTTCTTTTTATCACTCACGCTTATGCTTCCAAGAGGTATTGCTGGAGCCACAGTCTCCCTTCACAAGCGTTGCATTCGTGACAGCTCCTGACTTCACCAGTATCCGACGGACTCTCCCTTCAGAGCGTCTTCAGCCGCAGGAGCGGTCACATCTTCCTGGAGCTGCAGCTTGTTTGAAACACCTCCATCCGGAAAGGAAGGACATACCTACTATCCTGATAGTAAACAAGTAAGGGAACCTCAGAAACTCAACAGGTACTTCTGCTTTCTGTGACATACTTGAATTAACATTTGTAATCCAGTAAGACCTTGCTTATAAGAGCCTTGACTTAGTAAGCACATGTTCTGCATATTAACTTGCGTATGTGAATGCCACCCCTCGCTGCCTACAAATACTAACAAGCCTGCACACACACTCTGCATACCCTGATGAGCTTAAAGCTGCATACACGGTTTTAACATATCGCTCCAACCTATAGTCTGTATAAGATCTACCACCTAGAGCAGTGCTTTCCAAACTGTGTGTCGGGACACACTAGTGTGTCGGCAGCAGTGTGTAGGTGTGTCCCTGCTTCAGCACAATTTTTTTTTGGGGGGTTTCTGACTTTCCTCCTGCCTGCTACGCATATCACATGGTTGACACGTGATTGATACCTAGGGGGTCACAGATCATCTTAACCTATTGGTGTAGCTCAGTGGGAACTGAAACTATTCCCATTGGCGACTTTGGCAGCACATTAACTCCTGACTGCACGTGTAGTCTCCTTAATTGGCTCGTGACTGCATGTGTAGTCAGTGAGTGGGACAGCAGTGTGTTTGCAGCGTGGGCAGTAGTCAGTCAGACTCACAGAGCTCTGAGGGCTGCAGCTTAAACGCTGAGCTGAAGTCAGAAGTCAGTGGAGTTTTTTTTGCAACTAGCTTCCTGCTCTTGATATATGGATAGGAAGGGGAAGCTTAAAAATGCGAGTGTCTAATATTCCACCAAATATTCAGAAACTGTGTTCATCCCATCAACCTCATACATCCCATTAAAATAGTAAGTAGTTATTGGTGTTATTAAACTTTTTTTTTTATTCTTGCACATACATACTGTTACTTGTAAATACATTTCGTTATTATATAATTTATGTATGTGTCCGTATCTCTTAAAACAGGTTAGTTTAACCTCCTGTTTGCCAGTACAACTGAATTACTGTGTCGCGAAATGATGTAGGTCTAAAAAGTGTGTCAACCACATGAAAAGTTTGGAAAGCTCTGACCTAGAGGATCAGGCCTAAACTTTGCAATATGTCCTATCGGTTATTCAGTAAGTGTGTTCCTATATCAACTCCCCTGAATTGATCCTCAGTCTAGGATCATAACAGGGTTAATTTCCAACATTGAACCCGACTATTTGTGAGACTGAGTGGCGGTTAAAACAGGTTTTATTTGAACCCCATGACACTCGGGCCTCTGGTGGGCGCCTCCGGTCTCAGGCCTCTGGTGGGCACCTCTGGCCTTTGGCCTCTGGTGGGCACCTCTGGCCTTGGGCCTCTGGTGGGCACCTTCGGTCTCAGGCCTCTGGTGGGCACCTCCAGACTTGGGCCTCTGGTGGTCACCTCTGGCCTCGAGCCTCTGGTTGGCGTCTCCAGTCTTAGGCCTCTGGTGGGCATCTCCGGTCTCGGTCCTCTGGTCTGCCCTTATGACCCTGGGCCTCCGATGGGTACCTCCTGTCTTCATGTTAAGTTTGCACTCTTGTTCCTAGCCCTACCGTGGGCCTCTGGTGGGTGCCTCGGGCCTCTGTTGGACACCTCTGATCTTGGGCCTCTGGTGGGAACCTCTGCTATTAGGCCTCTGGTGGGCGGCTCCTGCCTCGGGCCTCTGGTGGGCACCTCCTGCCTCGGGCCTCTAGTAGGCGCCTCCTGCCTTGGGCCTCTGGTCGGCACCTCTTGGCGTGGGCCTCTGGTGGGAACCTCGGGCCTCTGGTGGGTGCCTCCTGCCTCGGGCCTCTGTTGGGTAGCTCTGACTTCTGGTGGGCGCCTCCGGTCTCAGGTCCCGGTTTGGTGCCTTGGACCTCTGGTGGGCGCCTCTGGTCTTGGGCCTCTGTTGGGCACCTCTGGCTTCAGTCCTCTGGTGGTCGTTTCCTGCCTTGGGCCTCTGGTGGTCGCCTCCTGCCTTGGGCCTCTGGTGGGCACCTCCAGTCTCAGGTGTCTGGTGGGCACCTCTGGTCTTGGGCCTCTGGTGGTCGCCTCCGGTCTCGGGCCTCTGGTAGGTGCCTCCTGCCTTGGGCCTCTGGTGGGCACCTCTGGTGGGCACCTCTGGTCTTGGGCCTCTAGTGGGCACCTCTGGCCTCGGGCCTCTGGTGGGTGCCTCTGGTGGGCGCCTCCGATCTCGGACCTCTGATGAGCACCTCCTGCCTCGGAACTCTGGTGGGCGCCTCCTTTCTTGGGCCCTGGTGGGCGCCTCCGGTCTCGGGCCTCTGGTGGGTGTCTCCTGTCTCGGGCCTCTGGTTGGCATCTCCATCCTCAAGCCTCTGGTGGGCATCTCCAGTCTCGGCCTCTGGTGGGCACTTACGGCCCTGGGCCTCCGGTGGGTGCCTCCTGTATTCAGCCTAAGTTTGCACCCCTGTTCCTAGCCCTACCGTGGGCCTCTGGTGGGTGCCTCTGTCCTTGGGCCTCTGTTTGGTGCCTCTGATTTTGGGATTCTGGTGGGCGCCTCCAGTCTCAGGCCTCTGGTGGGTGCCTCGGGCCTCTGGTAGGCACCTTGGGCCTCTGGTGGGCACCTCCTGCCTCGTCCTCTGGTGGGCACCTTGGGTCGGCCCATGTTGGGCGCCTTGGGCCTCTGGTGGGGTGCCTCCAATCTTGGACCTCTGGTGAGCACCTCCTGCCTCTGAACTCTGGTGGGTGCCTCCAGTCTCAGGCCCTGGTGGGCGCCTCCAGTCTCGGGCCTCTGGTGGGCACTTCCTGCTTCGGCCCTCTTGTGGGTGCCTCCGGTCTCAAGCCTCTGGTTGGCGTCTCCAGTCTTAGGCCTCTGGTGGGCATCTCCGGTCTCGGTCCTCTGGTCTGCCCTTATGACCCTGGGCCTCCGATGGGTACCTCCTGTCTTCATGTTAAGTTTGCACTCTTGTTCCTAGCCCTACCGTGGGCCTCTGGTGGGTGCCTCGGGCCTCTGTTGGACACCTCTGATCTCGGGCCTCTGGTGGGAACCTCTGCTATTAGGCCTCTGGTGGGCGGCTCCTGCCTTGGGCCTCTGGTGGGCACCTCCTGCCTCGAGCCTCTAGTAGGCGCCTCCTGCCTTGGGCCTCTTGTCGGCACCTCTTGGCGTGGGCCTCTGGTGGGAACCTCGGGCCTCTGGTGGGTGCCTCCTGCCTCGGGTCTCTGTTGGGTAGCTCTGACTTCTGGTGGGCGCCTCCGGTCTCAGGTCCCGGTTTGGTGCCTTGGACCTCTGGTGGGCGCCTCCGGTCTTGGGCCTCTGGTGGGCACCTCTGGCTTCAGTCCTCTGGTGGTCGTTTCCTGCCTTAGGCCTCTGGTGGTCGCCTCCTCTCTTGGGCCTCTGGTGGGCACCTCCAGTCTCAGGCATCTGGTGGGCACCTCTGGTCTTGGGCCTCTGGTGGTCGCCTCCGGTCTCGGGCCTCTGGTAGGTGCCTCCTGCCTTGGGCCTCTGGTGAATGCCTCCTGCCTTGGACCTCTGGTGGGCACCTCTGGTGGGCACCTCTGGTCTCGGGCCTCTAGTGGGCACCTCTGGCCTCGGGCCTCTGGTGGGTGCCTCTGGTGGGCGCCTCCGATCTCGGACCTCTGGTGAGCACCTCCTGCCTCGGAACTCTGGTGGGCGCCTCCTTTCTTGGGCCCTGGTGGGCGCCTCCGGTCTCGGGCCTCTGGTGGGTGTCTCCTGTCTCGGGTCTCTGGTTGGCGTCTCCAGCCTCAGGCCTCTGGTGGGCATCTCCAGTCTCGGCCTCTGGTGGGCACTTACGGCCCTGGGCCTCCGGTGGGTGCCTCCTGTATTCAGCCTAAGTTTGCACCCCTGTTCCTAGCCCTACCGTGGGCCTCTGGTGGGTGCCTCTGTCCTTGGGCCTCTGTTTGACGCCTCTGATCTTGGGATTCTGGTGGGCGCCTCCGGTCTCAGGCCTCTGGTAGGTGCCTCAGGCCTCTGGTAGGCACCTTGGGCCTCTGGTGGGCACCTCCTGCCTCGGTCCTCTGGTGGGCACCTTGGGTCGGCCTATGTTGGGTGCCTTGGGCCTCTGGTGGGGTGCCTCCAATCTTGGACCTCTGGTGAACACCTCCTGCCTCTGAACTCTGGTGGGTGCCTCCAGTCTCAGGCCCTGGTGGGCGCCTCCAGTCTCGGGCCTCTGGTGGGCACCTCCTGCCTCGGCCCTCTTGTGGGTGCCTCCGGTCTCAAGCCTCTGGTTGGCGTCTCCAGTCTTAGGCCTCTGTTGGGCATCTTTGGTCTCGGTCCTCTGGTCTGCGCTTATGACCCTGGGCCTCCGATGGGTACCTCCTGTCTTCATGTTAAGTGTTACGGTACCAACAGTGTACCAAGGGTTAGTACCAGGGAACAATGTCCTGCATACAGAATCAGCACTTCACAACCTTGATCAGTTTCCCTGCAAACATGAGACCAAGCTCCACATTTCAGGTTTAAAACAGAATGACTACTTTATTTGAAGGCAGCACACAGATTTATACACCCTGGCTTCAGGTTACAAAGGGCATTGGTTTAACAGTAAAGCAAACATATGAACAATGCATCAAACCTCTAACAATTGTCTATTCACAGGTAAAACAGATTAACATATTAAGTTAATTAACTAGGGAAGAACGTTTACTCAGACAATCTGATGTTGGGCAGTCTAGTTAACATAATCGCACAAGGACACAATCAGTTTACCCAGACAGACTCCCGAGACACAATCAGATCTGAAACATACATAGAATACATCTTATTACTGAATATAGGAACAGTTCTTATTAGCTATAAAGTCTTTTATGCCCACTTGGCTTATAGAGTCACAATTGCTCCCCCAAGGGGCACTCACACCCTGTACCCATCCTGTATTTATGGATACAGGGTGACATAGACATAAGACAGAGTTATGAAAGTACATGGGGTGTCCAGCATATAACATTCCATATTTCCATGCAGTCTCTGGGTATCCTTAAGCCCATGTACCTCCAGCCCAAAGAATGTTCCATAACAGGCCCTCCAATGTACAGTGGCGAGATTGGTTTTGTCACATCTCTCCCCTTTTCCAAACAGACTAACAGGGTATCTGACCTCCTGCCGGTCAGTGCCCTGGTTAGTCCAGCAACCCACACATAAAACACAATTAGTAGTACAGCCCACCCACAATAAATGGTTACTACACCTGAGTACGGGGAAAACTTGTCCATGTCCAGGTGCCTCACCACAGCTGTGTGGGGGACTGGTACGCTGAATTGGTGGGTTGCGAGGTGGGCAGAGACCAGCTGTACTCTGCCCGGGTGCCAGCACTACCATGGAAGTAGCCTGGTGGGAGCCTGGTTGCTGGAGGGGGAGACCGACTGTCTCCCCTTTGGATACATAGCTGTGCTGCTGGAGGGGGAGACCAATCGTCTCCCCTTTGGCTAAACAGCCGTGTTGCTGGGGGACAGGACCAACTGTCCCTACCCCTTGTAACGCAGCCTGCCGCTGGGGAATGGAGTCTGGGCTCCCAAAGTCAGGCTCTGCAAAGGACTCCCATAACAAGCCAGGACCATCAAACTCCTCTCCCTCTGGTTTGTCATGCTCGGCTGTCCAGGGTATATACTGTGCCATATACCACCAGAGCGCCTGGTAGGCATGTCAGTTTGCTGGGACAATCCATCTGGATTCCCGTTATGAGAGAGAATTCCTGTCCATACAAACAAGGGTTCAAATTCCTCAGTGCCCAGACCAGGGCCAAACAGTCCTTCAAAATCCCATCAGCTTCTTTACGAGTTTTCTGTACCTGCTCTTTATAGGTATCCACAATCCCTTCATACTGACATAGGGTGCCCTTGAGTTGCTGCACCTCACTATGAGCCAGCGTCAGCTTCTCCTCAAGTGTCGCTTAGTTTGTCTTTAAGGTTTCATGTCCCACTCTCAAGCTGGTGTTTTCTGCAGTCTGTCGGTGCAGCTTGTCTAGCAGAGATTCACGTTCTAACCGTGCTTTTTCCTCTGCGCTCCTCTTCTCCTTCATCAGCGCATTGTAACGGGACCTCCACATATCAATAGCGGATAGAGATTTACTGAGCTCAGCGTCCTGGGGCTTAGCAGCAGGTGGGTCAGTCTCTGCTGCATGGATCTGGGCACGGGTAGTCACAGAGTTAACATCAGCGGGACCCATAGGAGCGTAGGCAGAAACAAGGGGGGCCAAGTCATTTCCAAGAAGAACATCAGCAGGTAAGTCCTTCTTGACCCCCACATTCACAGGTCTAGCGCCCACTCCCCAATCCAAATGTACCCTGGCAACAGGTAGGCTGAACACATCGCTCCCTGCTATCCTCACAGCCACAGTGTCTCCAGTGTACTGTTTCTCAGACACCAAGTTCTTTTGAAGCAAGGTCATGGTAGCACCAGTATCCCGTAGACCACTGACCTTCTTCCCATTCACTTTAACCAGTTGCCGGTTATTCCGGTGGGCAGCTTGCACAAGGTCTGCCTCATGTAGGATGCTCCAGCATTTTTGCGCCTCTACGTAGCGGGCCGCAGGCTGAGGATTACGTGGGATTCCGCCGGCGGGTCTTCTCCAGGACTGCGCTTGGTTCGCTGCGTTTAGGGGACACTCTGGTCTTTTGTGCCCTAGTTGCTTACATCTAAAGCACCGAATAGGTTGTGAGTAGCCCCGCAAATTGAACAGGGCTCTCTGAGGGTAGTTCGTGGCCGGAGGCCGTGTGGTATAGCGGTGCGCCGGGGTTTGGTAACTGGCAGCTGCTGGGGTGACTGGGGGTCTGTACTCCACTCTAGCAGGGGGCTTAGTGGTAGCAGTGTCCAGTTTGCGGGCATCCGTATACTCATCTGCCAAGCGAGCCGCTTCCTGCAGGGTGGAGGGTTTACGGTCCCGAACCCACTCTCAAACTCCTGCTGGTAACTTGTCAAAGCAATGCTCCAACAGTAATAGCTGCAGCACCTCTTCCCCAGATATGGCTTGGCACCCCCCGCTATCCAGTGAGCTGCTGTGCGGTGCACCTTACATGCCCACTCAAGGTAGGAATCTCCAGCTAATTTAACAGTGTCTCTGAACCGCCTCCGGTATGCCTCCGGTGTAACCGCATACCTGGAGAGCAGAGCCTCTTTTACAGTATTATAATCCCTGACTTCCTCATCTGGAATGGCCCGAAAAGCCTCTCTGGCCCGGCCGGATAATTTTCCAGATAATATCGTGACCCAGTCCTCTGCGGGTACCTTGTGTAGTGCACATTGCCTCTCAAAATCCGCAAGGTACCCATCAATCTCTCCTTCTGTTTCCAGGAAGTTTTTAAAAGCTGCAAAATTTACTTTTCTCTTTTCCATCTTAGTCAGTATTGTAATAATCCCCCTCTTCCTGAGGTTACTGGCTTGTGTAGTTGCTCTTCTGGGCGATAAGGTTCATTCCGTCGCTGCCACCAATGTTACGGTACCAACAGTGTACCAAGGGTTAGTACCAGGGAACAATGTCCTGCATACAGAATCAGCACTTCACAACCTTGATCAGTTTCCCTGCAAACATGAGACCAAGCTCCACATTTCAGGTTTAAAACAGAATGACTACTTTATTTGAAGGCAGCACACAGATTTATACACCCTGGCTTCAGGTTACAAAGGGCATTGGTTTAACAGTAAAGCAAACATATGAACAATGCATCAAACCTCTAACAATTGTCTATTCACAGGTAAAACAGATTAACATATTAAGTTAATTAACTAGGGAAGAACGTTTACTCAGACAATCTGATGTTGGGCAGTCTAGTTAACATAATCGCACAAGGACACAATCAGTTTACCCAGACAGACTCCCGAGACACAATCAGATCTGAAACATACATAGAATACATCTTATTACTGAATATAGGAACAGTTCTTATTAGCTATAAAGTCTTTTATGCCCACTTGGCTTATAGAGTCACAATTGCTCCCCCAAGGGGCACTCACACCCTGTACCCATCCTGTATTTATGGATACAGGGTGACATAGACATAAGACAGAGTTATGAAAGTACATGGGGTGTCCAGCATATAACATTCCATATTTCCATGCAGTCTCTGGGTATCCTTAAGCCCATGTACCTCCAGCCCAAAGAATGTTCCATAACAGGCCCTCCAATGTACAGTGGCGAGATTGGTTTTGTCACATTAAGTTTGCACTCTTGTTCCTAGCCCTACCGTGGGCCTCTGGTGGGTGCCTCGGGCCTCTGTTGGACACCTCTGATCTCGGGCCTCTGGTGGGAACCTCTGCTATTAGGCCTCTGGTGGGCGGCTCCTGCCTTGGGCCTCTGGTGGGCACCTCCTGCCTCGGGCCTCTAGTAGGTGCCTCCTGCCTTGGGCCTCTGGTCGGCACCTCTTGGCGTGGGCCTCTGGTGGTAACCTCGGGCCTCTGGTGGGTGCCTCCTGCCTCGGGCCTCTGTTGGGTAGCTCTGACTTCTGGTGGGCACCTCCGGTCTCGGGTCCCTGTTTGGTGCCTTGGACGTCCGGTCTTGGACCTCTGGTGGGCACCTCTTGGCTCGGGCCTCTGGCGGTCACCTCCGGCCTCGGGCCTCTGGTGGAGGCCTCTAGTGGGCACCTCAGGCCTCTGGCATCTGGTGGGTGCTTCCGGTCTCAGGCGTCTGGTGGGCACCTCCGGTCTTGGGCCTCTGGTGGGCGCCTCCAGTCTCGGGCCTCTGGTAGGTGCCTCCTGCCTTGGGCCTCTGGTGGGCACCTCCGGTCTCGGGCTTCTAGTGGGCACCTCCGGCGTCGGGCCTCTGGTGGGCGCCTCTGATAGGCGCCTATGATCTCTGGTGAGCACCTCCTGCCTCTGAACTCTGGTGGGCGCATTCTTTCTCGGGCCCTGGTGGGCGCCTCCGGTCTTGGGCCTCTGGTGGGTTTTTCCTGCCTTGGGCCTCTGGTGGATACCTCCAGTATCAAGCCTCTGGTTGGCATCTCCAGCCTCAGGTCTCTGGTGGGCATCTCCAGTCTCGGGCCTCTGGTGGGCATTTACAGCCCCGGGCCTCCGGTGGGTGCCTCCTGTATTCAGCCTAAGTTTGCACCCCTGTTCTTAGCCCTACCATGGGCCTTTGGTGGGTGCCTCTGTCTTTGGGCCTCTGTAGGGCGCCTCTGATCTTGGGATTCTGGTGGGCACCTCCGAACTCGGGCTTCTAGTGGGCACCTCTGGTCTCGGGCCTCTGGTGGGCACCTTGGGCCTCTGGTGGGCGCCTTCTGCCTCGTGCCTCTGTTGGGCGCCTCATGCTTTTGTTGGGCATGTCCAGTCTTGGGCATCTGGTGGGCACCTCGGCCTCTGGTGGGTGCCTCTGATCTCAGAACTCTGTTGGGTGCCTCCGGTCTCAGGCCCTGGTGTGTGTCTCCAGTCTCGAGCCTCTGTTGGGCGCCTCTTGTGGGCACCTCCTACCTCAGGCCTCTGGTGGTGGTTGTGTCCTGCCTCGGGCCTCTGGTGGGTGCCTCCTACCTCGGGCCTCTGGTGGGTGTCTTGGGCCTCCAGTGGATAATTACAGCCCCGGGCCTCTGGTGGGTGCCTCCTGTCTTCAGCCTAAATTTGCACTCCTGTTCCTAGCCCTACCTTGGGCCTCTGATAGGTGCCTTGGGCCTCTGTTGGACGCCTCTAATCTCGGGCCTCTGGTGGGCACCTCTGGTCTCAGGCTTCTGGTGGGCGCCTCCTGCCTCAGGCCTCTGGTGGGCACCTCCTGCCTCGGGCCCCTGGTGGGCACCTCCTGCCTCGGGCCCCTGGTGGGCACCTCTGGTCTTGGGTCTCTGGCAGGCACCTCCAGTCACGGCCTCTGTTGGGCACCTCCGGGCTCGGGCCTCTGGTGGGCACCTCCTGTCTCGGTCCTCTGGTGGGCACCTCTGGTCTTGGGCCTCTGGTGGGCACCTCTGGTCTCGGGCCTCTGGTGGGCACCTCAGGCCTCTGGTGGGTGCCTCCGGTCTCTGGCCTGTGGCAGGCACCTCTGGTCTTGGGCTTCTGGTAGGCACCTCCAGTCACGGGCCTCTGTCGGGCACCTCTGGGCTTGGGCTTCTAGTGGGTGCCTCCTGCCTCGAGCCTCTGGTGGGCACCTTCAGTATCGGGCCTCTGGTGGGCGCCTCTTGCCTCAGACTTTTGTGGGCACCTCAGGCCTCTGTTGGGCACCTCCTGCCTTGGGCCTCTGTTTGACATATCTGGTCTTGGGCCTCTGGTGGGCGCCTCCTGCCTCAGACTTTTGTAGGCACCTCGGGCCTCTGTTGGGCACCTCCAGCCTTGGGCCTCTGGTGGGTGCCTTGAGTCTTGGGCTTCTGGAGGGTGCCTCAAGTCTTGGGCCTCTGGTGGGTGCCTCGAGTCTAGGGCTTCTGGTGGGCAACTCTGGCCTTGGGCCAATGGTGGGCTCCTCCAGCCTTTGGCCTCTGGTGGGCGCCTCCGGCCTCTGGTGGGTGCCTCCTGTCACAGGCCTCTTGTAAGCACCTCCGGTCTCAAGCCTCTGGTGGGCATCCCGGTCTCAGGCCTCCGGGTGGGGGCGCTTATGGCCCCGGGCCTCCGGTGGGTGTCTCCTGTCTTCAGTCTAAGTTTGTACACCTGTTCCTATACCTACCATGGGCCTCTGGTGGGTGCCTCCTGCCTCAATCCTCTGGTGGGAACTTTCGGTCTCGGACCTCTGGTGGGCGCCTCCTGCCTCCAGCCTTTGGCAGGCACCTCGGGCCTCTGTTGGGCGCCTCCTGCCTTGGACCTCTGGTGGGCGCCTTGGGCCTCTGTTGGGCACCTCCTGCCTCGGACCTCTGGTGGGTTCCTTCTGAATCGGGCCTCTGGTGGGTGCCTCCTGCCTCTGGTCTCTGGTGGGCACCTCCTGTCTCGGGCCTCTGTTGGGCGCCTCCTGCCTTGAACCTCTGGTGGGCGCCTTGGGCCTCTGTTGGACACCTCCTGCCTCGGACCTCTGGTGGGTGCCTTCTGAATCGGGCCTCTGGTGGGTGCCTCCTGCCTCTGGTCTCTGGTGGGCACCCCCTGCCTCGGACCTCTGGTAGGCGCCTCCAGTAGGCGCCTCCGGTCTTAGGCCTCGAGCCTCTGGTGGGTGCCTCCGGGCTCTGGCCTGTGGCAGGCACCTCTGGTCTCGGGCCTCTGGTAGGCACCTCCAGTCACGGGTCTCTGTTAGGTACCACTAGGCTCGGTCCTCTAGTGGGTGCCTCCTGCCTCGAACCTCTGGTAGGCACCTTCAGTCTCGGTCCTCTGGTGGGCGCTTCTGGGTGTGGGCCTCTGGTGGGCACCTCTGGTCTCCGACCTCTAGTGGGCACCTCTGGCCTTTGGTGGGCGCCTCGGAGCTTTGTTGGGCGCTTCCTGCCTCGGTCCTCTGGTGGGTGCCTCGGGCCTCTGTTGGGCACCTCCTGCCTCAGGCCTCTGGTGGGTGCTGTTACGGTATAACCCTGGCATAAAAGGGCAGAGGCACAGGCAGCATACAGTAAATTTCCCCACTCCCTCCCCCCAAACATGAGTCAAAGCAAAATGGTGAGGGTCCAACAGATATCAGCAGAATGACTAGTTTATTTAAAAGCAGCTCACATATTTATACACCCTGGCTTCAGGTTACAGAGGGCATTGGTTAAACAGTAAAGCAAACATATGAACAATGCATCAAACCTCTAACAATTGTCTATTCACAGGTAAAACAGATTAACATATTAAGTACTCAGACAATCTGATGTTGGGCAGTCTAGTTAACATAATCACACAAAACACAATCAGTTTACCTAGACAGACTCCTGAGACACAATCAGATCTTAAACATACATAGAATACATCTTATTGCAGAATATAGGAACAGTTCTTATTAGCTATAAAGTCTTTTATGCCCACTTGGCTTATAGAGTCACAATTGCTCCCACAAGGGGCACTCACACCCTGTACCCATCCTGTATTTATGGATACAGGGTGACATAGACATAAGACAGAGTTATGAAAGTACATGGGGTGTCCAGCATATAAAATTCCATATTTCCATGCAGTCTCTGGGTATCCTTAAGCCCATGTACCTCCAGCCCAAAGAATGTTCCATAACAGGCCCTCCAATGTACAGTGGCGAGATTGGTTTCGTCACATCTCTCCCCTTTTCCAAACAGACTAACAGGGTATCTGACCTCCTGCCGGTCAGTGCCCTGGTTAGTCCAGCAACCCACCCTTAAAACACAATTAGTAGTACAGCCCACCCACAATAAATGGTTACTACACCTGAGTACGGGGAAAACTTGTCCATGTCCAGGTGCCTCACCACAGCTGTGTGGGGGACTGGCACGCTGAATTGGTGGGTTGCGAGGTGGGCAGAGACCAGCTGTACTCTGCCCGGGTGCCAGCACTACCATGGAAGTAGCCTGGTGGGGGCCTGGTTGCTGGAGGGGGAGACCGATCATCTCCCCTTTGGCTAAACAGCCCTGTTGCTGGGGGACAGGACCAACTGTCCCTACCCCCTGTGCTGTAAGTGCAGAGACCATGGTCCCATCTGCACGGTCGTGGGGCTTACTGTCTCCCCCTGGTGCGTTAAGCTGCCGCTGGGGAGAGGGGGTAACAAGCTCCTCTCCCATACATACTTCCAGCCGCTGGGGAATGGAGACTGGGCTCCCAATCCACTGCATCTCACTCTGCTGCTGGGGGACAGGACCAACTGTCTCTGCCCCCTGTAACTCAGCCTGCTGCTGGGGAATGGAGTCTGGGCTCCCAATTCCCTGCATATTCCTCTGCAGCTGGGGGACAGGACCAACTGTCTCAGCCCCCTGTAACTCAGCCTGCTGCTGGGGAATGGAGTCTGGGCTCCCAATTCCCTGCATATCACTCTGCTGCTGGGGGACAGGACCAACTGTCTCTGCCCCCTGTAACTCAGCCTGCCACTGGGGAATGGAGTCTGGGCTCCCAATTCCCTGCATATTCCTCTGCAGCTGGGGGACAGGACCAACTGTCTCAGCCCCCTGTAACTCAGCCTGCTGCTGGGGAATGGAGTCTGGGCTCCCAATTCCCTGCATATCACTCTGCTGCTGGGGGACATTACCAACTGTCTCTGCCCCCTGTAACTCAGCCTGCCGCTGGGGAATGGAGTCTGGGCTCCCAATTCCCTGCATATTCCTCTGCTGCTGGGGGACAGGACCAACTGTCTCTGCCCCCTGTAACTCAGCCTGCCGCTGGGGAATGGAGTCTGGGCTCCCAATTCCCTGCAGGACCGGTGGAGAGACATCGGTCCCATCTCCACTGGCCACCTGGGGTCCTTTCCAGTAAATCTCCACAATATCTTCCCAGCTGAATGGGTCTGGATCTGGGTCTTTCACCTTGCTGTCCTGCTGAGCCTTCCCAATGGAGTGGAAGAGATCTCTGTAGTCCTGCTCCAGTTCCCACTCCAGGGCTGCTAAGTGAGCCAGGTCTGGCTCTACCTCATGGGGGTCAGCCCAGTCATGCCTAGCCTCCCTCTCATAGAAAATGTCCTGAAGTCTGGTCTGCGCAGGGCTCCCAAAGTTAGGCTCTGCAAAGGACTCCCACAACAAGCCAGGACCATCAAACTCCTCTCCCTCTGGCCTGTCATGCTCAGCTGTCCAGGGCATACACTGTGCCATATACCACCAGAGCGCCTGGTAGGCATCCTCCAGCCATAGCTCCTGCCATACCCGGTGCTCTAGTTCCTTCACCCATTCCTCCAGGGGCTGCTCTCCCAGGAAGGGCATCCGCAGGGCCACTTGCTTCTGCAACCGCTGCTCTTCACTGGGGAGACTCTTACCCTGCTGGTATTGCACATTAGCCAGGGCCTGGTACCAGATGCCTTTCCTTAATGCATCCCGGCCATCCAGGTCCTCCTCCTCGTATAAAACTGCTGGTTCCATTCTGTTGCTTTTAGGGTCGCTGTACTGGGACATGCGTTGCCCCCAACTTGTAAATCCAGGGAATGGTGTCTCCTGTAGCTGTCCTTCTGGCTGTGGGAACAATCCCGTCGCTTGCCACCAATTGTTACGGTATAACCCTGGCATAAAAGGGCAGAGGCACAGGCAGCATACAGTAAATTTCCCCACTCCCTCCCCCCAAACATGAGTCAAAGCTCCATGGTGAGGGTCCAACAGATATCAGCAGAATGACTAGTTTATTTAAAAGCAGCTCACATATTTATACACCCTGGCTTCAGGTTACAGAGGGCATTGGTTAAAAAGTAAAGCAAACATATGAACAATGCATCAAACCTCTAACAATTGTCTATTCACAGGTAAAACAGATTAACATATTAAGTACTCAGACAATCTGATGTTGGGCAGTCTAGTTAACATAATCACACAAAACACAATCAGTTTACCTAGACAGACTCCTGAGACACAATCCGATCTTAAACATACATAGAATACATCTTATTACAGAATATAGGAACAGTTCTTATTAGCTATAAAGTCTTTTATGCCCACTTGGCTTATAGAGTCACAATTGCTCCCACAAGGGGCACTCACACCCTGTACCCATCCTGTATTTATGGATACAGGGTGACATAGACATAAGACAGAGTTATGAAAGTACATGGGGTGTCCAGCATATAAAATTCCATATTTCCATGCAGTCTCTGGGTATCCTTAAGCCCATGTACCTCCAGCCCAAAGAATGTTCCATAACAGGCCCTCCAATGTACAGTGGCGAGATTGGTTTCGTCACAGGTGCCTCCTGCCTCGGGCCTTTGTGTGGCACCTCCGGTCATGGCCCTCTGTCAGTCACCTCCGGGCTCGGGCCTCTGTCAGGCACCTCCGGGCTTAGGCCTCTGGTGGGCATCTCCGGTCTTAGGCCTCTGGTGGGCACCTCCGATGTCGGGCCTCTGGTGGGCGCCTCGGGTTCGGGCCTCTGGTGGGCGCCTCGAGTCTAGGGCCTCTGGTGGGCACCTCTGGCCTCGGGCCAATGGTGGGTTTCTCCAGCCTTTGGCCTCTGGTAGGCGCCTCTGACATTCGGGCTCTTGTGGTGCCTCCTGTCACGGGCCTTTTGTGAGCGATCCGGTCTCAAGCCTCTGGTGGGCATCCTGGTCTCAGGCCTCCTGCATCGGGCCTCTGTTGGGTGCCTCCGATCTTGGGCCTCTTGTGGGTGCCTCCAGTCTCGGGCCTCTGGTGGATGCCTCCTGCCACTGGCCTCTGTTGGGTGCCTCAGGCATTTAATGGGCGCATTTAGTCTTGAGTTTCTCTGCCTTGGACCTCTGGTGGATGCCTCCGGTCTTGGGCCTCTGGTGAGCTCCCCCGGTAGGCACCTCTGGTCACGGGCCTCTGTTGGGCACCTCTGAGCTCAGGCCTCTGGCAGGCACCTTCAGTCTCAGGCATCTGGTGGGCACCTCTGGGTGTGGGCCTCTGGTGAGCGACTCCGATCTCCTGCATCTGCTGGGTGCCTCCTGCCTCTGGTGGGTGCTTCGGGCCTCTATTGAGCACCTCCTGCCACGGGCCTCTGGTGGGTGCCTCCTGCTTCCGGTCTCTAGTGGGCACTCCCTGCTCGGGCCTGTGGTCTGCGCCTCCAGTCTCAGGCCTCTGGTTGGCTCCTCCTGCCTCAGGCCTCTGGTGGGCGACTCCGGTTTCAGGTCTCCGGTGGGCACTTACGGCCCCGGGCCTCCGGTGGGCACTTATGGCCCCGGGCCTCCGGTGGACGGTTACGGCCCCGGGCCTCTAGTGGGCGCCTCCTGCTTTCAGCCTAAGTTTGCACTCCTGTTCCTGGTCCTACCGTGAGCATTACCTCAGACCTGGTGTGGTTACACCTGCTTACCTATCCTGCTTCCAGCCTCCAAATTTCCTGTTCCACTGTAATAAACTAACTTGCTTGTCTGTTACTTAAGCATGCCTAATAGGGGTAATTTCAGAAAGCAGCACATACCGTTGGCCCCTTTAGATGTAAGCAACTAGGGCACAAAAGACCAGAGTGTCCCCTAAACGCAGCGAACCAAGCGCAGTCCTGGAGAAGACCCGCCGGCGGAATCCCACGTAATCCTCAGCCTGCGGCCCGCTACGTAGAGGCGCAAGAATGCTGGGGCATCCTACATGAGGCAGACCTTGTGCAAGCTGCCCACCGGAATAACCGGCAACTGGTTAAAGTGAATGGGAAGGAGGTAAATGGTCTACGGGATACTGGTGCTACCATGACCTTGCTTCAAAAGAACTTGGTGTCTGAGAAACAGCACACTGGAGACACTGTGGCTGTGAGGATAGCAGGGGGCGATGTGTTCCGCCTACCTGTTGCCAGGGTACATTTGGATTGGGGAGTGGGCGCTAGACCTGTGAATGTGGGGGTCAAGAAGGACTTACCTGCTGATGTTCTTCTTGGAAATTACTTGGCCCCCCTTGTTTCTGCCTATGCTCCCATGGGTCCCGCTGATGTTAACCCTGTGACTACCCGTGCCCAGACCCGTGCCACCGAGACCGACCCACCTGCTGCTGAGACCCAGGTAAGACTCTCTCTCCCGACTTGTACCCTAGACCAGACCCCCTTAAGCTGGGATACCCCAGAGACGTAAGGGAGGGAAACCCGGGAGGATCTGACCCTTCAGAAATACAGGGCTAGGGCAGATGCTGGAGAAGAGGGGGTAGATGGGGAACGTTATGAGTGGGTGGGGGATCGGCTATATAGAATCCCCAAACCTGCCCAGAAAAGTACTGCCCCTCCACAGAATCGGCAGCTGGTGGTGCCTGCGAAATACCGGCAAGAGATTCTGCGGATTGGGCACATTGTACCATTAGCTGGACATCTAGGGTCCCGCCGCACCGCTCATAGGATCACCCAGAATTTCTTCTGGCCCAATTTTAACCGAGATGTGCGGGTATATTGTAGTACTTGTGACACCTGTCAACGGGTGGGTAAGCGGGGGGATCACCCAAAAGCTAGGCTTATGTCTATGCCTGTCATTGGAGAACCCTTTTCCCGCATAGCCGTTGACATTGTTGGTCCACTGGCCAGGGCTAGTCCATCAGGTAAGAAGTATATTATCACTGTGGTGGACTATGCCACTCGTTACCCAGAGGCAGTAGCACTGTTGAATATAGAGGCAGAGACAGTCGCTGATGCCCTAGTTAAGGTTTTTACTAGGGTCGGATTCCCTAAGGAGATTCTCTCTGATCAGGGGACCCAGTTTACCGCTGTGCTCACCCAGCAGCTGTGGAAGGTGTGCGGCATTAAACCGTTGCTCAGTTCGCTTTATCACCCACAGACTAACGGTCTCTGCGAGCACTTTAATGGCACCCTCAAGCAGATGCTGAGGACCTTCACGGACACTTGCAGAGACTGGGAACGATTCCTGCCTCATCTGCTATTTGCGTACAGAGAGGTGCCCCAGGAATCTACTGGGTTCTCTCCCTTTGAGTTACTCTATGGGAGAAAGGTCCGCTGCCCCCTGGATCTCATTAGAGGACACTGGGAGGGAGAGATAGAGCAGGAGGGAACCCCCATCGTGCCATATGTTCTGGAACTCCGGGACCGCATGGAGAAACTGTCTCTGATGGTAAGAGAGAATCTCCAGGTGGCCCAGGGGAGACAGAAGGGGTGGTACGATCATGGTGCCCGGCAGCGGGTCTTCCAGGTTGGACAGAAGGTTTTGGTGCTCAAGCCTGTGAAGACCAACAAGATGCAAGCATCTTGGCAGGGCCCGTATAAGGTGTTATCTCAGGTGTGTGATACTACCTATATTATAGCCAGCTGTGCAGATGAGAGGATCCAGCGATCCTTTCATGTGAACATGCTGAAGGAGTATCAGGAGAGGCCAGAGGATGTAGCTGCAGTATGTGCCCCTGCTGCAGACGACCCAGAGAATTTACCCCTACCCGACTTATTAGAGAAGGACCCCCAGACTGACCCCCAGACTGACCTCTTGTGCAGCTAGTGGACCGGTTAAACCCTACCGAGAGGGTACAGGCAAGACAGCTCCTGTGGGAGAAGCAGGCGACGTTCTCCCAAGAGCCCGGCTACACTACTCTAGCTGTACATAAGATAGAGACACCTGGACAGAATCCCCTGCGACAGCCTCCCTACCGTATACCCGAAGCAGTCCGAGAAGGAATGCGGAAGGAGATACAGGAGATGGCTCGGATGGGAGTGATCGAGCACTCCGATAGTCCTTGGGCTTCACCTGTAGTCCTGGTACCTAATAAAGATGGAACCACCCGGTTCTGTGTGGACTACAGGTGGCTCAACGAGAGGACCACCACTGATGCTTACCCGATGCCCCGGGTAGACAAATTACTAGACCGTATTGCTAGGGGACGCTATCTGACAACCATAGACCTGTGTAAAGGCTATTGGCAGATTCCCCTGGCCGAGGATGCTATCCCCAAGTTGGCATTCGTCACCCCATTCGGCCTGTACCAGTTTAAGGTGATGCCCTTTGGGATGAAGAATGCTCCGGCTACCTTCCAGCGTATGGTGGATAGACTCCTCGATGGCTTCCAGGAATTTGCTTGTGCATACCTGGACGACATTGCGGTTTACAGTGAGTCCTGGGAAGAACACCTTACCCATGTAGGGGTGGTTCTGGACAAGATTCGGGCCGCTGGCCTGACCTTGAAACCAGACAAGTGCCATCTAGGTATGGCTGAAGTACAGTACTTGGGTCACCGAGTGGGGTGTGGGAGACAGAGACCGGAGCCAGCCAAGGTAGAGGCTGTGGCTAACTGGCCCACACCTATCACTAAGACCCAAGTGCTAGCCTTCCTGGGGACGGCCGGGTATTACCGACGTTTTGTCCCAGACTACAGTACTATCGCCAAGCCCCTGACTGACCTGACTAAAAAGAACCTCCCCAAACAGGTCCTGTGGTCTCCAGCTTGTGAAGCCGCGTTTCAGGCACTGAAGCAGGCCCTTGTGAATGCCCCTGTCTTGGCTGCCCCAGTCCCTAACAAACGTTTTCTCATTCATACAGATGCTTCCATGTATGGACTGGGGGCTGTACTGAGTCAAGTCGGGGAGGATGGAGGAGAGCACCCTGTCGCATACCTAAGCAGAAAGTTGTTACCTCGGGAAGTGAGTTATGCGGCAGTAGAGAAGGAATGTTTAGCCCTGGTCTGGGCACTGAAGAAGTTGAACCCTTATCTATACGGACAGGAATTTTCCCTCATAACGGACCACAATCCCTTAGTCTGGCTTAACCGGGTCTCAGGAGACAATGGTAGATTGCTGAGGTGGAGTTTAGCCCTCCAGCCCTATAACTTCACCATCAGCTACCGGCCCGGTAAGCTAAACGGGAATGCAGATGGATTGTCCCGGCAAACTGACATGCCTACCACCTCCTAGTCCGGTCATCCCCAGGTTGACCCGCCAAAGGGTCAAGCCGGGTCTGCCGGAGTGTTCCACAAGGGGGGAGCTATGTGACAGACCCTTCTGTCAGGACTGAAGGAGTTAACTGTGTTTAGCTTTAAGAAGCTAATTTCTAAAGACAGGTTTGCTGGCCTCAGCTATTGTGTGCTATAATTACGTTTAAGTAATAAACATTCCATTGTTTAATCACATCTAGAGAGCAGACGCCTCAATGATAAGAGAAGCCAAGTGTGTGTCTTGTGTTCAAGTTGTTATCAGCTTGAGCAAGGTATTCTATTGTATCATGTCAAAGGGCGTGTTCCCTCCATCTAATGTACAACAGTCTTTCAACCCCCCCATCTGGGGTCAAACCTATATAAATACTAGGCATCTAGCCTTTAATAAATGTCATTCTGTTGTAAACCTGATGTGAAGCCTGGTCTCATGTTTGAGGGGAAAAACTGGCTGGGTTGTGAGTTGCTGATTCCCTATGCAGGACATTGTTCATCTGGTGTTAACCCTTGGTATCCTGTTGGTACCGTAACACATACCATAACTATAATTCAATACTCATGTAAACACCTCAACTTTAAATACAAACAAATACAAATACAAACAAATGTAGGTCCCAATATGCCGAATTAGATTATGAGATTCCCTCTGGTCTCGGGCCTCTGGCACCTACCTCATGCCTCTGGTGGGTGCCTCCGGTCTCGGTCCTTTGGTTGGTGCCTCCGGTCTCGGGCCTCTGGTTGGTGCCTCCGGTCTCGGACCTCTGGTTGGTGCCTCCGGTCTCGGCCTCTGGTGGGCACCTACAATCTCAGGGCCTCTAGTGGGGACCTATGGTCTCGGGTCTCTGGTGGTTGCCTCCTACCTTGGGCCTCTGGTCGGCACCTCTTGGCATTGACGTATTATGGGTGCCTCCCCCCTCTGGCCTCTGTTGGGTGCCTTTGACCTCTTGGGCCTCTGGTGGGCGCCTTCCAGTCTCGGACCTCTGGTGGCACCTCCGGGCTCAGGCCTCTGGTGGACGCCTCCAGCCTTGGGCCTCTGGTGGACACCTCCGGCCTTGGGCCTCTGGTGGGCGGCTCCAGTCTTGGGCCTCTGTTGGGCACCTCCTGCCTCGAGCCTCTAGTGGGAATCTTCAGTCTCGGGCCTCTTTTTGGCACTTGCACCCAGAGGTGGGCGCCTCAGGCCTTTGGTGGGCGCCTCGGGCCTTTGGTGGGTGCCTCGGGCCTTGGTGGGCACCTCCATTCTCGGGCCTCTGGTGGGCACCTTCGGTCACGGGCATCTGGTGGGCGCCTCCAGTCAAGGGCCTCTGTCAGGCACCTCCAGCCATGGGCCTCTGTCAGGCACCTCTGGGTTCGGGCCTCTAGTGGGTGCTTCCTGCCTCAAGCCTCTGGTGGGCACCTTCAGTCTCGGGCCTCTGGTGGGCGCCTCTGGGTGCGGGCCTCTGGTGGGCGCCTTCGGTCTCCGACCTCTGGTGGGCGCCTCCAGCCTTTGGTGGGCAGCTTGGGCCTCTGTTGGCTGCCTCCTGCCTCGGACCTCTGGTGGGCGTCTCGGGCCTCTGTTGGGCACCTCCTGCCTCAGGCCTCTGGTGGGTGCCTCGTGCCTCTGTTGGGCGCCTTCGATTTCAGGCCTCTGGTGGGCGCCTCCGGTCTCTGGCCTTTGGTGGGCGCCTCAAACTGGCTGGGTTGTGAGTTGCTGATTCCCTATGCAGGACATTGTTCATCTGGTGTTAACCCTTGGTATCCTGTTGGTACCGTAACACATACCATAACGCCTCGTGCCTCTGTTGGGCGCCTTCGATTTCAGGCCTCTGGTGGGCGCCTCCGGTCTCTGGCCTTTGGTGGGCGCCCACAAACTGGCTGGGTTGTGAGTTGCTGATTCCCTATGCAGGACATTGTTCATCTGGTGTTAACCCTTGGTATCCTGTTGGTACCGTAACACATACCATAACTATAATTCAATACTCATGTAAACACCTCAACTTTAAATACAAACAAATACAAATACAAACAAATGTAGGTCCCAATATGCCGAATTAGATTATGAGATTCCCTCTGGTCTCGGGCCTCTGGCACCTACCTCATGCCTCTGGTGGGTGCCTCCGGTCTCGGTCCTTTGGTTGGTGCCTCCGGTCTCGGGCCTCTGGTTGGTGCCTCCGGTCTCGGACCTCTGGTTGGTGCCTCCGGTCTCGGCCTCTGGTGGGCACCTACAATCTCAGGGCCTCTAGTGGGGACCTATGGTCTCGGGTCTCTGGTGGTTGCCTCCTACCTTGGGCCTCTGGTCGGCACCTCTTGGCATTGACATATTATGGGTGCCTCCCCCCTCTGGCCTCTGTTGGGTGCCTTTGACCTCTTGGGCCTCTGGTGGGCGCCTTCCAGTCTCGGACCTCTGGTGGCACCTCCGGGCTCAGGCCTCTGGTGGACGCCTCCAGCCTTGGGCCTCTGGTGGACACCTCCGGCCTTGGGCCTCTGGTGGGCGGCTCCAGTCTTGGGCCTCTGTTGGGCGCCTCCTGCCTCGAGCCTCTAGTGGGAATCTTCAGTCTCGGGCCTCTTTTTGGCACTTGCACCCAGAGGTGGGCGCCTCAGGCCTTTGGTGGGCGCCTCGGGCCTTTGGTGGGTGCCTCGGGCCTTGGTGGGCACCTCCATTCTCGGGCCTCTGGTGGGCACCTTCGGTCACGGGCATCTGGTGATGGAGATATCTCTATCTTTCTCTATCTCAATCTATCTATTTCGATCTCAATCTCTAGCTATCTCTATCACTATCTATATCTATCTATCTATCTATCTATCTATCTATCTCTATCTCCATCTATTTCTATATCTATCTATCTATCTATCTATCTATCTATCTGTCTCTATCTTTCTCTATCCATCTCTATCTATCTCTATCAATATCTATTTTTCACTATCTGTCTCTATCTATCACTATATCTCTATTTCTATCTATCTCTATGTGTATCTGTATCTATCTATCTATCTACCTATCTATCTCTATTTTTCTTTTTATCTGTATCTCTATCGATCTATCTCTATCTATTGCTATCTCTATTTCTATCTCCAACTAACTCTATCTCCATCTATCTCTATCTATCTCTATGTCTATCTATCTTTATCTATCTCTATCTATCTCTATCTATCTATCTTTCTCTATCCATCCTTATCTATCTCTATTGTTCACTATCTATCTATCTATCTATCTATCTATCTATCTATATCTGTCTGTCTATCTATCTATCTATCTATCTATCTATCTATCTATCTATCTATCTATCTATATCTTCTATCTATCTATCTATGTATATCTATCTATCTCTATATCTCTAATTCTATCTGTATCTGTATATCTATCTGTTACAGAAGCATTAGTTATTTTGTTGTGAAGAGCTTATTTCCCAGCAGCAATGCCTGAACCAGCAAGCCAGCGCCTAAGAAGGGCTCCAAGAAAACCGTAACAAGTATCATTTCATAAAGAGTTAACTCTTTTTTTTCAGCTTTTAGAAACTATTGTCTAATCACCTCTGGAGCCAGACTGCTAATTGATAAGATGAACTTGTAAACTTGTTATCTTAAGTACTGTAATCCTATTGTGGCCTGTCAAAGGACAGTGCTCTCTATCTAAATGTGTGATGGGGGATTTTGTGCTTCCCCCCCTCTCCCCCTGGGAGTGCCCTGTGTGCATGTAACCTTAATAAAAAGCAGGCTGGGCATCCCAGTCCTGAGTTCTTGTTTGACCCTCAATCGCAGCGTTGACTCGTTTTTGTGGGCAGAAGGGTATCCTAGCTGTACTGCAGCTAAGGGAGATTATTCTATATTTGCGAGACTCATATAGAATACTATGGAAAGCAGCTTCTCCCCTCTTTAGCAATAGGGATCCAGGCTACTAAGCGGTCCATCTCTCAGCGAGACTAAGGGTAACCGTAACATTTGGCGGCAGCGGCGGGATTTTCCTGGATTTCCTAGGAGAGGTACAGAACGGATGGAGAGCGCTTACGAAAAATTGAAGCGTACAACCCTAAAGGATTTACTTGAAAGCAGAGGGGGGTACGCCAGCAACCGGCCGAGGAGAGAGCTGATCGCAGAATTGACCGAACTGGATCAGAGCTTCACAATGGCGGAAACACCGACCACGATTAGTGACGAAAAAACCAGGATTGTTTGGGAAAGGCTCTCATTATACGGGCCGAACCCCTCCATGGAATTGGTACAGCAGTTGATGGCGGAGGCGGACGAGGATATACGAGAGACTCGAGCCCACGAACTCAACCTAGCGAACGCACACCGCAATGCTGAAGCCCCGCAGGTAATCATCCCTGTCGAAAATGCTGGGAGGCCCAAGATACCCTATGCGGCATTTCAACCCTTCCTAGAGAGCGAGACAGGGATTGATGAATATTTGGCGGACTTCGAAAGGCAATGTGCCCTGCACCAGATTCCCAACAGAGAGTGGCCCACGATATTGTCTGGGAAACTATCCGGGCGAGCCCTGGAAGCCTTTCGTACTCTGGGTGCTGAGGAAGTGACACAGTATGAGCTAGTTAAGGAGACACTGTTGCGACGGTACGCTGTAACTCCGGACACGTATCGCCGACAGTTTCGGGGCACGGAAAAGAAGCCTAACGATACCCATATGGAATGGGCGCACCGAATGCGGAGAGCGGCAAATCACTGGCTGAGCGGATGTAAAGCGGTGACTGGGGAGGAAATTTTACAATTGTTTCTCTTAGAACATTTTTATAATGGCATGGAACAGCAAGGGAAGGAATGGCTGCGAGACAGGCGGCCTTCTACCTTAGAAGAAGCAGCCAAATTGGCCGATGAACATTATGACTCCCGTCTTCACGAACCCATGAACTACCGAGCTCCAGCACGGGTCGAACCCAGAGAGGTTTACCGTGCACCCCCTCGTGCTGAATTCCGAGCCCCGGTGCCCACAGGGCCCGTCCGACACTCAGGACCACCCAATAACAGCTCTGAGTGTCCCAGACCGACTTGCCACCGATGCAAGCAACCAGGGCATTTCATGGCTAGCTGCCCCCTTAATACGCACCAGACACCCAGGAATTACAATTACCCCTCTGGGTCCTATCGTCCGGCCCGGGCCCTCTGTGTTAACCAAGAGGCCCCTATGGAGGGATATGTGGGGCCGCTTCACGAGGCAGACCCTGTATATGCTGCCTCAGATAACCGCCAGCACCATCGGCAGAGGGTATGGCTCGAGGGGCGATCTACCGAGGGATTGCGAGACACAGGGGCTACTATCACGCTGGTACAGAGTCATTTGGTGCCAGAGCACAAGCGATCCGGACAGACTGTGGCCGTTAGAGTGGCGGGGGGGGATGTGTACAAAATTCCAACAGCTAAAGTACATCTTGATTGGGGAGCGGGAAAGGGGGCTGTGAACGTGGGCCTAATGGATAATTTACCTGCCGAAGTACTACTGGGCAACGATTTGGGCCCCATGACTTCTGCCTATGCTCCAGTATGCAACAACGAGGCGGACCCAGTGACTACACGGGCCCAAGCCCGGACGGAGCGAGAGCTCTCACCAGTGCGGGAGACACAGGTAAGACCTACCCCGACCTTGCCTGACAGGTTAGGCCCCATACCCTGGGACACCCCAGATGCTTTCGAGGCAGAGTCTAAGACTGACCCGACCTTACAAAAGTACCGGGAACGAGCAGAGACCGGAGGGGGCGGGGCAGATAACGAAACATTCTTATGGGAAAAAGGGAAACTATACCGCTGGACAGAGAAAAGGGGACAGCGTAGGCGACAGCTGGTAGTGCCCCACAAATACCGTCAAGAAATCCTCAAAATAGGCCACGACATCCCCTTAGCAGGCCACCTAGCCGTTACCCGTACCCTACACCGCATTACTCACACGTTCTTTTGGCCAGGGGTGCACGCTGACGTTAGAACTTACTGTAACACCTGCGATGTGTGTCAACGAGTAGGAAGGCGAGGCGATCACCCTAAAGCCCAGCTAGTAAATATGCCCATTGTAGAGGAACCCTTCAGCCGGGTTGCTATTGACCTAGTGGGACCACTGGCTACCCCTAGTCCCTCCGGTAAGCGATACATTCTTACCGTAGTGGACTACGCTACCAGGTACCCAGAGGCTGTCGCCCTATCCAACATACAAGCGGATACGGTAGCGAATGCACTAGTACAGGTGTTCTCCCGGGTAGGATTTCCAAAAGAAATCCTATCCGACCGAGGCACCCAATTTACGGCTGAATTGACCCAACAACTCTGGCAGGTTTGCAAAATTAAGTCCCTCCTGAGCTCCCCATACCACCCCCAGACGAACGGGCTGTGTGAGAGGTTCAATGGGACCCTCAAGCAAATGCTCAAGACGTTCACTCAGGAATACCGAGACTGGGAACGCTTCCTGCCGCACCTCCTATTTGCTTATCGGGAGGTGCCCCAGGAAACGACAGGGTTCTCTCCCTTCGAGTTGCTCTACGGAAGAAAGGTACGGGGACCCCTAAACCTGATCCGGGAGCACTGGGAGGGAGAGATGGAGGCTGACGGTGTCCCCATTGTGCCATACGTGCTGGAACTCAGGGACCGAATGGAGCAATTAGCCAAATCCGTGCGGGCTAATCTCCAGTTGGCCCAGAGAAGACAGAAAGTATGGTACGATCGGGGGGCCCGAAAGAGAATCTTCACCATAGGACAAAAGGTGTTAGTACTTAAGCCGGTGAAGACAGACAAATTGCAGGCGTCCTGGCAGGGTCCCTACCAGATCGTAGAGAAAAGGGGAGACACCACTTATGTGATAGCTAGCTGCCACGACAACAATCTTAGAAAGACATTCCATGTAAACATGCTCAAGGAATATTTTGAGCGACCAGAGAACGTGACGGCCGTATGTTGTTCCCCTCAGGAAGACCCCGACAGTTTACCCATTCCAGACCTATTAGAAAAGAGCCTCCCCACAGGTATAGTGGCACAGGTTCAGATAGGGGACCGACTTAGCCCCACTGAAAGGGAGCAGCTCAACCAACTCCTCCAGTCCAAACACCTCACCTTCTCCCCGAAGCCAGGGTACACTACTTTAACCACCCACCAGGTAGATACTCCGGGACAAGCTCCCTTGCGCCAGGCTCCGTACCGAATCCCCGAAGCAGTTAGGACAGGAATGAAGAAGGAGATCGATGAGATGCTCCAGCTCAGGGTAATTGAGCCCTCCGATAGTCCCTGGGCCTCCCCAGTTGTCTTGGTGCCCAAGAAAGATGGGACCACCCGGTTCTGCGTAGACTATCGGAGGCTCAATGAAAATACCGTGACGGACGCTTACCCTATGCCCAGGGTAGACGAGCTACTCGATCGTATAGCCAGGGGAAATTACCTGACCACTATTGACCTCTGCAAAGGTTACTGGCAGATTCCCCTGGCCCCGGAGGCTATCCCCAAGTCGGCATTCGTCACCCCATTCGGCTTATATCAGTTTAGGGTAATGCCGTTTGGGATGAAGAATGCCCCAGCTACATTCCAGCGCTTGGTGGATAGGCTCCTGGATGGCTTCCAGAGTTTTGCTTGCGCCTACCTGGACGACATAGCGATCCACAGTGAGTCCTGGGAGGACCACTTAGCTCATGTGGGAATGGTTCTGGATCAGATCCGGGCTGCTGGCCTGACTCTGAAGCCAGAGAAATGCCACTTTGGGATGGCCGAGGTACAGTACCTGGGTCACCGGGTGGGGTGTGGAAAACAGCGACCAGAGCCGGCCAAAATAGAAGCTGTCGCCAATTGGCCCACCCCCATCACTAAGACTCAGGTCCTAGCCTTCCTGGGCACGGCAGGGTACTATAGACGGTTCGTACCAGACTACAGCACACTTGCCAAACCCCTGACTGACTTGACCAAGAAGAACTTACCTCGACAGGTCCTGTGGTCTCCCCACTGTGAAACGGCTTTCCAGGCTCTCAAAAATGCTCTAATTAACGCTCCTGTCCTGGCGGCCCCAGCCCTTAACAAACGTTTTATCGTCCATACAGATGCTTCCATGTTCGGGCTGGGAGCCGTCCTCAGCCAAGTAGGCGAAGATGGAGGGGAGCATCCAGTTGCCTACATCAGCCGGAAGCTCCTGCCCCGCGAAGTCAGCTATGCAGCGGTCGAAAAGGAGTGTTTGGCTTTGGTGTGGGCATTAAAGAAATTGACTCCCTATTTATATGGTCAGGAGTTCACTCTGGTCACCGACCATAACCCGTTGGTGTGGCTGAACCGGGTCTCTGGAGATAACGGCAGGCTATTACGTTGGAGCTTATCGTTGCAACCCTTCAATTTCACCATTACTTACAGACCTGGGAAACAGAATGGCAACGCCGACGGGTTGTCCAGACAAACCGACCTCAGCCCCGCATAACCAGCGGTCTGGACAGCCTTAGTCTGCCCCGAAAAGGGGTCAGACCGTGTCTGCCAGAGTGTTCCACAGAAAGGGAGCACTGTTACAGAAGCATTAGTTATTTTGTTGTGAAGAGCTTATTTCCCAGCAGCAATGCCTGAACCAGCAAGCCAGCGCCTAAGAAGGGCTCCAAGAAAACCGTAACAAGTATCATTTCATAAAGAGTTAACTCTTTTTTTTCAGCTTTTAGAAACTATTGTCTAATCACCTCTGGAGCCAGACTGCTAATTGATAAGATGAACTTGTAAACTTGTTATCTTAAGTACTGTAATCCTATTGTGGCCTGTCAAAGGACAGTGCTCTCTATCTAAATGTGTGATGGGGGATTTTGTGCTTCCCCCCCTCTCCCCCTGGGAGTGCCCTGTGTGCATGTAACCTTAATAAAAAGCAGGCTGGGCATCCCAGTCCTGAGTTCTTGTTTGACCCTCAATCGCAGCGTTGACTCGTTTTTGTGGGCAGAAGGGTATCCTAGCTGTACTGCAGCTAAGGGAGATTATTCTATATTTGCGAGACTCATATAGAATACTATGGAAAGCAGCTTCTCCCCTCTTTAGCAATAGGGATCCAGGCTACTAAGCGGTCCATCTCTCAGCGAGACTAAGGGTAACCGTAACACTATCTGTATCTATCTATCTATCTATCTATCTTTCTATCTATCTATCTATCTATCTAGCTGTAAGTCTATCTATCTCTATCTATTGCTATTTCTATATATCTCTATCTCTATTTCTATCGCCATCTATCTCTATCTCCATCTATCTCTCTCTATCTCTATTTATCTTTATCTCTCTCTCTACCTATCTCTATCTATCTCTATTATTCACTATCTATATCTATATATCTCTATCTCTACCTTTCTCTATCTCTATCTATCTCTATCAATCTCTGTCTCCATCTATCTCTATCTTTCTATCTCTTTTTATCTCTATCTATCTATCTATCTATCTCTATCTCAATCTATCTCTATCTTTCTCTATCTCAATCTATCTCTTTCGATCTCAATCTCTAGCTATCTCTATTACTATCTATATCTATCTGTCTCTATCTATCTCTATCTCTATCTATATCTACTTTTCACTATCTGTCTTTATCTATCACTATATCTCTATTTCTATCTATCTGTATCTCTATATGTATCTGTATCTATCTATCTACCTATCTATCTCTATTTTTCTTTTTATCTGTATCTCTATCTATCTCTATTTCTATCTCCAACTATCTCTATCTCCATCTATCTCTCTCTATCTCTATCTCTATCTATCTCTATGTCTATCTATCTTTATCTATCTATACCTATCTCTATCTATCTATCTATCTATCTATCTATCTATCTATCTATCTATCTATCTATATCCATCCTTATCTATCTCTATCTATCTCTATTGTTCACTATCTATCTATCTATCTATCTATCTATCTATCTATCTATCTATCTATCTATCTATATCTTCTATATGTATATATATATATATATATAAATGTATATCTATCTATCTCTATATCGCTAATTCTATCTGTATCTGTATATCTATCTGTATCTATCTATCTCTATCTCTATTTCTTTATCTATCTGTAACTCTATCTATCTCTATCTATTGCTATTTCTGTATATCTCGATCTCTATTTCTATTGCCATCTATCTCGGGCCTCTGGTGGGCGCCTCGGGTCTCTTGTGGGCACCTCGGGCCTCTGGTGGGTGCTTCCAACCTCTTGTGAGTGCCTCCTGCCTTGGGCCTTTTGTGGGTGCCTCTGGCTGGCATCTCCAGCCTCAGGCCTCTGGTGGGCATCTCGGTCTTGGGCCTCCGGTGGGTGCTTAAGGCCCTGGCCTCCGGTGGGTGCTTATGGCCCTGGCCTCCGGTGGGTGCCTCCTGTCTTCAGTCTGTTTGCACACCTGTTCCTATACCTACCGTGGGCCTCTAGTGGGTGCCTCCTGCCTCAGGCCTCTGGTGGGCTTTCTCGGTCTTAGGCCTCTGGTGGGCTTTCTCGGTCTCAGCCCTCTGGTGGGTGTCTCTGGGCGCAGGCCTCTAGTGGACACCTCCGGTCTTGGGCTTCTGGTGGGTGCCTCTGGTCTCTAACCTCTGGTGGGTGCCTCCTGCCTCTGGACTCTGGTGGGTGCCTTGGGCCTCTGTTGGCTGCCTACTGCCTCTGACCTCTGATGGGTGCCTCGGGCCTCTGTTGGGCACCTACTGCTTTGGGCCTCTGATGGGTGCCTCCTGCCTTGGGTCTCTGGTGGGCACCCCATGTCTCGGGCCTCTGGTGGGCACCTCGGGTTAGCTCCTCCTGCCTCAGGCCTCTGGTGGGTGACTCCGGTCTCGGGCCTCCGGTGGGCGCTTACGGCCCTGGGCCTCTGGTGAGAGCCTCTTGCTTTCAGCCTAAGTTTGCACTCCTGTTCTTGGTCCTACCATGGGCATTACCTCAGACGCCAGTTCTGGTGTGGTCACACCTGCTTACCTATTTTGCTTCCAGCCTCCAAGTGTAATTCCAGAAAGCAGCACATACTGCTGGCCCATTTCAGTATTCCAGACAGTCCTTTGCCTGCCACCACCTTGCATAAGCTCCAAACCCCTGAACCCGCTCATCCGAGTGTGACACCCAATCAACCACAAATAATTCTTTAAACTATCTACCACTTTATATAACTACTTCATACTGTTCGCCTAATTTTCATACTACCATTAGAATTCAGTACTCATCTAAACACCTCAACTTTAAATAAAAACACTTCTGTATGGCAATAATATAAGATATACATTCAGTGCCAGTTTGCATTTAAGGGCACGTTCACGGAACCTACTTTTCAGTACTCTGCCTCTTTTTTTTATCCCAATATTCTGAATTAGATTATGGGCTTTTTACCTGACGCCACTATAAAAGTGAGGTCAGGCAGAAAGTCCCTTCACTTCCTCCTCCTTCCATCCACATTCTCCATTAAACAAGGCAGATTACCAAAAGTAGGCCAGATATGAAGTGTGCTCAGGATGAAAGACCGTTCCATTGTCCACTCATTATAGCATAACTATTATTCAATACTCATGTAAACACCTCAACTTTAAATACAAACACTTATGTATGGTTGCATTTAAGGGCACTGTCACGGAACCTACTTTTCAGTACTCTGCCTCATTTTTATCCAAAATTTAGCTCCCAATTTGGCTCACAATATTCTGAATTAGATTATGGGCTTTTTACCTGACTCCACTCTAAAAGTGAGGTCGGGCAGAAAGCCCCTTCACCTCCTTCTCCTTCCATCCACATTCTACGTTAAACAAGGCAGATTACCAAAAGTAGGGCTGGAAAAAAAATATGAAATGGTCTCAAGATGAAAAACTGTTCCATTGTCCACTCATCATACCATAACTATAATTCAATACTCATGTAAACACCTTAACTTTAAATACAAACAAATGTAGGTCCCAATATGCCGAATTAGATTATGAGCTTTTCTCTGGTCTCAGGCCTCTAGCGGACGCCTCCGGTCTCGGGCCTCTGGTGGGCGCCTCCGGTCTCGGGTCTCTTGTAGGCACCTCCGGTCACGGGCCTCTGTTGGACGCCTCTGAGCTCAGACCTCTGGTGGGCACCTCCTGCCTCGGGCCTCTTGTGGGCGCCTCCAATCTCAAGCCTCTAGTTGGCATCTCCAGCCTGAGGCCTCTGGTGGGCATCCCTGTCTCGGGCCTTCGGTGGGCACTTACAGCCTTAAGCCTCCGGTGGGGACCTCCTGTCTTCAGTCTAAGTTTGCACTCCTGTTCCTATACCTACTGTGGGCCTCTGGTGGGTGCCTCGGGCCTCTGGTGGGCACCTCGGAACTCTGGTGGGTACCTCCTGCCTCGGGCCCCTGCTGGGTGTCTCTGATCTCAGGCCTCTGGTGGGCGCCTTCAGTCTTGGGCCTCTGGTGGGCGCCTCCGTTCTCGGGCCTCTGGTGGGTGCCTCCTGCCTCGGGCCTCTGGTGGATGCCTCCTGCCTCGGGCCTCTGTTGGGCGCCTCAGGCTTTTGTTTGACGCCTCTGGCTTTTGTTGGGCGCGTCCAATCTCGAGTCTCTGGTTGGCGCCTCCTGCCTTGTACCTCTGGTGGGTGCCTCCGGTCTTGGGCCTCTGGTGGGCTCCTCCGGTCTTGGGCCTCTGATAGGCACCTCCGGTCTCGGGCCTCGGGTAGGCACCTCTGGTCACGGGCCTCTGTCGGGCACCTCTGAGCAAGGGCCTCTGGTGGGCGCCTCCGGTTTTGGGCATCTGGCAGGCACCTTCAGTCTCGGGCATCTGGTGGGCACCTCTGGGCGTGGGCCTCTGGTGGGTGCCTCCAGTCTCTGACCTCTGGTGGGTGCCTCTGACCTATGCTTGGTACCCCATGCCTCCGGCCTCTGGTGGGCGCCTCAGGCCTCTATTGGGCGCCTCCTGCCTCGGACCTTTGGTGGGTGCCTCCCGCTTCCAGTCTCTGGTGGGCACTCCCTGCCTCAGGCCTGTGGTGGACGCCTCTGGTCTCAGGCCTCTGGTTGGCTCCTCCTGCCTCAGGCCTCTGGTGGGCGACACCGGTCTCGGGCCTCTGGTGGGCACTTACGGCCCCGGGCCTCCGGTGGGCACTTATGGCCCCGGGCCTCCAGTGGGGACTTACAGACCCGGGCCCCCGGTGGGCACCTACTCCTATCAGCCTAAGTTTACACTCCTGTTCCTGGTCCTACCGTGGGCATTACCTCAGACGTCAATTCTCGTGTTGCTAGTCTGATACTTAAGCATGCCTAATAGGGGTAATTCCAAAAAGCAGCATATATCGCAGGCCCGTTTCAGTATTCCTGGCAGTCCTTTGCCTGCCACCACCTTGCATAAGCTCCAAACCCCTGAACCCGCTCATCCGAGTGTGACACACAATCATCCTCAAATAATTCTTTAAACTATCTACCACTTTATATAACTACTTCATACTGTTCGCTACCATCTTCATACTATCATTAGAATTCAGTACTCATCTAAACACCTCAACTTTAAATAAAAACACTTCTGTATGGCAATAATATAAGATATACATTCAGTGCCAGTTTGCATTTAAGGGCACGTTCACAGAACCTACTTTTAAGTACTCTGCCTCTTTTTTTTATATCCCAAATTTAGACTCCCAATATGCCGAATTAAATTATGGGCTTTTTACCTGATGCCACTATAAAAGTGAGGTCAGGCAGAAAGCCCCTTCACCTCCTCCTCCTTCCATCCACATTCTCCGTTAAACAAGGCAGATTACCAAAAGTAGGGTCAAGAAATATGAAGTGGGCTCACTGTTACAGAAGCATTAGTTATTTTGTTGTGAAGAGCTTATTTCCCAGCAGCAATGCCTGAACTAGCCAAGCCAGCGCCTAAGAAGGGCTCCAAGAAAACCGTAACAAGTATCATTTCATAAAGAGTTAACTTTGTTCAGCTTTAAGAAGCTATTTTCTAAATACAAGTTTGCTGGCATCAGCTCTAATTAAGTTTAGTGATAAACATTTCCATTGTCTAATCACCTCCGTAGTCAGACTGCTAGTTGATAAGATGGACTGCATTGTTTTCTTGTGTGTAACTTGTTATCTGCTGAAGTACTGTAATTCTTTTGTGGCCTGTCAAAGGGCGTTGTCTCTCTATCTAAATGTACCAAATGTGTGATTTGGGATTTTATGCTTCCCCCCCTGGGAGTGCCCTGTGTGCATGTAACCTCAATAAAAAGCAGGTTGGGCATCCCAGTTCTGAGTTCTTGGTGGACCCTCAATCGCAGCGTTGACTCGTTTTTTGTGGGCAGAAGGGTATCCTAGCTGTACTACAGCTAAGGGGGATTATTCTACATTTGCGAGACTCATATAGAATACTATGGAAAGCAGCTTCTCCCCTCTTTAGATTTAGGCTCCCAATTTGGCTCCCAATATGCCGAATTAGATTATGGGCTTTCTACCTGACTCCACTGTAAAAGTGAAGTCGGGCAGAAAGCCCCTTCACCTCCTCCTCCTACTATCCACATTCTCCGTTAAACAAGGCAGATTACCAAAAGTAGGGCCAGAAAATAAATATGAAATGGGCTCAAGATGAAAAACTGTTCCATTGTCCACTCATCATACCATAACTATAATTCAATACTCATGTAAACACCTCAACTTTAAATACAAACAAATACAAACACAAACAAATATGGGTTGCAATATGACAAATTAGATTATGAGCTTTCCTCTGGTCTCGGGCTTCTGGTGGGCGCCTCCTGCCTCGGGCATCTGGTGAGCACCTCCAATTTTGGGCCTCTGGTGGGCACCTATGTTCTCGGGCCTCTGTTGGGTGCCTTGGGCCTCTGGTGGGCGTCTCCTACTTTGGGCCTCTGATTGGCACATCTGGTCTCGGGCCTCTGGTGGGCGCCTCCTGCCTCGGACCTCTGTGAGTGCCTTGGGCCACTGTTGGGCACCTTCTGCCTCAGACCTCAGGTGGGCGCCTCGGGCCTCTGTTGGGAACCTCCTGCCTCAGGCCTCTAGGGGGGTGCCTCCTGCCTCAGGCCTTCGCTGGGCGCCTCCGATCTCAGGCCTCTGGTGGGCACCTCCGGTCTTGGGCCTCTGGTGGGTGACTCTAGTCTCGGGCCTCTGGTGGGCGCCTTCATTCTCTGACCTCTAGTAGAAGCCTCCTGCCTTGGGCCTCTGGTGGGCACCTCCGGTCTCTGGCCTCTGGTGGGCACCTCCAGTCTCGGGCCTCTGGTAGGCACCTCCGGTCATGGGCCTCTGTCAGGCACCTCCGGCCATAGGCCTCTGATGGGCACCTCCGGTCTTAGGCCTCTAGTGGGCAATTCCGGTCTAGGGCCTCTGGCGGGCGCCTTGGATTCGGGCCTCTGGTGGGCGTCTCCGGTGTGTGACCTCTGGTGGGCACCTCCTAGTCTTGAGCCTCTGGTGGGCGCCTCTTGCCTCGGACATCTGTGGGCACCTTTGGCCGCTATTGGGCACCTCCTGCCTCGGGCCTCTGGTGGGTGCCTCGAGTCTCAGTCCTCTGGTGGGCACCTTGAGTCTCGGGCCTCTTGTGGGCACCTCGGGTCTCATGCCTCTTTTGGGCGCCTTGAGCCTTGGGCCTCTGGTAGGCTCCTCGAGTCTTGGGCCTCTTGTGGGTGCCTCAGGTCTCTAGTGGGCACCTCCTGACTCGGGCCTCTGTCAGACACCTCCAGACTCGGGCCTCTGGTGGGCACTTCAAGCCTCTGGTGGTCACCTCCAGTCTTTGGTGGGTGCCTCAGACCTCTGGTGGGCACCTTGGGCCTCTGTTGGGAACCTCCTGCCTCAGGCCTTTGGGGGGGTGCCTCCTGCCTCAGGCCTCTGTTGGGCGCCTCCGATCTCGGGCCTCTGGTGGGCACCTCCGGTCTTGGGCCTCTGGTGGGTGACTCTAGTCTCGGGCCTCTGGTGGGTGCCTTCATTCTCTGACCTCTATTAGAAGCCTCCTGCCTTGGGCCTCTGGTGGGCACCTCCGGTTTCTGGCCTCTGGTGGGCACCTCCGGTCTCGGGCCTCTGGTAGGCACCTCCGGTCATGGGCCTCTGTCAGGCACCTCCGGGGCTCGGGCCTCTGTCAGGCACCTCAAGCCTTAGGCCTCTGATGGGAACCTCCGGTCTTAGGCCTCTATTGGGCAATTCCGGTCTTGGGCCTCTAGCGGGCACCTTGGATTCGGGCCTCTGGTGGGCGCCTCCGGTGTGTGACCTCTGGTGGGCACCTCCTAGTCTCGGGCCTCTGGTGAGCGCCTCTTGCCTCGGACATCTGTGGGCACCTTGCGCCGCTATTGGGCACCTCCTGCCTCGGGCCTCTGGTGGGTGCCTCGAGTCTCAGTCCCCTGGTGGGCACCTTGAGTCTCGGGCCTCTTGTGGGCACCTTGGGTCTCAGGCCTCTGGTGGGCACCACTGGCCTCGGGCCTCTGGTGGGTGCCTCCATTCTCGAACCTCTGGTAGGAGCCTCCTGCCTCTGGTCTCTGGTGGGCACCTCCTGCCTCGGGCCTCTGTTGGGCACCTCCGGTCTCGGGCCTCTGGCAAGCACCTCTGGTCATGGGCCTATGTCGGGCACCTCCGGGCACGGACCTCTGGTGGTCGCCTCCGGTCTTAGACCCCTGGTGGACACCTCTGGTCTTGGGCCTCTGGTGGGCACTTCGGGACTCTGGTAGGCACCTCTGGTCTTTGGTGGGTGTCTCGGACCTCTGGTGGGCGCCTCGGGCCTCTGTTGGGAACCTCCTGCCTCAGGCCTCTGGGGGGGTGCCTCCTGCCTTTGGTATCTTTTGGGGGCCTCCGATCTCGGGCCTCTGGTGGGCGCCTCCGGTCTTGGGCCTCTGGTGGGTGACTCTAGTCTTGGGCCTCTGGTGGGCGCCTTCATTCTCTGACCTCTATTAGAAGCCTCCTGCCTTGGGCCTCTGGTGGGCACCTCCGGTTTCTGGCCTCTGGTGGGCACCTCCGGTCTCGGGCCTCTGGTAGGCACCTCCGGTCATGGGCCTCTGTCAGGCACCTCCGGGGCTCGGGCCTCTGTCAGGCACCTCAAGCCTTAGGCCTCTGATGGGCACCTCCGGTCTTAGGCCTCTATTGGGCAATTCCGGTCTCGGGCCTCTAGCGGGCACCTTGGATTCGGGCCTCTGGTGGGCGCCTCCGGTGTGTGACCTCTGGTGGGCACCTCCTAGTCTCGGGCCTCTGGTGAGCGCCTCTTGCCTCAGACATCTGTGGGCACCTTGCGCCGCTATTGAGCACCTCCTGCCTCGGGCCTCTGGTGGGTGCCTCGAGTCTCAGTCCCCTGGTGGGCACCTTGAGTCTCGGGCCTCTTGTGGGCACCTTGGGTCTCAGGCCTCTGGTGGGCACCACTGGCCTCGGGCCTCTGGTGGGTGCCTCCATTCTCGAACCTCTGGTAGGAGCCTCCTGCCTCTGGTCTCTGGTGGGCACCTCCTGCCTCGGGCCTCTGTTGGGCACCTCCGGTCTCGGGCCTCTGGCAAGCACCTCTGGTCATGGGCCTATGTCGGGCACCTCCGGGCACGGACCTCTGGTGGGCGCCTCCGGTCTTAGACCCCTGGTGGACACCTCTGGTCTTGGGCCTCTGGTGGGCACTTCGGGACTCTGGTAGGCACCTCCGGTCTTTGGTGGGTGTCTCGGACCTCTATTGGGCGCCTCGGGCCTCTGTTGGGAACCTCCTGCCTCAGGCCTCTGGGGGGGTGCCTCCTGCCTTTGGTATCTTTTGGGGGCCTCCGATCTCGGGCCTCTGGTGGGCGCCTCCGGTCTTGGGCCTCTGGTGGGTGACTCCAGTCTCGGGCCTCTGGTGGGCGCCTTCATTCTCGGACCTCTAGTAGAAGCCTCCGGCCTTGGGCCTCTGGTGGGCACCTCTGGTCTCGGGCCTCTGGTGGGCACCTCCGTTTACGGGCCTCTGGTAGGCACCTCCGACCTTAGGCCTCTGGTAGGCACCTCCGGCCTTAGAACTCTGATGGGTGCCTCCGGTCTTAGGCTTCTAGTGGGCAACTCCGGTCTTGGGCCTCTGGTGGGCGCCTTGGATTCGGGCCTCTGGTGGGTGCCTCCGATGTGCGACCTCTGGTGGGCACCTCCTAGTCTTGTGCCTCTTGTGGGTGCCTCATGCCTCGGACATCTGTGGTCGCTTTGCGCCGCTATTGGGCACCTCTTGCCTCGGGCCTCTGGTGGGCGCCTCGAATCTCAGTCCTCTGGTGGGCAGCTTGAGTCTTGGCCTCTTGTGGGCACCTCTGGCCTTGGGCCTCTGGTGGGTGCCTCCATTCTCGAACCTCTGGTAGAAGCCTCCTGCCTCTGGTCTCTGGTGGGCACCTACTACCTCGGGCCTCTGTTGGGCACCTCCGGTCACGGGCCTCTGTTGGGCACCTCCAGTCACGGGCCTCTGGCAGGCACCTCTGGTCATGGGCCTCTGTCGGGCACCTCCGTACTCAGACCTCTGGTGGGCGCCTCTGGCCTTAGACCACTGGTGGACACCTCTGGTCTCGGGACTCTGGTGGGCACCTCCAGTTTGGGCCACTAGTGGGCGCCTCCCATGTCTGACCTCTGGTGGGCGCCTCCTGCCTCAGGCCTCTGTTTGGCGAGTTTGGTCTCGGGGATCTGGTGGGCGCCTCCTGCCTCTGACTTTTGTGGGCACCTCGGGCCTCTGTTGGGCACCTCCAGCCTTGGGCCTCTGGTGGGTGCCTCGAGTCTCGGGCCTCTGGTGGGTGCCTCGAGTCTAGGGCCTCTGGCGGGCCCCTCTGGCCTTGAGCCAATGGTGGGCTCCTCCGGGGGGTGCCTCTGGCCTCTAGTGGGTGCCTCCTGTCATGGGCCTCTTGTGAGCGCCTCTGGTCTCAAGCCTCTGGTGGGCATCCTGGTCTCAGGCCTCTGGTGGGCGCTTATGGCCCTGGGCCTCCGGTGGGTGTCTCCTGTCTTCAGTCTAAGTTTGCACTCCTGTTCCTATAGCTACTGTGGGCCTCTGGTGGGTGCCTCCTGCCTCGATCCTTTGGTGGGAACCTTCGGTCTTGGACCTCTGGTGGGTGCCTCCTGCTTCCGGCCTTTGGTGGGCGCCTCGGGCCTCTGTTGGGTGCCTCCTGCCTCAGACCTCTGGTGGGCACCTCCTGCCTTGGGCCTCTGGTGGGTGCCTCCTGCCTCGGGCCTCTGGTGGGCACCCCCTGCCTTGGGCCTCTGGTGGGCACCCTCTGCCTCGGGCCTCTGGTAGGCTTCTCCGGTCTTAGGCCTCTGGTTGGCTCCTCCTGCCTCACGCCTCTTGTGGGCAACTCCGGTCTCGGGCCTCCAGTGGACGCCTCCGGTTTCAGCCTAAGTTTGCACTCCTGTTCCTGGTCCTACCATGGGCATTACCTCAGACGCCAGTTCTGGTGTGTTCACACATGCTTACCTATCCTGCTTCCAACCTCCAAGTCTCCTGTTCAAGTGTAATAAACTAACTTGCTTGCCTGTTACTTAAGGATGCCTAATATGGGTAATTCCAGAAAGCAGCACATACCGCTTGCCCCTTTCAGTATTCCAGACAGTCTGCCACAACCTTGCATAAGCTCCATACCACTGAAACCGCTCATCCGAGTGTGACACACAATTATCCACAAATAATTCTTCAAACTATCTACCACTTTATATAATTACTTCATACTGTTCGCTACCATCTTCATACTATTACTATAATTCAGTACTCATGTAAACACCTCAACTTTAAATACAAACACTTTGTATGGCCATAATGTAAGATATACATTCAGTGCCAGTTTGTATTTAAGGGCACGTTCATGGAACCTACTTTTCAGTACTCTGCCTCTCTTTTTTTATCCCAACTTTAGGCACCCAATATGCTGAATTAGATTATGGGCTTTCTACCTGACGCTCTATAAAAGTGAGGTCGCGCAGAAAGCCCCTTCACCTCCAACTCCTTCCATCCACATTCTCCGTTAAACAAGGCAGATTACCAAAAGTAGGGCCGGAAAAGAAATATGAAGTGGGCTCAAGATGAAAGACCGTTACATTGTCCACTCATCATACCATAACTATAATTCAATACTCTTGTAAGCACCTCAACTTTAAATACAAACACTTCTGTATGGTCATAATAAAGATACACATTTTGTGCCAGGTTGCATTTAAGGGCACTGTCACGGAACCTACTTTTCAGTACCCTGCCTCTTTTTTTATCCCAAATTTGGCTCCCAATTTGGCTCCTAATATGCCGAATTAGATTATGGGCTTTCTATCTGACGCTCTATAAAAGTGAGGTCGGGCAGAAAGCCCCTTCATCTTCTCCTCCTTCCATCCACATTCTCCGTTAAACAAGGCAGATTACCAAAAGTAGGGCCAGAAAATAAATATGAAATGGGCTCAAGATGAAAAACTGTTCCATTGTCCACTCATCATACCATAACTATAATTTCTATACTCATGTAAACACCTCAACTTTAAATACAAATACAAATACAAACAAATGTAAATTTCAATATGAGAAATTAGATTATGAGCTTTCCTCTGGTCTCGGGCTTCTGGTACGTACATCGTGCCTCTGGTGGGCGCCTCCTCACCGTAGACTCCTTGTATAAGATATATCTATATTATTGTGTATAAAGGCTTACTTAGAGGATATGATAGTATAAGAGATCAATAATCAGGGCCAATAGTTCACTGATATTACAATCAGCTGCTTAGTTTACGGAGGAGCTTTATATATATTAGATGAACAAGGATATACTAACTCTAGTTCAATAATAAGGCATATCAGCAATCAACTTGCTGTGCTATTAGAACTGCATCAAATACTTAATGGTCCACCATAATTTGGAATAAAACAGAGATTTAAAGAACCATAAATACACTATAGCAATTTGGATATCAGCCAGATTCTTGAATATTTTTACGATAGCCACTAGTAGACTGATGACACCCATATAAAGGTGTTTAAATATTTATTAACTTTGGGTCTACTATCAGCTTACTGAAACAAGTTATAAATTATAAAGTAATTACAATTGAGACATAAATATCACTACAGGGGTCAATCAATATTCAGACCAGTGTACCCATTTGGGGATAAAGTCGAATGAGCATCAATATTACACTGAACCCCATATTAAAGTACATGGTATACCACATGATACCATAACCACCACATTACATAGCCTGATATTGTCTTAAGAATACTTACTATATATAAGAATGTTCTAACAATCTTGTGGGTTACTCCCACTAGTATTAGAACTAGATAACGCATAGAATCAGTTGAAAGCCCAGTCTAGTTATTTATAAATGCTATTGACATTATAGCAGTTATTTACATGGTTAATTACAACTCTGTTTAGAATTCCTTTATTAGTTGAATCATTCCTGGGTTTTTAAATGTATTGTCCATTCCATTTATTTTAATATATAGTTTAATAAAAGTTATGTTTTAAATTCAATCCATATGAGCCGCCATCTTGTGACTCAGATATAATTCCAGATTAGGGAATTAGAGTGCTAACCAAGTGTACATTCCTTTGGAGATTTTTTCCCCAAAAATTCTTTTCTCAGTTTGCCAGTACACAGCACCTAACAAAGATACTATATACATAAGTGGGATAGAAGCTCATCTTCCCCCAAATATAATTGCTATATAAAAGTATCAATAACTTTATTCCCTATTTACAACCAGTGGTGCCATTGGGCCCTCCTTTGTTCTATTATCTGGTGGGCGTCTCCAATTTTGGGCCTCTGGTGGACACCTACGTTCTCGGGCCTCTGTTGGGTGCCTTTGGCCTGTGGTGGGCACCTCCTAGTCTCTGGCCTCTGGTGGGCGCCTCTTGCCTTGGACATCTGTGGGCACCTTGCGCCGCTATTGGGCACCTCCTGCCTCGGGCCTCTGGTGGGCGCCTCGAGTCTCAGTCCTCTGGTGGGCACCTTGAGTCTCTGGCCTCTTGTGGGCACCTCGGGTCTCAGGCCTCTTTTGGGCGCCTTGAGCCTTGGGCCTCTGGTGGGCGCCTCGAGTCTTGGGCCTCTTGTGGGCGCCTTGGGTCTCTAGTGGGCACCTCCTGCCTCGGGCCTCTGTCAGACACCTCCAGACTCGGGCCTCTGGTGGGTGCCTCTGGTCTTGGGCCTCTGGTGGGCACTTCAAGCCTCTGGTGGTCACCTCCAGTCTTTGGTGGGTGCCTCAGACCTCTGGTGGGCGCCTCAGGCCTCTGTTGGGAACCTCCTGCCTCAGTCCTCTGGAGGGGTGCCTCCTGCCTCAGGCCTCTGTTGGGCGCCTCCGATCTCGGGCCTCTGGTGGGCACCTCCAGTCTTGGGCCTCTGGTGGGTGACTCTAGTCTCGGGCCTCTGGTGGGCACCTTCATTCTCTGACCTCTAGTAGAAGCCTCCTGCCTTGGGCCTCTGGTGGGCACCTCCAGCCTCTGGTGGGCACCTCTGGTCTCGGGCCTCTGGTAGGCACCTCCGGTCATGGGCCTCTGTCAGGCACCTCCGGTCTTAGGCCTCTAGTGGGCAATTCCGGTCTCGGGCCTCTGGCGGGCGCCTTGGATTCGGGCCTCTGGTGGGCGCCTCCGGTGTGTGACCTCTGGTGGGCACCTCATAGTCTCGGGCCTCTGGTGGGCGCCTCTTGCCTTGGACATCTGTGGGCACCTTGCGCCGCTATTGGGCACCTCCTGCCTCGGGCCTCTGGTGGGTGCCTCGAGTCTCAGTCTCCTGGTGGGCACCTTGAGTCTCGGGCCCCTTGTGGGCACCTTGGGTCTCAGGCCTCTGTGGGCACCTCTGGCCTCGGGCCTCTGGTGGGTGCCTCCATTCTCGAACCTCTGATAGGAGCCTCCTGCCTCTGGTCTCTGGTGGTCACCTCCTGCCTCGGGCCTCTGGCAGGCACCTCTGGTCATGGGCCTATGTCGGGCATCTCCGGGCGCGGAAGTCTGGTGGGCACCTCCGATCTTAGACCCCTGGTGGACACCTCTGGTCTTAGGCCTCCTGTGTCTGACTTCTGGTGGTCGCCTCCTTCCTCTGGCCTCTGTCTGGCATCTCCAGCCTTGTTCCTCTGGTGGGCGCCTCGAGTCTCGGGCCTCTGGTGGGTGCCTCAAGTCTCGGGCCTCTGGTGGGCACCTCGAGTCTAGGGCCTCTGGTTGGCACCTCTGGCCTTGAGCCAATGGTGGGCTCCTCCGGCCTCTGGCCTCTGGCAGGCACCAATGGTGGGCGCCTCCGGTCTTAGACCTCTGGTGGACACCTCTGGTCTCGGGCCTCTTGTGGGCAACTCAGGTCTAAGGCCTCTGGAGGGCACCTCTGGCCTCGGGCCTCTAGTGGGTGCCTCCATTCTCGAACCTCTGGTAGGAGCCTTCTGCCTCTGGTCTCTGGTGGGCACCTCCTGCCTCAGGCCTCTGGCAGGCACCTCCGGGCGCGGACCTCTGGTGGGCGCCTCCGGTCTTAGACCTCTGGTGGACACCTCTGGTCTTAGGCCTCTGGTGGGCATCTCCGGTTTGGGCCACTAGTGGGCGCCTCCCGTGTCCGACCTCTGGTGGGCGCCTCCTGCCTCGGGCCTCTGTTTGGCGAGTTCGGTCTCGGGGATCTGGTGGGCACCTCCAGCCTTGGGTTTCTGGTGGGCCCCTCGAGTCTCGGGCCTCTGGTGGGCCCCTCGAATCTCGGGCCTCTGGTGGGCCCATCGAGTCTCGGGCCTCTGGTGGGTGTCTCCGGCCTTCGGCCTCTAGTGGGTGCCTCCGGCCTTTGGCCTCTAGTGGGTGCCTCCTGTCATGGGCCTCTTGTGAGCGCCTCTGGTCTCAAGCCTCTGGTGGGCATCCCGGTCTTAGGCCTCCGGTGGGCACTTATGGCCCCGGGCTTCCGGTGGGTGTCTCCTGTCTTCAGTCTAAGTTTGCACTCCTGTTCCTATAGCTACCGTGGGCCTCTGGTGAGTGCCTCCTGCCTCAATCCTTTGGTGGGAACCTTCAGTCTTGGACCTCTGGCGGGCGCCTCCTGCTTCCGGCCTTTGGTGGGCGCCTCCTGCCTCCGACCTCTGGTGGGCGCCTCCTGCCTCCGACCTCTGGTGGGCACCTCCGGCCTTGGGCCTCTGGTGGGCACCTCCTGCCTTGGGCCTCTGGTGGGTGCCTCCTGCCTCGGGCCTCTGGTGGGTGCCTCCTGCCTCGTGCCTCTGGTGGGCACCCCCTGCCTCAGGCCTCTGGTAGGCGCCTCCGGTCTTAGGCCTCTGGTTGGCTCCTCCTGCCTCACGCCTCTGGTGGAGCAACTCCGGTCTCGGGCCTCCGGTGGACGCCTCCTGTTTCAGCCTAAGTTTGCACTCCTGTTCCTGGTCCTACCGTGGGCATTACCTCAGATGCCAGTTCTGGTGTGTTCACACCTGCTTACCTATCCTGCTTCCAACCCCCAAGTCTCCTGTTCCAGTGTAATAAACTAAATTGCTTGTCTGTTACTTAAGCATGCCTAATAGGGGTAATTCCAGAAAGCAGCACATACCGCTTGCCCCTTTCAGTATTCCAGACAGTCCTTAGCCTGCCACCACCTTGCATAAGCTCCATACCACTGAAACCGCTCATCCGAGTGTGACACACATTCATCCACAAATAATTCTTCAAACTATCTACCACTTTATATAACTACTTCATACTGTTCGCTACCATCATCATACTATTAATATAATTCAGTACTCATATAAACACCTCAACTTTAAATACAAACACTTCTGTATGGTCATAATATTAGATACACATTTTGTGCCTGGTTGCATTTAAGGGCACTGTCACGGAACCTACTTTTCAGTACCCTGCCTCTTTTTTGATCCCAAATTTTGCTCCCAATTTGGCTCCCAATATGCTGAATTAGATTATGGGCTTTCTACCTGACTCCACTCTAAAAGTGAAGTCGGGCAGAAAGCCCCTTCACCTCCTCCTCCTTCCATCCACATTCTCCGTTAAACAAGGCAGATTACCAAAAGTAGGGCCAGAAAATAAATATGAAATGGGCTCAAGATGAAAAACTGTTCCATTGTCCACTCATCATACCATAACTATAATTCAATACTCATGTAAACACCTCAACTTTAAATACAAACAAATACAAATACAAACAAATGTAGGTTTCAATATGACAAATTAGATTATGAGCTTTCCTCTGGTCTCGGGCTTCTGGTATGTACCTTTTGCCTTTGGTGGGCACCTCCTGCCTCGGGCATCTGGTGGGCACCTCCAATTTTGGGCCTCTGGTGGGCACCTATGTTCTTGGGGCCTCTGTTGAGTGCCTTGGGCCTCTGGTGGGTGCCTCCTACCTTGGGCCTCTGATTGGCACGTGCCTCTGGTGGGCGCCTCCTGCCTCAGACCTCTGTGAGTGCCTTGGGCCGCTGTTGGGCACCTTCGGCCTCGGGCCTCTTTTGGGCGCCTCGAGCCTCAGGCCTCTGGCAGACACCTCTGGTCTCGGGCCTCTGGTGGGCACCTCCGGTTTGGGCCACTAGTGGGCGCCTCCCGTGTCCGACCTCTGGTGGGCGCCTCCTGCCTCGGGCCTCTGTTTGGTGAATTCGGTCTCGGGGATCTGGTGGGCGCCTCCTGCCTTGGACTTTTGTGGGCACCTTGGGCCTCTGTTGGGCATCTCCAGCCTTGTTCCTCTGGTGGGCGCCTCGAGTCTCGGGCCTCTGGTGGGTGCCTCGAGTCTCGGGCCTCTGGTGGACACCTCGAGTCTAGGGCCTCTGGTGGGCATCCCGGTCTCAGGCCTCCGGGAGGGGGCGCTTATGGCCCCGGGCCTCTGGTGGGTGTCTCCTGTCTTCAGTCTAAGTTTGCACTCCTCTTCCTATAGCTACCATGGGCCTCTAGTGGGTGCCTCCTGCCTCGATCCGTTGATGGGAACCTTCGGTCTTGGACCTCTGGTGGGCGCCTCCTGCTTCCGGCCTTTGGTGGGCACCTCGGGCCTCTGTTGGGTGCATCCTGACTCGGACCTCTAGTGGGCACCTCCTGCCTTGGGCCTCTGGTGGGTGCCTCCTGCCTCGGGCCTCTGGTGGGCACCTTCTGCCTCGGGCCTCTGGTAGGCGCCTCCGGTCTTAGGCCTCCAGTGGACGCCCCCTGCTTCAGCCTAAGTTTGCACTCCTGTTCCTGGTCCTACCGTGGGCATTACCTCGTTGCCAGTTCTGGTGTGTTCACACCTGCTTACCTATCCTGCTTCCAACCTCCAAGTCTCCTGTTCCAGCGACTTCATTCTCGGAACTCTAGTAGAAGACTCCTGCCTTGGGCCTCTGGTGGGCACCTCGGGTCTCTGGCCTCTGGTGGGAACCTCCAGTTTCAGGCCTCTGGTGGGCACCTCCGGTCATGGGCCACTGTCAGGCACCTCCGGGCTCGGGCCTCTGTCAGGCACCTCCAGCCTTAGGCCTCTGATGGGCGCCTCCGGTCTTAGGCCTCTAGTGGGCAACTCCGGTCTCGGCCTCTGGTGGGCGCCTTGGATTCCGGCCTCTGGTGAGCGCCTCCAGTGGGCGACCTCTGGTGGGCACCTCCTAGTCTCGGGCCTCTGGAGGGCGCCTCTTGCCTCGGACATCTGTGGGCGCCTTGCGCTGCTATTGGGCACCACCTGCCTCGGGCCTCTGGTGGGCGCCTCGAGTCTCAGTCCTCTGGTGGGCACCTTGAGTCTCGGGCCTCTTGTGGGCACCTCCAGTCTTAGACCTCTGGTGGACACCTCTGGTCTCGGGCCTCTGGTGGGCACCTCCGGTTTTGGCCACTAGTGGGTGCCTCCCGAATCTGACCTCTGGTGGGCACCTCCTGCCTTGGGCCTCTGTTTGGCGAGTTTGGTCTCAGGGATCTGGTGGGCGCCTCCTGCCTCAGACTTTTGTGGGCACCTCGGGCCTCTGTTGGGCACCTCCAGCCTTGGGCCTCTGGTGGGCGCCTCGAGTCTCAGGCCTCTGGTGGGTGCCTCAAGTCTCAGGCCTCTGGTGGGCGCCTCAAGTCTCAGGCCTCTGGTGGGCACCTCTGGCCTTGAGCCAATGGTGGGCTCCTCTGGCCTTTGGCCTCTGGTGGACGTCTCCGGGGGGCGTCTCTGGCCTTCGGCCTCTGGTGGGTACTCTAGTGGGTGACTCCGGTCTCGGGCCTCTGGTGGACGCCTCCTGTTTCAGCCTACGTTTGCACTCCTGTTCCTGGTCCTACCATGGGCATTACCTCAGACGCCAGTTCTGGTGTGTTCACACCTGCTTACCTATCCTGCTTCCAACCTCCAAGTCTTCTGTTCCAGTGTAATAAACAAACTTGCTTGTCTGTTACTTAAGCATGCCTAATAGGGGTAATTCCAGAAAGCAGCACATACCGCTTGCCCCTTTCAGTATTCCAGACAGTCCTTAGCCTGCCACCACCTTGCATAAGCTCCATACCACTGAAACCGCTCATCTGAGTGTGATACACATTCATCCACAAATAATTATTTAAACTATCTACCACTTTATATAACTACTTCATACTGTTCGCTACCATCTTCATACTATTACTATAATTCAGTACTCATGTAAACACCTCAACTTTAAATACAAACACTTTGTATGTCCATAATGTAAGATATACATTCAGTGCCAGTTTGTATTTAAGGGCACGTTCATGGAACCTACTTTTCAGTACTCTGCTTCTCTTTTTTTATCCGAAATTTAGGCAACCAATATGCTGAATTAGATTATGGGCTTTCTACCTGACGCTCTATAAAAGTGAGGTCGGGCAGAAAGCCCCTTCACCTCCTCCTCCTTCCATCCACATTCTCCATTAAACAAGGCAGATTACCAAAAGTAGGGCCGGAAAAGAAATATGAAATTGGCTCAAGATGAAAGACCGTTACATTGTCCACTCATCATACCATAACTATAATTCAATACTCTTGTAAACACCTCAACTTTAAATACAAACACTTCTGTATGGTCATAATATAAGATACACATTTTGTGCCAGGTTGCATTTAAGGGCACTGTCACGGAACCTACTTTTCAGTACCCTGCCTCTTTTTTTATCCCAAATTTGGCTCCCAATTTGGCTCCCAATATGCCAAATTAGATTATGGGCTTTCTACCTGACTCCACCCTAAAAGTGAAGTCGGGCAGAAAGCCCCTTCACCTCCTCCTCCTTCCATCCACATTCTCCGTTAAACAAGGCAGATTACCAAAAGTAGGGCCAGAAAATAAATATGAAATGGGCTCAAGATGAAAAACTGTTCCATTGTCCACTCATCATACCATAACTATAATTCAATATTCATGTAAACACCTCAACTTTAAATACAAATAAATACAAATACAAACAAATGTAGATTTCAATATGACGAATTAGATTATGAGCTTTCCTCTGGTCTCGGGCTTCTGGTACATACCTCGTGCCTCTGGTGGGCGCCTCCTGCCTCGGGCATTTGGTGGGCACCTCCAATTTTGGTCCTCTGGTGGGCACCTACGTTCTTGAGCCTCTGTTGGGTGCCTTTGGCCTCTGGTGGGCGCCTCCTACCTTGGGCCTCTGATTGGCACATCTGGTCTCAGGCCTCTGGTGGCCGCTTCCTGCCTTGGACCTCTTTTGGGTGCCTCGAGCCTCAGGCCTCTGGTGGGTGCCTCGAGTCTTGGGCCTCTTTTGGGCACCTCGGTTCTCTAGTGGGCACCTCCTGCCTCAGGCCTCTGTCAGACACCTCCGGACTCGGGCCTCTGGTGGGTGCCTCTGGTCTCGGGCATCTGGTGGTCACCTCCCATCTTTGGTGGGTGCCTCGGACCTCTGGTGGGCACCTCGGGCCTCTGTTGGGAACCTTCCGCCTCAGGACTCTGGGGGGTGCCTCCTGCCTCAGGACTCTTTTGGGCACCTCCGATCTCGGGCCTCTGGTGGGCACCTCTGGTCTTGGGCCTCTAGTCTCGGGCATCTGGTGGGTGCCTTCATTCTCGGACCTCTAGTAGAAGCCTCCTTCCTTGGGCCTCTAGTGGGCACCTCCGGTCCCGGGCCTCTGGTGGGCACCTCTGGTCTCGGGCCTCTGGTAGGCACCTCCGGTCATGGGCCTCTGTCAGGCACCTCTGGCCTTAGGTCTCTGATGGGCACCTCCAGTATTAGGCCTCTAGTGGGCAACTCTTGTCTCAGGCCTCTGGTGGACGCCTTGGATTCGGACCTCTGGTGGGTGCCGCAGGTGTGCAACCTCTGGTGGGCACCTCCTAGTCTCGGGCCTCTGGTGGGCGCCTTGCGCTGCTATTGGGCACCTCCTGCCTCGGGCCTCTGGTGGGCGTCTCGAGTCTCAGTCCTCTGGTGGGCACCTTGAGTCTCTGGCCTCTTGTGGGCACCTTGGGTCTCAGGCCTCTGGTGGGCACCTCTGGCCTCGGGCCTCTGGTGGGTGCCTCCATTCTCGAACCTCTGGTAGGAGCCTCCTGCCTCTGGTCTCTGGTGGGCACCTCCTGCCTCGGGCCTCTGTTGGGCACCTCCTGCCTCGGGCCTCTGTTGGGCACCTCCTGCCTTGGGCCTCTGTTAGGCACCTCCGGTCTCGGGCCTCTAGTAGGCACCTCTGGTCATGGGCCTCTGTCGGGCACCTCCGTGCTCAGACCTCTGGTGGGCGCCTCCGGTCTTAGACCTCTGGTGGACACCTCTGGTCTTGGGCCTCTGGTGGGCACCTCCGGTTTGGGCCACTAGTGGGCGCCTCCCGTGTCCGACCTCTGGTGGGCGCCTCCTGCCTCGGGCCTCTGTTTGGTGAATTCGGTCTCGGGGATCTGGTGGGCGCCTCCTGCCTTGGACTTTTGTGGGCACCTCGGGCCTCTGTTGGGCATCTCCAGCCTTGTTCCTCTGGTGGGCGCCTCGAGTCTCGGGCCTCTGGTGGGTGCCTCGAGTCTTGGGCCTCTGGTGGGCACCTCGAGTCTAGGGCCTCTGGTTGGCACCTCTGGACTTGAGCCAATGGTGGGCTCCTCCGGCCTCTGGCCTCTGGTGGGCGCCTCTGGGGGGCGCCTCCGGCCTTCGGCCTCTGGTGGGTGCCTCCGGCCTTCGGCCTCTAGTGGGTGCCTCCTGTCACAGGCCTCTTGTGAGCGCCTCTGGTCTCAAGCCTCTGGTGGGCATCCTGGTCTCAGGCCTCCGGTGGGCGCTTATGGCCCCGGGAAACCGGTGGGTGTCTCCTGTCTTCAGTCTAAGTTTGCACTCCTCTTCCTATAGCTACCATGGGAATCTAGTGGGTGCCTCCTGCCTCGATCCTTTGATGGGAACCTTCGGCCTTGGACCTCTGGTGGGCACCTCCTGCTTCCGGCCTTTGGTGGGTGCGTCGGGCCTCTGTTGGGTGCATCCTGACTCGGACCTCTGGTGGGCACCTCCTGCCTTGGGCCTCTGGTGGGTGCCTCCTGCCTCGGGCCTCTGGTGGGAACCTTCGGTCTTGGACCTCTGTTGGGCGCCTCCTGCTTCCGGCCTTTGGTGGGCACCTCGGGCCTCTGTTGGGTGCATCCTGACTTGGGCCTCTGGTGGGTGCCTCCTGCCTCGGGCCTCTGGTGGGCTTCCCCTGCCTCGGGCCTCTGGTAGGCGCCACCGGTCTTAGGCCTCTGGTTGGCTCCTCCTGCCTCAGGCCTCTTGTGGGCGACTCCAGTCTCGGGCCTCCAGTGGACGCCTCCTGTTTCAGCCTAAGTTTGCACTCCTGTTCCTGATCCTACCGTGGGCATTACCTCGACCCCAGATCTGGTGTGTTCACACCTGCTTACCTCTGGTGGGCGCATTGAGACTTGGGCCTCTTGTGGGCGCCTCGGGTCTCTAGTGGGCACCTCCTGCCTCAGGCCTCTGTCAGACACCTCAGGACTCGGGCCTCTGGTGGGTGCCTCCAATCTTGGGCCTCTGGTGGGCGACTCCAGTCTCGGGCCTCTGGTGGGCGCCTTCATTCTCGGACCTCTAGTAGAAGCTCCTGCCTTGGGCCTCTGTTGGGCACCTCTGGTCTCGGGCCTCTGGTGGGCACCTCCGGTCTCTGGCCTCTGGAGGGCTCCTCCGGTCTCGGGCCTCTGGTGGGCACCTCCAGTCTTGGGCCTCTGTCAGGCACCTCCGGGCTCGGGCCTCTGTCAGGCACCTCCGGGTTTGGGCCTCTGGGGGGCGCCTCCGGCCTTCGGCCTCTGGTGGGTGCCTCCGGCCTTCGGCCTCTAGTGGGTGCCTCCTGTCACAGGCCTCTTGTGAGTGCCTCTGGTCTCAAGCCTCTGGTGGGCATCCTGGTCTCAGGCCTCCGGTGGGCGCTTATGGCCCCGGGAAACCGGTGGGTGTCTCCTGTCTTCAGTCTAAGTTTGCACTCCTCTTCCTATAGCTACCATGGGCCTCTAGTGGGTGCCTCCTGCCTCGATCTTTTGATGGGATCCTTCGGTCTTGGACCTCTGTTGGGCGCCTCCTGCTTCCGGCCTTTGGTGGGCACCTCAGGCCTCTGTTGGGTGCATCCTGACTCGGAGCTCTGGTGGGCACCTCCTGCCATGGGCCTCTTGTGGGTGCCTCCTGCCTCAGGCCTCTGGTGGGCTTCCCCTGCCTCAGGCCTCTGGTAGGCGCCACCGGTCTTAGGCCTCTGGTTGGTTCCTCCTGCCTCAGGCCTCTTGTGGGCGACTCCAGTCTCGGGCCTCCAGTGGACGCCTCCTGTTTCAGCCTAAGTTTGCACTCCTGTTCCTGATCCTACCGTGGGCATTACCTCGACCCAGATCTGGTGTGTTCACACCTGCTTACCTCTGGTGGGCGCATTGAGACTTGGGCCTCTTGTGGGTGCCTCGGGTCTCTAGTGGGCACCTCCTGCCTCAGGCCTCTGTCAGACACCTCCGGACTCGGGCCTCTGGTGGGTGCCTCCAGTCTTGGGCCTCTGGTGGGCGACTCCAGTCTCAGGCCTCTGGTGGGCGCCTTCATTCTCGGACCTCTAGTAGAAGCTCCTGCCTTGGGCCTCTGTTGGGCACCTCTGGTCTCGGGCCTCTGGTGGGCACCTCCGGTCTCTGGCCTCTGGAGGGCTCCTCCGGTCTCGGGCCTCTGGTTGGCACCTCCAGTCTTGGGCCTCTGTCAGGCACCTCCGGGCTCGGGCCTCTGGTGGGCACCTCAGGTCTAAGGCCTCTGGTGGGCACCTCTGGCCTCGGGCCTCTAGTGGGTGCCTCCATTCTCGAACCTCTGGTAGGAGCCTTCTGCCTCTGGTCTCTGGTGGGCACCTCCTGCCTCGGGCCTCTGGCAGGCACCTCCGGGCGCGGACCTCTGGTGGGCACCTCCAGTCTTAGACCTCTGGTGGACCCATCGAGTCTCGGGCCTCTGGTGGGTGCCTCGAGTCTAGGGCCTCTGGTGGGCACCTCTGGCCTTGAGCCAATGGTGGGCTCCTCTGGCCTTTGGCCTCTGGTGGGCGCCTCTGGCTTTCGGCCTCTGGTGGGTGCCTCCAGCCTTCAGCCTCTAGTGGGTGCCTCCTGTCATGGGCCTCTTGTGAGCGCCTCCGGTCTCAAGCCTCTGGTGGGCATCCCGGTCTCAGGCCTCCGGTGGGCACTTATGGCCCCGGGCCTCCGGTGGGTGTCTCCTGTCTTCAGTCTAAGTTTGCACTCCTGTTCCTATAGCTACCGTGGGCCTCTGGTGGGTGCCTCCTGCCTCGATCCTTTGGTGGGAACCTTCGGTCTTGGACCTCTGGTGGGCGCCTCCTGCTTCTGGCCTTTGGTGGGCGCCTCGGGCCTCTGGTGGGCACCTCCTGCCTCGGACCTCTGGTGGGTGCCTCCTGCCTCTGACCTCTGGTGGTTGCCTCCTGCCTCGGGCCTCTGGTGGGCACCCCCTGCCTCGGGCCTCTGGTAGGCGCCTCCGGTCTTAGGCCTCTGGTTGGCTCCTCCTGCCTCACGCCTCTGGTGGAGCGACTCCGGTCTCGGGCCTCCGGTGCACTCCTGTTCCCGGTCCTACCGTGGGCATTACCTCAGACGCCAGTTCTGGTGTGTTCACACCTGCTTACCTCTGGTGGGCGCATTGAGACTTGGGCCTCTTGTGGGTGCCTCGGGTCTCTAGTGGGCACCTCCTGCCTCAGGCCTCTGTCAGACACCTCCGGACTCGGGCCTCTGGTGGGTGCCTACAGTCTTGGGCCTCTGGTGGGCGACTCCAGTCTCAGGCCTCTGGTGGGCGCCTTCATTCTCGGACCTCTAGTAGAAGCTCCTGCCTTGGGCCTCTGTTGGGCACCTCTGGTCTCGGGCCTCTGGTGGGCACCTCCGGTCTCTGGCCTCTGGAGGGCTCCTCCAGTCTCGGGCCTCTGGTGGGCACCTCCAGTCTTGGGCCTCTGTCAGGCACCTCCGGGCTCGGGCCTCTGTCAGGCACCTCCGGGTTCGGGCCTCTGGGGGGCGCCTCCGGCCTTCGGCCTCTGGTGGGTGCCTCCGGCCTTCAGCCTCTAGTGGGTGCCTCCTGTCACAGGCCTCTTGTGAGCGCCTCTGGTCTCAAGCCTCTGGTGGGCATCCTGGTCTCAGGCCTCCGGTGGGCGCTTATGGCCCCGGGAAACCGGTGGGTGTCTCCTGTCTTCAGTCTAAGTTTGCACTCCTCTTCCTATAGCTACCATGGGCCTCTAGTGGGTGCCTCCTGCCTCGATCCTTTGATGGGAACCTTCGGTCTTGGACCTCTGTTGGGCGCCTCCTGCTTCCGGCCTTTGGTGGGCACCTCGGGCCTCTGTTGGGTGCATCCTGACTCGGACCTCTGGTGGGCACCTCCTGCCTTGGGCCTCTGGTGGGTGCCTCCTGCCTCGGGCCTCTGGTGGGCACCCCCTGCCTCGGGCCTCTGGTATGTGCCACCGGTCTTAGGCCTCTGGTTGGCTCCTCCTGCCTCAGGCCTCTTGTGGGCAACTCCAGTCTCGGGCCTCCAGTGGACGCCTCCTGTTTCAGCCTAAGTTTGCACTCCTGTTCCTGATCCTACCGTGGGCATTACCTCGACGCCAGTTCTGGTGTGTTCACACCTGCTTACCTCTGGTGGGCGCATTGAGACTTGGGCCTCTTGTGGGCGCCTCGGGTCTCTAGTGGGCACCTCCTGCCTCAGGCCTCTGTCAGATACCTCCGGACTCGGGCCTCTGGTGGGTGCCTCCAGTCTTGGGCCTCTGGTGGGCGACTCCAGTCTCGGGCCTCTGGTGGGCGCCTTCATTCTCGGACCTCTAGTAGAAGCTCCTGACTTGGGCCTCTGTTGGGCACCTCCAGTCTCGGGCCTCTGGTGGGCACCTCCAGTCTTGGGCCTCTGTCAGGCACCTCCGGGCTCAGGCCTCTGGTGGGCACCTTGGATTTGGACCTCTGGTGGGCACCTCCTAGTCTCGGGCCTCTGGTGGGTGCTTCTTGCCTCAGACATCTGTGGGCACCTTACGCCGCTATTGGGCACCTCCTGCCTCGGGCCTATAGTGGGTGCCTCGAGTCTCAGGCCTCTGGTGGGCACCTTGAGTCTTGGGCCTCTTGTGGGCACCTCGGGTCTCGGGCCTCTGGTGGGCACCTCCTGCCTTGGGCCTCTATTGGGCATTTCCGGTCTCGGGCCTCTGGCAGGCACCTCTGGTCATGGGCCTCTGGCAGGCACCTCAGGGCTCAGGCCTCTGGTGGGCGTCTCTTGTCTTAGTCCTCTGGTGGGCACCTCCAGTCTCGGGCCTCTGATGGGCGTCTCAGGTTTGGGCCTCTGGTGGGTGCTTCTGGTGTCCGACCTCTGGTGGTCGCTTCCTACCTTGGGCCTCTGATTGGCACATCTGGTCTCGGGCCTCTGGTGGGCGCCTCCTGCCTCGGACCTCTGTGAGTGCCTTGGGCCGCTTTTGGGCACCTTCTGCCTCAGGCCTCTTTTGGGTGCCTCGAGCCTGGGGCCTCTGGGGGGCGCCTCGAGTCTTGGGCCTCTTGTGGGCGCCTCCGACCTCGGGCCTCTGGTTGGCACCTCCGGTCTTGGGCCTCTGTTGGGTGACTCCAGTCTCGGGCCTCTGGCGGGCGCCTTCATTCTCGGAACTCTAGTAGAAGCCTCCTGCCTTGGGCCTCTGGTGGGTACCTCCGGTCTCTGGCCTCTGGTGGGAACCTCCAGTTTTGGGCCTCTGGTAGGCACCTCCGGTCATGGGCCACTGTCAGGCACCTCCGGGATCGGGCCTCTGTCAGGCACCTCCGGCCTTAGGCCTCTGATGGGCGCCTCCGGTCTTAGGCCTCTAGTGGGCAACTCCGGTCTCGGCCTCTGGTGGGCGCCTTGGATTCGGGCCTCTGGTGGGCGCCTCTTGCCTCGGACATCTGTGGGCGCCTTGCGCTGCTATTGGGCACCACCTGCCTCAGGCCTCTGGTGGGCGCCTCAAGTCTCAGTCCTCTGGTGGGCACCTTGAGTCTCGGGCCTCTTGTGGGCACCTCAGGTCTAAGGCCTCTGGAGGGCACCTCTGGCCTCGGGCCTCTAGTGGGTGCCTCCATTCTCGTACCTCTGGTAGGAGCCTTCTGCCTCTGGTCTCTAGTCTCTGGTTGGCACCTCCTGCCTCGGGCCTCTGGCAGGCACCTCCGGGTGCGGACCTCTGGTGGGCGCCTCCGGTCTTAGACCTCTGGTGGACACCTCTGGTCTCGGGCCTCTGGTGGGCATCTCCGATTTGGGCCACTAGTGGGCGCCTCCCGTGTCCGACCTCTGGTGGGCGCCTCCTGCCTCAGACCTCTGTTTGGCGAGTTCGGTCTCGGGGATCTGGTGGGCGCCTACTGCCTCTGACTTTTGTGGGCACATCGGGCCTCTGTTGGGCACCTCCAGCCTTGGGCTTCTGGTGGGCCCCTCGAGTCTCGGGCCTCTGGTGGGCCCATCGAATCTCTGATGGGCATCTCAGGTTTGGGCCTCTGGTGGGCGCTTCTGGTGTCAGACCTCTGGTGGTCGCTTCCTACCTTGGGCCTCTGATTGGCACGTCTGGTCTCGGGCCTCTGGTAGGTGCCTCCTGCCTCGGACCTCTGTGAGTGCCCTGGGCCGCTGTTGGGCACCTTCTGCCTCGGGCCTCTTTTGGGCGCCTCAAGCCTGGGGCCTCTGGTGGGCGCCTCGAGTCTTGGGCCTCTTATGGGCGCCTCCGATCTCGGGCCTCTGGTTAGCACCTCCGGTCTTGGGCCTCTAGTGGGTGACTCCAGTCTCGGGCCTCTGGTGGGCGCCTTCATTCTCGGAACTCTAATAGAAGCCTCCTGCCTTGGGCCTCTGGTGGGCACCTCCGGTCTCTGGCCTCTGGTGGGCACCTCCGGTCATGGGCCTCTGGTAGACACCTCCGGTCATGGGCCACTGTCAGGCACCTCCGGGCTCAGGCCTCTGTCAGGCACCTTCGGCCTTAGGCCTCTTATGGGCGCCTCCGGTCTTAGGCCTCTAGTGGGCAACTCCGGTCTTGGCCTCTGGTGGGCGCCTTGGATTTGGGCCTCTGGTGGGCGCCTCCAGTGTGCGACTTCTGGTGGGCACCTCCTAGTCTCGGGCCTCTGGTGGGCGCCTCTTGCCTCGGACATCTGTGGGCGCCTTGCGCTGCTATTGGGCACCACCTGCCTCGGGCCTCTGGTGGGCGCCTCGTGTCTCAGTCCTCTTGTGGGCACCTCAGGTCTAAGGCCTCTGGTGGGCACCTCTGGCCTCGGGCCTCTAGTGGGTGCCTCCATTCTCGAACCTCTGGTAGGAGCCTTCTGCCTCTGGTCTCTGGTGGGCACCTCCTGCCTCGGGCCTCTGGCAGGCACCTCCGGGCGCGGACCTCTGGTGGGCACCTCCAGTCTTAGACCTCTGGTGGACCCATCAAGTCTCGGGCCTCTGGTGGGTGCCTCGAGTCTAGGGCCTCTGGTGGGCACCTCTGGCCTTGAGCCAATGGTGGGCTCCTCTGGCCTTTGGCCTCTGGTGGGCGCCTCCGACTTTCGGCCTCTGGTGGGTGCCTCCAGCCTTCAGCCTCTAGTGGGTGCCTCCTGTCACGGGCCTCTTGTGAGCGCCTCCGGTCTCAAGCCTCTGGTGGGCATCCCGGTCTCAGGCCTCCGGTGGGCACTTATGGCCCCGGGCCTCCGGTGGGTGTCTCCTGTCTTCAGTCTAAGTTTGCACACCTGTTCCTATAGCTACCGTGGGCCTCTGGTGGGTGCCTCCTGCCTCGATCCTTTGGTGGGAACCTTCGGTCTTGGACCTCTGGTGGGCGCCTCCTGCTTCTGGCCTTTGGTGGGCGCCTCGGGCCTCTGGTGGGCACCTCCTGCCTCGGACCTCTGGTGGGTGCCTCCTGCCTCGGACCTCTGGTGGTTGCCTCCTGCCTCGGGCCTCTGGTGGGCACCCCCTGCCTCGGGCCTCTGGTAGGCGCCTCCGGTCTTAGGCCTCTGGTTGGCTCCTCCTGCCTCACGCCTCTGGTGGAGCGACTCCGGTCTCGGGCCTCCGGTGGACGCCTCCTGTTTCAGCCTAAGTTTGCACTCCTGTTCCCGGTCCTACCGTGGGCATTACCTCAGACGCCAGTTCTGGTGTGTTTACACCTGCTTACCTATCCTGCTTCCAACCTAGTGGGCACCTCCTGCCTTGGGCCTCTGTTTGGCGAGTTCGGTCTCAGGGATCTGGTGGGCGCCTCCTGCCTCTGACTTTTGTGGGCACCTCGGGCCTCTGTTGGGCACCTCCAGCCTTGGGCCTCTGGTGGGCCCCTCGAGTCTTGGGCCTCTGTTCCAGTGTAATAAACTAACTTGCTTGTCTGTTACTTAAGCATGCCTAATATGGGTAATTCCAGAAAGCAGCACATACCGCTTGCCCCTTTCAGTATTCCAGACACTCCTTAGCCTGCCACCACTTTGCATATGCTCCATACTCCTGAACCTGCTCATCCGAGTGTGACACACATTCATCCACGAATAATTCTTCAAACTATCTAACACTTTATATAACTACTTCATACTGTTCACTACCATCTTCATACTATTTCAGTACTCATGTAAACACCTCAACTTTAAATACAATTTCTGTATGGCCATAATATAAGATATACATCAGTGCCAGTTTGCATTTAAGGGCACGTTCACAGAACCTACTTTTCAGTACTCTGCCTCTCTATTTTGATCCCAAATTTAGGCTCCCAATATGCCAAATTAGATTATGGGCGTTCGCCACTGTAAAAGTGAGGTCGGGCAGAAAGCCCCTTCACCTCTTCCTCTTTCCATCCACATTCTCCGTTAAACAAGGCAGATTACCAAAAGTAGGGCCAGAAAATAAATATGAAATGGGCTCAAGATGAAAAACTGTTCCATTGTCCACTCATCATATCATAACTATAATTCAATACTCATGTAAACACCTCAACTTTAAATACAAACAAATACAAACAAATATGGGTTGCAATATGACGAATTCGATTATGAGCTTTCCTCTGGTCTCGGGCTTCTGGTATGTACCTCGTGCCTCTGGTGGGCGCCTCCTGCCTCGGGCATCTCGTGGGCACCTCCAATTTTGGGCCTCTGGTGGGCACCTACGTTCTCGGGCCTCTGTTGGGTGCCTTGGGCCTCTGGTGGGCGCCTCCTACCTTGGGCCTCTGATTGGCATGTCTGGTCTCGGGCCTCTGGTGGGCGCCTCCTGCCTCGGACCTCTGTGAGGGCCTTGGGCCGCTGTTGGGCACCTTCAGCCTCTGGCCTCTTTTGGGTGCCTCGAGTCTCGGGTCTCTGGTGGGCGCCACGAGTCTTGGGCCTCTTGTGGGCACCTCGGGTCTCTAGTGGGCACCTCCTGCCTCGGGCCTCTGTCAGACACCTCCGGACTCGGGCCTCTGGTGGGTGCCTCTGGTCTTGGGCCTCTGGTGGGCACTTCGGGCCTCTGGTGGGCACCTCCGGTCTTTGGTGGGTGCCTCGGACCTCTGGTGGGCACCTCGGGCCTCTGTTGGGAAACTCCTGCCTCAGGCCTCTGGGGGGTGCCTCTTGCCTCAGGCCTCTGTTGGGCGCCTCCGATCTCGGGCCTCTGGTGGGTGACTCCAGTCTCGGGCCTCTGGTGAGCGCCTTCATTCTCAGACCTCTAGTAGAAGCCTCCTTCCTTGGGCCTCTGGTGGGCACCTCCGGTCTCGGGCCTCTGGTGGGCACCTCCGGTCTCGGGCCTCTGGTGGGCACCTCCGGTCTCGGGCCTCTGTCAGGCACCTCCGGGCTTGGGCCTCTGTCAGGCACCTCCAGCCTTAGGCCCCTGATGGGCGCCTCCCGTCTGAGGCCTCTAGTGAGCAACTCCGGTCTTGGGCCTCTGGTGGGCGCCTTGGATTCGGGCCTCTGGTGGGCGCCTCCGATGTGCGACCTCTGGTAGGCACCTCCTAGTCTCGGGCCTCTTGTGGGTGCCTCATGCCTCGGACATCTGTGGGCGCCTTGCACCGCTATTGGGCCCCTCCTGCCTCGGGCCTCTGGTGGGCGCCTCGATTCTCAGTCCTCTGGTGGGCAGCTTGATTCTAGGCCTCTTGTGGGCACCTCTGGCCTCGGGTCTCTGGTGGGTGCCTCCATTCTCGAACCTCTGGTAGGAGCCTCCTGCCTCTGGTCTCTGGTGGGCACCTCCTGCCTCGGGCCTCTGTTGGGCACCTCCAGTCACGGGCCTCTGTTGGGCACCTCCGGTCACGGTCCTCTAGCAGGCACCTCTGGTCATGGGCCTCTGTCGGGCACCTCCAGGCTCAGACCTCTGGTGGGCGCCTCCGGCCTTAGACCTCTGGTGGACACCTCTGGTCTCGGGACTCTGGTGGGCACCTCCGGTTTGGCCACTAGTGGGCGCCTCCCGTGTCCGACCTCTGGTGGGCACCTCCTGCCTCGGGCCTCTGTTTGGCGAGTTCGGTCTCGGGTATCTGGTGGGCGCCTCCTGCCTCTGACTTTTGTGGGCACCTCAGGCCTCTGTTGGGCAACTCCAGCCTTGGGCCTCTTGTGGGCGGCTCGAGTCTCGGGCCTCTGGTGGGTGCCTCGAGTCTAGGGCCTCTGGTGGGCCCCTCTGACCTTGAGCCAATTGTGGGCTCCTCCGGCCTTTGGCCTCTGGTGGGCGCCTTTGGGGGGCGCCTCCGGCCTCTAGTGGGTGCCTCCTGTCACGGGCCTCTTGTGAGCGCCTCTGGTCCCAAGCCTCTGGTGGGCATCCTGGTCTCAGGCCTCCGGTGGGCGCTTATGGCCCCGTGCCTCCGGTGGGTGTCTCCTGTCTTCAGTCTAAGTTTGCACTGTGGGCCTCTGGTGGGTGCCTCCTGCCTCGATCCTTTGGTGGGAACCTTTGGTCTTGGACCTCTGGTGGATGCCTCCTGCTTCCGGCCTTTGGTGGGCGCCTCGGGCCTCTGTTGGGTGCATCCTGCCTCTGACCGCTGGTGGGCACCTCCTGCCTTGGACCTCTGGTGGGTGCCTCCTGCCTTGGGCCTCTGGTGGGCACACCCTGCCTCAGGCCTCTGGTGGGCACCCTCTTCCTCGGGCCTCTGGTAGGCGTCTCCGGTCTTAGGCCTCTGGTTGGCTCCTCCTGCCTCAGACCTCTTGTGGGCGACTCCGGTCTCGGGCCTCCAGTGGACGCCTCCTGTTTCAGCCTATGTTTGCACTCCTGTTCCTGGTCCTACCATGGGCATTACCTCAGACGCCAGTTCTGGTGTGTTCACACATGCTTACCTATCCTGCTTCCAACCTACAAGTCTCCTGTTCCAGTGTAATAAACTAACTTGCTTGCCTGTTACTTAAGGATGCCTAATATGGGTAATTCCAGAAAGCAGCACATACCGCTTGCCCCTTTCAGTAATCCAGACAGTCTGCCACAACCTTGCATAAGCTCCATACCACTGAAACCGCTCATCTGAGTGTGACACACATTCATCCACAAATAATTCTTCAAACTATCTACCACTTTATATAACTACTTCATAGTGTTCGCTACCATCTTCATACTATTACTATAATTCAGTACTCATGTAAACTTTAAATACAAACACTTTGTATGGCCATAATGTAAGATATACATTCAGTGCCAGTTTGTATTTAAGGGCACGTTCATGGAACCTACTTTTCAGTACTCTGCCTCTCTTTTTTTATCCCAAATTTAGGCACCTAATATGCTGAATTAGATTATGGGCTTTCTACCTGACGCTCTATAAAAGTGAGGTCGGGCAGAAAGCCCCTTCACCTCCTCCTCCTTCCATCCACATTCTCCGTTAAACAAGGCAGATTACCAAAAGTAGGGCCGGAAAAGAAATATGAAGTGGGCTCAAGATGAAAGACTGTTACATTGTCCACTCATCATACCATAACTATAATTCAATACTCTTGTAAGCACCTCAACTTTAAATACAAACACTTCTGTATGGTCATAATATAAGATACACATTTTGTGCCAGGTTGCATTTAAGGGCACTGTCACGGAACCTACTTTTCAGTACCCTGTCTCTTTTTTGATCCCAAATTTGGCTCCCAATTTGGCTCCCAATATGCCGAATTAGATTATGGGCTTTCTACCAGATTCCACTCTAAAAGTGAAGTCGGGCAGAAAGCCCCTTCACCTCCTCCTCCTTCCATCCACATTCTCCGTTAAACAAGGCAGATTACCAAAAGTAGGGCCAGAAAATAAATATGAAATGGGCTCAAGATGAAAAACTGTTCCATTGTCCACTCATCATACCATAGCTATAATTCAATACTCATGTAAACACCTCAACTTTAAATACAAACAAATACAAATACAAACAAATGTAGGTTTCAATATGACGAATTAGATTATGAGCTTTCCTCTGGTCTCGGGCTTCTGGTATGTACCTCGTGCCTCTGGTGGGCGCCTCCTGCCTCAAGCATCTGGTGGGCACCTCCAATTTTGGGCCTCTGTTGGGCACCTACGTTCTCGGGCCTCTGTTGGGTGCCTTGGGCCTCTGGTCAGCACATCTTGGCGTGGGCCTCTGGTGGGAACCTCCTGCCTCAGGGATCTGGTGGGCACCTCGGACCTCTGGTTGGTGCCTCCTGCCTTGGGCCTCTGTTGGGTGCCTCTAACCTCTGGTGGGCACCTCTGCTCTCGGCCCCCTGGTGGGTGCCTCCGGTCATTGGCCTCTGGTGGGCACCTCAGCCCTCTGGTGGGCACCTCAGCCCTCTGGTGGGCACCTCCTGCATTGAGCCTCTGGTGGGAACCTCCGGTCCCAGGCCTCTGGTGGGAGCCTCCGGTCTTGGGCATCTGGTGGGCACCTCCTGACTTGAGCCTCTGGTTGGTGCCTCTGGTTTCTGGCCTGTGGCAGGCACCTCTGATCTCAGGCCTCTGGTAGGCACCTCCAGTCACGGGCCTCTGTCAGGCACCTCTGGGCTCGGGCCTCTAGTGGGTGCTTCCTGCCTTAAGCCTCTGGTGGGCACCTTCAGTCTTGGGCCTCTGGTTGGCGCCTCTGGGTGCGGGCCTCTGGTGGGCGCCTCCGGTCTCTGACCTCTGGTGGGCGCCTCCAGCCTTTGGTGGGCGGCTTGGGCCTCTGTTGGCTGCCTCCTGCCTCTGACCTCTGTTGGGCGTCTTGGGCCTCTGTTGGGCACCTCCTGCCTCAGACCTCTGGTGGGTGCCTCCTGCCTCGTGCCTCTGTTGGGCACCGTCGATTTCGGGCCTTTGGTGGGCGCCTCCGGTCTCTGGCCTTTGGTGGGCGCCTTCATTCTTGGGCCTCTAGTAGAAGCCTCCTGCCTTGGGCCTCTGGTGGGCACCTCCTGCCTCGGGCCTGTGGTGGGCACCTCCGGTCTGAGGCCTCTGGTAGGCACCTCCAGTCACGGGACTCTGTCAGGCATCTCCGGGCTTAGGCCTCTGGTGGGTGCCTCCGGTCTTAGGCCTCTGTATTATTCTATCTGTATCTGTATATCTATCTGTATGTATCTATCTATCTATCTATCTATCTATCTATCTCTATCTCTATTTCTCTATCTATCTGTAACTCTATCTATCTCTATCTATTGTTATTTCTATATATCTCTATCTCTATTTCTATCGCCATCTATCTCTATCTCCATCTATTTCTCTCTATCTCTATTTATCTTTATCTCTCTCTACCTATCTCTATCATTCACTATCTATATCTATATATCTCTGTCTATCTCTACATTTCTCTATCTCTATCAATCTCTGTCTCCATCTATCTCTATCTTTCTATCTCTGTCTCTTTTTATCTCTATCTATCTCTATCTATCTCTATCTCAATCTATCTATCTCTATCTTTCTCTATCTCAATCTATCTCTATCTCAATCTCTAGCTATCTCTATCACTTTCTATATCTATCTCTATCTCCATCTATTTCTATATCTATCTATCTATCTATCTATCTATCTATCTCTATCTTTCTCTATCTATCTCTATCTATCTCTATTTTTCACTATCTGTCTCTATCTATCACTATATCTCTATTTCTATCTATCTCTATATGTATCTGTATCTATCTATCTACCTATCTATCTCTATTTTTCTTTTTATCTGTATCTCTATCTATCTATTGCTATCTCTATTTCTATCTCCAACTAACTCTATCTCCATCTATCTCTCTCTATCTCTATCTATCTCTATGTCTATCAATCTTTATCTATCTCTACCTATCTCTATCTATCTATCTCTATCTATCTCTATTGTTCACTATCTATCTGTCTATCTATATATATATATATATATATATATATATATGTATATCTATCTATCTATCTATCTCTATATCTCTAATTCTATCTGTATCTGCATATCTATCTGTATCTGCATATCTATCTGCATCTATCTATCTATCTATCTATCTATCTGTAAGTCTATCTATCTCTATCTATTGCTATTTCTATATATTTCTATCTCTATTTCTATCGCCATCTATCTCTATCTCCATCTATCTCTCTCTATCTCTATTTATCTTTATCTCTCTCTCTACCTATCTCTATCTATCTCTATTATTCACTATCTATATCTATATATCTCTATCTATCTCTCCCTTTCTCTATCTCTATCAATCTCTGTCTCCATCTATCTCTATCTTTCTATCTCTATCTCTTTTTATCGCTATCTATCTCTATCTATCTCTATCTCAATCTGTCTATCTCTATTACTATCTATATCTATCTATCTCTATCTTTCTCTATCTATCTCTATCTATATTTATTTTTCACTAATTGTCTCTATCTATCACTATATCTCTATTTCTATCTATCTCCAACTATCTCTATATGTATCTGTATCTATCTATCTACCTATCTATCTCTATTTTTCTTTTTATCTGTATCTCTATCTATCTATCTATCTATCTATCTCTATCTATTGCTATCTCTATTTCTATCTCCAACTATCTCTATCTCCATCTATCTCTCTCTATCTCTATCTATCTCTATGTCTATCTATCTTTATCTATCTCTACCTATCTCTATCTATCTATCTCTATCTCTATCCATCCTTATCTATCTCTATTGTTCACTATCTATCTATCTATCTATCTATCTATCTATCTATCTATCTATATCTTCTATATGTATGTATATATGTATATATATATATATATATATGTATATCTATCTCTATATCTCTAATTCTATCTGTATCTGTATATCTATCTGTATCTATCTATCTATCTATCTCTATCTCTATTTCTCTATCTATCTGTAACTCTATCTATCTCTATCTATTGCTATTTCTGTATATCTCTATCTCTATTTCTATTTCCATCTATCTCGGGCCTCTGGTGGGGCACCTCGGGTCTCTTGTGGGCACCTCGGGCCTCTGGTGGGTGCCTCCAACCTCTTGTGAGTGCCTCCTGCCTCGGGCCTTTTGTGGGTGCCTCTGGTTGGCATCTCCAGCCTCAGGCCTCTGGTGGGCATCCCGGTCTTAGGCCTCCAGTGGGCGCTTATGGCCCTGGCGGGTGGGTGGGTGCCTCCTGTCTTCAGTCTGTTTGCACACCTGTTCCTATACCTACCGTGGGCCTCTAGTGGGTGCCTCCTGCCTCAGGCCTCTGGTGGGTGTCTCTGGGTGCAGGCCTCTAGTGGGCACCTCTGGTCTTGGGCTTCTGGTGGGTGCCTCCGGTCTCTGACCTCTGGTGGGCGCCTCCGGTCTCTGGCCTTTGGTGGGCGCCTCCATTCTCGGGCCTCTAGTAGAAGCCTCCTGCCTTGGGCCTCTGGTGGGCACCTCCTGCCTCAGGCCTGTGGTGGGCACCTCCGGTCTCAGGCCTCTGGTAGGCACCTCCAGTCACGGGACTCTGTCAGGCATCTCCGGGCTTAGGCCTCTGGTGGGTGCCTCCGGTCTTAGGCCTCTGTATTATTCTATCTGTATCTGTATATCTATCTGTATCTATCTATCTATCTCTATCTCTATTTCTCTATCTATCTGTAACTCTATCTATCTCTATCTATTGTTATTTCTATATATCTCTATCTCTATTTCTATCGCCATCTATCTCTATCTCCATCTATTTCTCTCTATCTCTATTTATCTTTATCTCTCTCTACCTATCTCTATCTATCTCTATTATTCACTATCTATATCTATATATCTATATCTATCTCTCCCTTTCTCTATCTCTATCTATCTCTATCAATCTCTGTCTCCATCTATCTCTATCTTTCTATCTCTGTCTCTTTTTATCTCTATCTATCTCTATCTATCTCTATCTATCTCTATCTCAATCTATCTATCTCTATATTTCTCTATCTCAATCTATCTCTATCTCAATCTCTAGCTATCTCTATCACTTTCTATATCTATTTCTATCTCCATCTATTTCTATATCTATCTATCTATCTATCTATCTATTTCTATCTTTCTCTATCTCAATCTATCTCTATCTCAATCTCTAGCTATCTCTATCACTTTCTATATCTATCTCTATCTCCATCTATTTCTATATCTATCTATCTATCTATCTATCTATCTCTATCTTTCTCTATCTATCTCTATCTATTTTTCACGATCTGTCTCTATCTATCACTATATCTCTATTTCTATCTATCTCTATATGTATCTGTATCTATCTATCTACCTATCTATCTCCATTTCTCTTTTTATCTGTATCTCTATCTATCTATCTATCTATCTATCTATCTATCTATCTATTGCTATCTCTATTTCTATCTCCAACTAACTCTATCTCCATCTATCTCTCTCTATCTCTATCTATCTCTATGTCTATCTATCTTTATCTATCTCTACCTATCTCTATCTATCTATCTCTATCTCTATCCATCCTTATCTATCTCTATCTATCTCTATTGTTCACTATCTATCTGTCTATCTATATATATATATATATATATATATGTTACAGAAGCATTAGTTATTTTGTTGTGAAGAGCTTATTTCCCAGCAGCAATGCCTGAACCAGCAAGCCAGCGCCTAAGAAGGGCTCCAAGAAAACCGTAACAAGTATCATTTCATAAAGAGTTAACTCTTTTTTTTTCAGCTTTTAGAAACTATTGCCTAAATACACGTTTGCTGGCCTCAGCTATAAGTTTAGTGATAACAAATCCCATTGTCTAATCACCTCTGGAGCCAGACTGCTAATTGATAAGATGAACTTGTAAACTTGTTATCTTAAGTACTGTAATCCTATTGTGGCCTGTCAAAGGACAGTGCTCTTTATCTAAATGTGTGATGGGGGATTTTGTGCTTCCCCCCCTCTCCCCCTGGGAGTGCCCTGTGTGCATGTAACCTTAATAAAAAGCAGGCTGGGCATCCCAGTCCTGAGTTCTTGTTTGACCCTCAATCGCAGCGTTGACTCGTTTTTGTGGGCAGAAGGGTATCCTAGCTGTACTGCAGCTAAGGGAGATTATTCTATATTTGCGAGACTCATATAGAATACTATGGAAAGCAGCTTCTCCCCTCTTTAGCAATAGGGATCCAGGCTACTAAGCGGTCCATCTCTCAGCGAGACTAAGGGTAACCGTAACATTTGGCGGCAGCGGCGGGATTTTTCCTGGATTTCCTAGGAGAGGTACAGAACGGATGGAGAGCGCTTACGAAAAATTGAAGCGTACAACCCTAAAGGATTTACTTGAAAGCAGAGGGGGGTACGCCAGCAACCGGCCGAGGAGAGAGCTGATCGCAGAATTGACCGAACTGGATCAGAGCTTCACAATGGCGGAAACACCGACCACGATTAGTGACGAAAAAAACAGGATTGTTCGGGAGAGGCTCTCACTGTACGGGCCGAACCCCTCCATGGAATTGGTACAGCAGTTGATGGCGGAAGCGGACAAGGATATACGAGAGACTCGAGCCCACAAACTCAACCTAGCGAACGCACACCGCAATGCTGAAGCCCCGCAGGTAATCATCCCTGTCGAAAATGCTGGGAGGCCCAAGATACCCTATGCGGCATTTCGACCCTTCCTAGAGAGCGAGACAGGGATTGATGAATATTTGGCGGACTTCGAAAGGCAATGTGCCCTGCACCAGATTCCCAACAGGGAGTGGCCCACGATATTGTCTGGGAAACTATCCGGGCGAGCCCTGGAAGCCTTTCGTACTCTGGGTGCTGAGGAAGTGACACAGTATGAGCTAGTTAAGGAGACACTGTTGCGACGGTAACTCCGGACGCGTATCGCCGACAGTTTCGGGGCACGAAAAAGAAGCCTAACGATACCCATATGGAATGGGCGCACCGAATGCGGAGAGCGGCAAATCACTGGATGAGCGGAAGTAAAGCGGTGACTGGTGAGGAAATTTTACAATTGTTTCTCTTAGAACATTTTTATAATGGCATGGAACAGCAAGGGAAGGAATGGCTGCGAGACAGGCGACCTTCTACCTTAGAAGAAGCAGCCAAATTGGCCGATGAACATTATGACTCCCGTCTTCACGAACCCATGAACTACCGAGCTCCAGCACGGGTCGAACCCAGAGAGGTTTACCGTGCACCCCCTCGTGCTGAATTCCGAGCCCCGGTGCCCGCAGGGCCCGCCCGACACTCAGGACCACCCAATAACAGCTCTGAGCGTCCCAGACCGACTTGCCACCGATGCAAGCAACCAGGGCATTTCATGGCTAGCTGCCCCCTTAATACGCACCAGACACCCAGGAATTACAATTACCCCTCTGGGGCATATCGTCCGGCCCGGACCCTCTGTGTTAACCAAGAGGCCCCTATGGAGGAATATTTGGGGCCGCTTCACGAGGCAGACCCTGTATATGCTGCCTCAGATAACCGCCAGCACCATCGGCAGAAGGTATGGCTCGAGGGGCGATCTACCGAGGGATTGAGAGACACAGGGGCTACTATCACGCTGGTACAGAGTCATTTGGTGCCGGAGCACAAGCGATCTGGACAGACTGTGGCCGTTAGAGTGGCGGGGGGGGATGTGTACAAAATTCCAACAGCTAAAGTGCATCTTGATTGGGGAGCGGGAAAGGGGGCTGTGAACGTAGGCATAATGGATAATTTACCTGCCGAAGTACTACTGGGCAACGATTTGGGCCCCATGACTTCTGCCTATGCTCCAGTATGCCACAACGAGGCGGACCCAGTGACTACATGGGCCCAAGCCCGGACGGAGCGAGAACTCTCACCAGCGCGGGAGACACGGGTAAGACCTACCCCGACTTTGCCTGACATGTTAGGCCCCATACCCTGGGACACCCCAGATGCTTTCGAGACAGAGTCTAAGACTGACCCGACCTTACAAAAGTACCGGGAACGAGCAGAGACCGGAGGGGGCGGGGCAGATAACGAAACATTCTTATGGGAAAAAGGGAAACTATACCGCTGGACAGAGAAAAGGGGACAGCGTAGGCGACAGCTGGTAGTGCCCCACAAATACCGTCAAGAAATCCTCAAGATAGGCCACGACATCCCCTTAGCAGGCCACCTAGCCGTAACCCGTACCCTACACCGCATTACTCACACGTTCTTTTGGCCAGGGGTACACGCTGACGTTAGAACTTACTGTAACACCTGCGATGTGTGTCAACGAGTAGGAAGGCGAGGCGATCACCCTAAAGCCCATCTAGTAAATATGCCCATTGTAGAGGAACCCTTCAGCCGGGTTGCTATTGACCTAGTGGGACCACTGGCTACCCCTAGTCCCTCCGGTAAGCGCTACATTCTTACCGTAGTGGACTACGCTACCAGGTACCCAGAGGCTGTCGCCCTATCCAACATACAAGCGGATACGGTAGCGAATGCACTAGTACAGGTGTTCTCCCGGGTAGGATTTCCAAAAGAAATCCTATCCGACCGAGGCACCTAATTTACGGCTGAATTGACCCAACAACTCTGGCAGGTTTGCAAAATTAAGTCCCTCCTGAGCTCCCCATACCACCCCCAGATGAACGGGCTGTGTGAGAGGTTCAATGGGACCCTCAAGCAAATGCTCAAGATGTTCACTCAGGAATACCGAGACTGGGAACGCTTCCTGCCGCACCTCCTATTTGCTTATCGGGAGGTGCCCCAGGAAACGACAGGGTTCTCTCCCTTCGAGTTGCTCTACGGAAGAAAGGTACGGGGACCCCTAAACCTGATCCGGGAGCACTGGGAGGGAGAGATGGAGGCTGACGGTGTCCCCATTGTGCCATACGTGCTGGAACTCAGGGACCGAATGGAGCAATTAGCCAAATCCGTGCGGGCTAATCTCCAGTTGGCCCAGAGAAGACAGAAAGTATGGTACGATCGGGGGGCCCAAAAGAGAATCTTCACCATAGGACAAAAGGTGTTAGTACTTAAGCCGGTGAAGACAGACAAATTGCAGGCGTCCTGGCAGGGTCCCTACCAGATCGTAGAGAAAAGGGGAGACACCACTTATGTGATAGCTAGCTGCCACGACAACAATCTTAGAAAGACATTCCATGTAAACATGCTCAAGGAATATTTTGAGCGACCACAGAACGTGACGGCCGTATGTTGTTCCCCTCAGGAAGGCCCCGACAGTCTACCCATTCCAGACCTATTAGAAAAGAGTCTCCCCACAGGTATAGTGGCTCAGGTTCAGATAGGAGACTGACTTAGCCCCACTGAAAGGGAGCAGCTCAACCAACTCCTACAGTCCAAACACCTCACCTTCTCCCCGAAGCCAGGGTACACTACTTTAACCACCCACCAGGTAGATACTCCGGGACAAGCTCCCTTGCGCCAGGCTCCGTACCGAATCCCCGAAGCAGTTAGGATAGGAATGAAGAAGGAGATTGATGAGATGCTCCAACTCAGGGTAATTGAGCCCTCCGATAGTCCCTGGGCCTCCCCAGTTGTCTTGGTGCCCAAGAAAGATGGGACCACCCGGTTCTGCGTAGACTATAGGAGGCTCAATGAAAAGACCGTGACGGACACTTACCCTATGCCCAGGGTAGACGAGCTAGTCGATCGTATAGCCAGGGGAAATTACCTGACCACTATTGACCTCTGCAAAGGTTACTGGCAGATTCCCCTGGCCCCGGAGGCTATCCCCAAGTCGGCATTCGTCACCCCATTCGGCTTATATCAGTTTAGGGTAATGCTGTTTGGGATGAAGAATGCCCCAGCTACATTCCAGCGCTTGGTAGATAGGCTCCTGGATGGCTTCCAGAGTTTTGCTTGCGCCTACCTGGACGACATAGCGATCCACAGTGAGTCCTGGGAGGACCACTTAGCTCACGTAGGAATGGTTCTGGATCAGATCCGGGCTGCTGGCCTGACTCTGAAGCCAGAAAAATGCCACTTTGGGATGGCCGAGGTACAGTACCTGGGTCACCGGGTGGGGTGTGGAAAGCAGCGACCAGAGCCGGCCAAGATAGAAGCTGTCGCCAATTGGCCCACCCCCATCACTAAGACTCAGGTCCTAGCCTTCCTGGGCACGGCAGGGTACTATAGACGGTTCGTACCAGACTACAGCACACTTGCCAAACCCCTGACTGACTTGACCAAGAAGAACTTACCTCGACAGGTCCTGTGGTCTCCCCACTGTGAAACGGCTTTCCAGGCTCTCAAAAATGCTCTAATTAACGCTCCTGTCTTGGCGGCCCCAGCCCTTAACAAACGTTTTATCGTCCATACCGATGCTTCCATGTTCGGGCTGGGAGCCGTCCTCAGCCAAGTAGGCGAAGATGGAGGGGAGCATCCAGTTGCCTACATCAGCCGGAAGCTCCTGCCCCGCGAAGTCAGCTATGCAGCGGTCGAAAAGGAGTGTTTGGCTTTGGTGTGGGCATTAAAGAAATTGACTCCCTATTTATATGGTCAGGAGTTCACTCTGGTCACCGACCATAACCCGTTGGTGTGGCTGAACCGGGTCTCTGGAGATAACGGCAGACTATTACGTTGGAGCTTATCGTTGCAACCCTTCAATTTCACCATTACTTACAGACCTGGGAAACAGAATGGCAACGCCGACGGGTTGTCCAGACAAACCGACCTCAGCCCCGCATAACCAGCAGTCTGGACAGCCTTAGTCTGCCCCGAAAAGGGGTCAGACCGTGTCTGCCAGAGTGTTCCACAGAAAGGGAGCACTGTTACAGAAGCATTAGTTATTTTGTTGTGAAGAGCTTATTTCCCAGCAGCAATGCCTGAACCAGCAAGTCAGCGCCTAAGAAGGGCTCCAAGAAAACCGTAACAAGTATCATTTCATAAAGAGTTAACTCTTTTTTTTTCAGCTTTTAGAAACTATTGCCTAAATACACGTTTGCTGGCCTCAGCTCTAAGTTTAGTGATAACAAATCCCATTGTCTAATCACCTCTGGAGCCAGACTGCTAATTGATAAGATGAACTTGTAAACTTGTTATCTTAAGTACTGTAATCCTATTGTGGCCTGTCAAAGGACAGTGCTCTCTATCTAAATGTGTGATGGGGGATTTTGTGCTTCCCCCCCTCTCCCCCTGGGAGTGCCCTGTGTGCATGTAACCTTAATAAAAAGCAGGCTGGGCATCCCAGTCCTGAGTTCTTGTTTGACCCTCAATCGCAGCGTTGACTCGTTTTTGTGGGCAGAAGGGTATCCTAGCTGTACTGCAGCTAAGGGAGATTATTCTATATTTGCGAGACTCATATAGAATACTATGGAAAGCAGCTTCTCCCCTCTTTAGCAATAGGGATCCAGGCTACTAAGCGGTCCATCTCTCAGCGAGACTAAGGGTAACCGTAACAATATATATGTATATCTATCTATCTATCTATCTATCTCTATATCTCTAATTCTATCTGTATCTGCATATCTATCTGTATCTATCTATCTATCTATCTATCTATCTGTAAGTCTATCTATCTCTATCTATTGCTATTTCTATATATTTCTATCTCTATTTCTATCGCCATCTATCTCTATCTCCATCTATCTCTCCCTATCTCTATTTATCTTTATCTCTCTCTCTACCTATCTCTATCTATCTCTATTATTCACTATCTATATCTATATATCTCTATCTATCTCTCCCTTTCTCTATCTCTATCTATCTCTATCAATCTCTGTCTCCATCTATCTCTATCTTTCTATCTCTATCTCTTTTTATCGCTATCTATCTCTATCTATCTCTATCTCAATCTGTCTATCTCTATTACTATCTATATCTATCTATCTATCTATCTATCTATCTATCTATCTATCTCTATCTATATCTATTTTTCACTATTTGTCTCTATCTATCACTATATCTCTATTTCTATCTATCTCCAACTATCTCTATATGTATCTGTATCTATCTACCTATCTATCTCTATTTTTCTTTTTATCTGTATCTCTATCTATCTATCTATCTACCTATCTCTATCTATTGCTATCTCTATTTCTATCTCCAACTATCTCTATCTCCATCTATCTCTCTCTATCTCTATCTCCATCTATCTCTCTCTATCTCTATCTATCTCTATGTCTATCTATCTTTATCTATCTCTACCTATCTCTATCTATCTATCTCTATCTCTATCCATCCTTATCTATCTCTATCTATCTATCTATCTATCTATCTATCTATCTATCTATCTATCTATCTATCTATCTATCTATCTATCTATCTATCTATCTATATCTTCTATATGTATGTATATATATATATATATATATATCTATATCTCTAATTCTATCTGTATCTGTATATCTATCTGTATCTATCTATCTATCTATCTATCTATCTATCTCTATCTCTATTTCTCTATCTATCTGTAACTCTATCTATCTCTATCTATTGCTATTTCTGTATATGTCTATCTCTATTTCTATTGCCATCTATCTCGGGCCTCTGGTGGGGCACCTCGGGTCTCTTGTGGGCACCTCGGGCCTCTGGTGGGCACCTCGGGCCTCTGGTGGGTGCCTCCAACCTCTTGTGAGTGCCTCAGGCCTTTTGTGGGTGCCTCTGGTTGGCATCTCCAGCCTCAGGCCTCTGGTGGGCATCCCGGTCTTAGGCCTCCAGTGGGCGCTTATGGCCCTGGCCTCCGGTGGGTGCCTCCTGTCTTCAGTCTGTTTGCACACCTGTTCCTATACCTACCGTGGGCCTCTAGTGGGTGCCTCCTGCCTCAGGCCTCTGGTGGGTTTTTTCGTCTCAGGCCTCTGGTGGGTGTCTCTGGGCGCAGGCCTCTAGTGGGCACCTCTGGTCTTGGGCTTCTGGTGGGTGCCTCCGGTCTCTGACCTCTGGTGGGTGCCTCCTGCGTCTGGCATCTGGTGGGTGCCTCGGGCCTCTGTTGGGTGCCTACTGCCTCTGACCTCTGGTGGGTGCCTCGGGCCTCAGGTCTCTGGTGGGCACCCCATGTCTAGGGCCTCTGGTGGGCGCCTCTGGTTAGCTCCTCCTGCCTCAGGCCTCTGGTGGGTGACTCCGGTCTCGGGCCTCCGGTGGGCGCTTACGGCCCTGGGCCTCCAGTGAGCGACTCCGGTGAGCGCCTCTTGCTTTCAGCCTAAGTTTGCACTCCTGTTCTTGGTCCTACCATGGGCATTACCTAAGACACCAGTTCTGGTGTGGTCACACCAGCTTACCTATCCTGCTTCCAGCCTCCAAGTCTCCTGTTCCACTGTAATCAACTAACTTGCTAGTCTGTTACTTAAGCATGCCTAATAGGGGTAATTCCAGAAAGCAGCACATACTGCTGGCCCATTTCAGTATTCCAGACAGTCTTTTGCCTGCCACCACCTTGCATAAGCCCCAAACCCCTGAACCCGCTCATCCGAATGTGACACACAATCATCCACAAATAATTCTTTAAACTATCTACCACTTTATATAACTACTTCATACTGTTCGCTACCATCTTCATACTATCATTAGAATTCAGTACTCATCTAGACACCTCAACTTTAAATAAAAACACTTCTGTATGGCAATAATATAAGATATACATTCAGTGCCAGTTTGCATTTAAGGGCACGTTCACGGAACCTACTTTTCAGTACTCTGCCTCTTTTTTTTATCCCAAATTTAGACTCCCAATATTCTGAATTAGATTATGGGCTTTTTACCTGACGCCACTATAAAAGTGAGGTCAGGCAGAAAGTCCCTTCACCTCCTCCTCCTTCCATCCACATTCTCCATTAAACAAGGCAGATTACCAAAAGTAGGCCAGATATGAAGTGTGCTCAAGATGAAAGACCGTTCCATTGTCCACTCATCATACCATAACTATAATTCAATACTCATGTAAACACCTCAACTTTAAATACAAACACTTATGTATGGTTGCATTTAAGGGCACTGTCACGGAACCTACTTTTCCGTACTCTGCCTCATTTTTATCCAAAATTTAGCTCCCAATTTGGCTCCCAATATTCTGAATTAGATTATGGGCTTTTTACCTGACTCCACTCTAAAAGTGACGTCGGGCAGAAAGCCCCTTCACCTCCTTCCATCCACATTCTACGTTAAACAAGGCAGATTACCAAAAGTAGGGCCGGAAAACAAATATGAAATGGGCTCAAGATGAAAAACTGTTCCATTGTCCACTCATCATACCATAACTATAATTCAATACTCATGTAAACACCTTAACTTTAAATACAAACAAATGTAGGTCCCAATATGCCGAATTAGATTATGAGCTTTCCTCTGGACTCGGGCCTCTGGTGGGCGCCTCCGGTCTCAGCCTCTGGTGGGCGCATCCTGCCTCGGGCCTCTTGTGGGCGCCTCCAGTCTCAAGCCTCTGGTTGGCGTCTCCAGCATCAGGTCTCTGGTGGGCATCTCGGTCTCGGGCCTCCGGTGGGTGCTTACAGCCTTAAGCCGCCTGTGGTTGCCTCCTGTTTTCAGTCTAAGTTTGCACTCCTGTTCCTATACCTACCTTGGGCCTCTGGTGGGTGCCTCCTGCGTCAGACCTCTGGTGGGCACCTCAGGCCTCTGGTGGGTACCTCCTGCCTCAGGCCTCTGTTGGGTGTCTCCGATCTCGGGCCTCTGGTCGGCACCTCTGTTCTTGGGTCTCTGGTAGGTGCCTCCTGCCTCGGGCCTCTGGTGGATACCTCCTGCCTCAGGTCTCTGTTGGGCACCTCAGGCTTTTGTTTGGTGCCTCAGGCTTTTAATGGGCGCATTCAGTCTCGAGTCTCTGGTGGCACCCCCTGCCTTGAACCTCTCGTGGGTGCCTCCGGTCTTGGGCCTCTGGTGGGCTCCCCTGGTCTCGGGCTTTTGATAGGCACCTCCGGTCTCGGGCCTCTGTCGAGAACCTCTGAGCTTGGGCCTCTGGTGGGTGCCTCCGGTTTTGGGCCTCTGGTGGGCACCTTCAGTCTCGGGCATCTGGTGGGCACCTCTGGGCGTGGGCCTCTGGTGGGTGCCTCCAGTCTCTGCAATCTGGTGGGCGCCTCCAGTCTCTGGCCTCTGGTCAGTGCCTCCTGCCTCTGGTGGGCGCTTCGTGCCTCTGTTGGGCGCCTCCTGCCTCGGACCTTTGGTGGGCGCCTCGGGCCTCTGTTGGGCACCTCCTGCCATGGGCCTCTGGTGGGTGCCTCCTGCTTCCGGTCTCTGGTTTGCACTCCCTGCCTTGGGCCTCTGGTTGGCTCCTCCTGCCTCAGGCCTCTCGTGGGCGACTCTGGTCTCGGGCCTCCGGTGGGCACTTATGGCCCAGGGCCTCCGGTGGGCGCATCCTGCTTTCAGCCTAAGTTTGCACTCCTGTTCCTGGTCCTACCATGGGCATTACCTCAGATGCCAATTCTGGTGTGGCTACACCTGCTTACCTATCCTGCTTCCAGCCTCCAAATTTCCTGTTCCACTGTAATAAACTAACTTTGCTTGTCTGTTACTTATGCATGTCTAATAGGGGTAATTCCAGAAAGTAGCACATACCATTGGCCCCTTTCAGTATTCCAGACACTCCTTAGCCTGCCACCACTTTGCATATGCTCCATACTCCCTGAACCTGCTCATCCGAGTGTGACACACATTCATCCACAAATAATTCTTCAAACTATCTAACACTTTATATAACTACTTCATACTGTTCGCTACCATCTTCACACTATTTCAGTACTCATGTAAACACCTCAACTTTAAATACAAACATTTCTGTATGGCCATAATATAAGATATACATTCAGTGCCAGTTTGAATTTAAGGGCACGTTCACGGAACCTACTTTTCAGTACTCTGCCTCTCTTTTTTGATCCCAAATTTACGCTCCCAATATGCCAAATTAGATTATGGGCATTCGCCACTGTAAAAGTGAGGTCGGGCAGAAAGCCCCTTCACCTCTTCCTCCTTCCATCCACATTCTCCGTTAAACAAGGCAGATTACTGTTACAGAAGCATTAGTTATTCTGTTGTGAAGAGCTTATTTCCCAGCAGCAATGCCTGAACCAGCAAGCCAGCGCCTAAGAAGGGCTCCAAGAAAACTGTAACAAGTTTCATTTCATAAAGAGTTAACTCTTTTTTTTCAGCTTTTAGAAACTATTGTCTAATCACCTCTGGAGCCAGACTGCTAATTGATAAGATGAACTTGTAAACTTGTTATCTTAAGTACTGTAATCCTATTGTGGCCTGTCAAAGGACAGTGCTCTCTATCTAAATGTGTGATGGGGGATTTTGTGCTTCCCCCCCTCTCCCCCTGGGAGTGCCCTGTGTGCATGTAACCTTAATAAAAAGCAGGCTGGGCATCCCAGTCCTGAGTTCTTGTTTGACCCTCAATCGCAGCGTTGACTCGTTTTTGTGGGCAGAAGGGTATCCTAGCTGTACTGCAGCTAAGGGAGATTATTCTATATTTGCGAGACTCATATAGAATACTATGGAAAGCAGCTTCTCCCCTCTTTAGCAATAGGGATCCAGGCTACTAAGCGGTCCATCTCTCAGCGAGACTAAGGGTAACCGTAACAATTACCAAAAGTAGGGACAGAAAATAATTATGAAATGGGCTCAAGATGAAAAACTGTTCCATTATCCACTCATCATACCATAACTATAATTCAATACTCATGTAAACACCTCAACTTTAAATACAAACAAATACAAATACAAACAAATGTAGGTCCCAATATGCTGAATTAGATTATGAGATTCCCTCTGGTCTCGGGCCTCTGGCACCTACCTCGTGCCTCTGGTGGGCACCTCCTGCCTCGGGTCTCTGGTGGGCGCCTCCGGTCTCGGGCCTCTGATGGGTGCCTCCTGCCTTGGGCATCTTGGCGTCGGCATTGGGCGCCTCAGGCTTTGTTGGGCGCGTCCAGTCTCGGGTCTCTGGTTTGCGCCTCCTGCCTTGGACCTCTGGTGGGTGCCTCCAGTCTTGGGACTCTTGTGGGCTTCTCTGGTCTCAGGCCTCTGGTAGGCTCCTCCCATCTCAGGCCTCTGGTAAGCACCGCCTGCCTCAAACCTTTGGTGGGCGCCTCGGGCCTCTGTTGGGCACCTCCTGTCTCTGGCCTCTAGTGGGTGCTTCCTGCTTCGGGTCTCTGGTGGGAACTCCCTGCCTCAGGCCTCTGGTGGGTGCCTCCTGCTTTCAGCCTAAGTTTGCACTCCTGTTCCTCGTCCTACCATGGGCATTACCTCAGATGCCAGTTCTGGTGTGGTCACACCTGCTTACCTATCCTGCTTCCAGCCACCAAGTCTCCTGTTCCACCGTAATAAACTAATTTGCTTGTCTGTTACTTAAGCATGCCTAATAGGGGTAATTCCAGAAAGCAGCACATACTGCTTGCCCCTTTCAGTATTCCAGACAGTCCTTAGCCTGCCACCACCTTGCATATGCTCCATTCCCCTGAACTTGCTCATCCGAGTGTGACACACAATTATCCACAAATAATTCTTCAAACTATCTACCACTTTATATAACTACTTCATACTGTTCGCTACCATCTTCATACTATTTCAGTACTCATGTAAACACCTCAACTTTAAATACAAACATTTCTGCATGGCCATAATATAATATATACATTCAGTGCCAGTTTGCATTTAAGGGCACATTCATGGAACCTACTTTTAAGTACTCTGCCTCTCTTTTTTTATCCCAAATTTAGACTCCCAATATGCCGAATTAGATTATGAGCGTTCTACCTGACACAGAAAGCCCCTTCACCTCCTCCTCCTTCCATCCACATTCTCCGTTAAAAAACGCAGATTACCAAAAGTAGGGCAGGAATAGAAATATGAAGTGGGCTCAAGATGAAAAACTGTTCCATTGTCCACTCATCATACCATAACTATAATTCAATACTCATGTAAACACCTCAATTTTAAATACAAACAAATACAAATACAAACAAATGTAGGTCCCAATATGCCGAATTAGATTATGAGATTCCCTCTTGTCTCGGGCCTCTGGCACCTACCTTGTGCCTCTGGTTGGTGCCTCCGGTCTCGGGCCTCTGGTGGGCACCTCTTGGCGTTGAAGTTTTGTGGGTGCCTCCCACATGGTCCCAATATGCCGAATTAGATTATGAGATTCCCTCTTGTCTCGGGCCTCTGGCACCTACCACGTGCCTCTGGTTGGTGCCTCCAGTCTCAGACCTCTGGTGGGCACCTCCAGGCTCAGGCCTCTGGTGGATGCCTCTGGTGGGCACCTCCTGCCTCGGGCCTCTGGTGGGCGCCTCCAATCTCGGACCTCTGGTCGATGCCTCTGGTGGACGCCTCCGGCCTCGAGCCTCTGGTGGGCGTCTCGTGCCTCGGGCCTCTGGTGGGCACCTCTAGTCTCGGGCCTCTGGTGGGTGCCTCTAGTCTCGGGCCTCTGGTAGGCATCTCCGGTTATGGGCCTCTGTCAGGCACCTCCGGGCTCGGGCATCTGTCAGGCACCTCCGGGCCTAGGCCTCTGGTGGGCGCCTCCGGGCTTAGGCCTCTGGTGGGTGCCTCTGGTGGGCACCTCCAGTCTCGGGCCTCTGGTGGGCGGCTCGGGTTTTGGTCCTCTGGTGGGAGCCTCCTACCTTGGGCCTCTGACTGGCAAGTATGGTCTCGGGCCTCTGGTGGGCGCCTCCTGCCTCGGACGTCTGTGAGTGCATTGGGCCGCTGTTGGGCACCTTCTGTCTCGGGCCTCTTTTGGGCGCCTTGAGCCTCGGGCCTCTGGTGGGCACCTCGAGTCTCGAGCCTCTTGTAGGCACCTCGGATCTCTGGTGGGCACCTCCTGCCTCGGGCCTCTGTCAGACACCTCCGGACTCGGGCCTCTGGTGGGTGCCTCTGGTCTTAGGCCTCTGGTGGGCACCTCCGGGCTCAGGCCTCTGGTGGGCACTTTGGGCCTCTGGTGGTCACCTCCGGTCTTTGGTGGGTGCCTTGGACCTCTGGTGGTCGCCTTGGGCCTCTGTTGGGAACCTCCTGCCTCAGGCCTCTGTGAGGGTGCCTCCTGCCTCAGGCCTCTGTTGGGCACCTCCGATCTCAGGCCTCCGGTGGGCACTTATGGCCCCGGGCCTCTGGTGGGCACTTATGGCCCCGGGCCTCCGGTAGGCGCCTCCTGCTTTCAGCCTAAGTTTGCAGTCCTGTTCCTGGTCCTACCGTGGGCATTACCTCAGATGCCAATTCTGGTGTGGCTACACCTGCTTACCTATCCTGCTTCCAGCCTCCAAATTTCCTGTTCCACTGTAATAAACTAACTTTAATTCCAGAAAGCAGCACATACCGTTGGCCCCTTTCAGTATTCCAGACACTCCTTAGCCTGCCACCACTTTGCATATGCTCCATGTGACAGACCCTTCTGTCAGGACTGAAGGATTTAATTGTGTTTAGCTAAGAATCTAATTTCTAAAGACAGGTTTTCTGGCCTCAGCTATTGTGTGCTATAATTACATTTAAGTAATAAACAGGCCATTGTTTAATCACCCTCAGAGAGCAGACGCTAGGTGATAAGACAAGCCAAATGTGTTTAAGTTGTTATCTGCCTAAGTAAAGTATTTAAGTAATGTAATTCTACTGTTTCATAAAAGGGCGTCTTCCCCTTTTTATCTAAATGTACAAGAGTCTTTCAACCCCCCCATCTGGGGTCAAACCTGTATAAATACTAGGCATCTAGCCTTTAATAAATGTCATTCTGTTTAAACCTGAAAACTGGCTGGTTTGTGAATTGCTGATTTCCTATGCAGGACGTTGTTCATCTGGTATTAAACCTTGGTACACTGTTGGTACCGTAACATTGGTGGCAAGCGACGGAATGAACCTTATCGCCCAGAAGAGCAACTACACAAGCCAGTAACCTCAGGAAGAGGGGGATTATTACAATACTGACTAAGATGGAAAGAGTACCAGGGACAGAAGGAACCAATGGGCCCAGCATATCAGACAGAACCCCTGAAGAAGCAAGCTTTGATCGGGCGGTTAAAATAAGACTGGCATATTATGGCCCCAACCCATCTGCGGAAATTATCGACCGGGTCATAGCAGCTGTGGAGGCCAACCTACTTCACCAAAGCAGCGCTGCAGCAGCCCAAGTGGAAAAGAGAAAAGTAAATTTTGCAGCTTTTAAAAACTTCCTGGAAACAGAAGGAGAGATTGATGGGTTCCTTGCGGATTTTGAGAGGCAATGTGCACTACACAAGGTACCCGCAGAGGACTGGGTCACGATATTATCCGGAAAATTATCCGGCCGGGCCAGTGAGGCTTTTCGGGCCATTCCAGATGAGGAGGTTGGGGATTATAATACTGTGAAAGAGGCTCTGCTCTCCAGGTATGCGGTTACACCGGAGGCATACCGGAGGTGGTTCAGAGACACTGTTAAATTAGCTGGTGATTCCTACGTTGAGTGGGCATGTAAGGTGCACCGCACAGCAGCTCACTGGATAGCGGGGTGCCAAGCCGTATCTGGGGAAGAGGTGCTGCAGCTATTCCTGTTGGAACATTGCTTTGACAAGTTATCAGCAGGAGTTAGAGAGTGGGTTCGGGACCGTAAACCCTCCACCCTGCATGAAGCTGCTCGCCTGGCAGATGAGTATATGGATGTCCGCAAACTGGACACTGCTACCACTAAGCCCCCTGCTAGAGTGGAGTACAGACCCCCAGTCACCCCAGCAGCTGCCAGTTACCAACCCCCGGCGCACCGCTATACCACACGGCCTCCGGCCACGAACTACCCTCAGAGAGCCCGGTTCAATTCGCGGGGCTACTCACAACCTATTCGGTGCTTTGGATGTAAGCAACTAGGGCACAAAAGACCAGAGTGTCCCCTAAACGCAGCGAACCAAGCACAGTCCTGGAGAAGACCCGCCGGCGGAATCCCACGTAACTCTCAGCCTGCGGCCCGCTACGTAGAGGCGCAAGAATGCTGGAGCATCCTACATGAGGCAGACCTTGTGCAAGCTGCCCACCGGAATAACCGGCAACTGGTTAAAGTGAATGGGAAGAAGGTCAGTAGTCTACGGGATACTGGTGCTACCATGACCTTGCTTCAAAAGAACTTGGTGTCTGAGAAACAGTACACTGGAGACACTGTGGCTGTGAGGGTAGCAGGGGGCGATGTGTTCAGCCTACCTGTTGCCAGGGTACATTTGGATTGGGGAGTGGGCGCTAGACCTGTGAATGTGGGGGTCAAGAAGGACTTACCTGCTGATGTTCTTCTTGGAAATGACTTGGCTCCCCTTGTTTCTGCCTATGCTCCCATGGGTCCCGCTGATGTTAACCCTGTGACTACCCGTGCTCAGATCCGTGCAGCAGAGACTGACCCCCCTGCTGCCAAGCCCCAGGACGCTGAGCTCAGTAAATCTCTATCCGCTATTGATACGTGGAAGTCCCGTTACAATGCGCTGATGAAGGAGAAGAGGAGCGCAGAGGAAAAAGCATGTTTAGAACGTGAATCTCTGCTAGACAAGCTGCACCGACAGACTGCAGAAAACACCAGCTTGAGAGTGGGACATGAAACATTAAAGACAAACTTAGCGACACTTGAGGAGAAGCTGACGCTGGCTCATAGTGAGGTGCAGCAACTCAAGGGCACCCTATGTCAGTATGAAGGGATTGTGGATACCTATAAAGAGCAGGTACAGAAAACTCGTAAAGAAGCTGATGGGATTTTGAAGGACTGTTTAGCCCTAGTCTGGGCACTGAGGAAGTTGAACCCTTCTTTGTATGGACAGGAATTCTCTCTCATAACGGGAATACAGATGGATTGTCCTGGCAAACTGACATGCCTACCACCTCCTAGTCCGGTCATCCCCAGGTTGACCCGCCAAAGGGTCAAGCCGGGTCTGCCGGAGTGTTCCACAAGGGGGGAGATATGTGACAGACCCTTCTGTCAGAACTGAAGGAGTTAATTGTGTTTAGCTAAGAATCTAATTTCTAAAGACAGGTTTTCTGGCCTCAGCTATTGTGTGCTATAATTACATTTAAGTAATAAACAGGCCATTGTTTAATCACCCTCAGAGAGCAGACGCTAGGTGATAAGACAAGCCAAATGTGTTTAAGTTGTTATCTGCCTAAGTAAAGTATTTAAGTAATGTAATTCTACTGTTTCATAAAAGGGCGTCTTCCCCTTTTTATCTAAATGTACAAGAGTCTTTCAACCCCCCATCTGGGGTCAAACCTGTATAAATACTAGGCATCTAGCCTTTAATAAATGTCATTCTGTTTAAACCTGAAAACTGGCTGGTTTGTGAATTGCTGATTTCCTATGCAGGACGTTGTTCATCTGGTATTAAACCTTGGTACACTGTTGGTACCGTAACATTGGTGGCAAGCGACGGAATGAACCTTATCGCCCAGAAGAGCAACTACACAAGCCAGTAACCTCAGGAAGAGGGGGATTATTACAATACTGACTAAGATGGAAAGAGTACCAGGGACAGAAGGAACCAATGGGCCCAGCATATCAGACAGAACCCCTGAAGAAGCAAGCTTTGATCGGGCGGTTAAAATAAGACTGGCATATTATGGCCCCAACCCATCTGCGGAAATTATCGACCGGGTCATAGCAGCTGTGGAGGCCAACCTACTTCACCAAAGCAGCGCTGCAGCAGCCCAAGTGGAAAAGAGAAAAGTAAATTTTGCAGCTTTTAAAAACTTCCTGGAAACAGAAGGAGAGATTGATGGGTTCCTTGCGGATTTTGAGAGGCAATGTGCACTACACAAGGTACCCGCAGAGGACTGGGTCACGATATTATCCGGAAAATTATCCGGCCGGGCCAGTGAGGCTTTTCGGGCCATTCCAGATGAGGAGGTTGGGGATTATAATACTGTGAAAGAGGCTCTGCTCTCCAGGTATGCGGTTACACCGGAGGCATACCGGAGGCGGTTCAGAGACACTGTTAAATTAGCTGGTGATTCCTACGTTGAGTGGGCATGTAAGGTGCACCGCACAGCAGCTCACTGGATAGCGGGGTGCCAAGCCGTATCTGGGGAAGAGGTGCTGCAGCTATTCCTGTTGGAACATTGCTTTGACAAGTTATCAGCAGGAGTTAGAGAGTGGGTTCGGGACCGTAAACCCTCCACCCTGCATGAAGCTGCTCGCCTGGCAGATGAGTATATGGATGTCCGCAAACTGGACACTGCTACCACTAAGCCCCCTGCTAGAGTGGAGTACAGACCCCCAGTCACCCCAGCAGCTGCCAGTTACCAACCCCCGGCGCACCGCTATACCACACGGCCTCCGGCCACGAACTACCCTCAGAGAGCCCGGTTCAATTCGCGGGGCTACTCACAACCTATTCGGTGCTTTGGATGTAAGCAACTAGGGCACAAAAGACCAGAGTGTCCCCTAAACGCAGCGAACCAAGCACAGTCCTGGAGAAGACCCGCCGGCGGAATCCCATGTAACTCTCAGCCTGCGGCCCGCTACGTAGAGGCGCAAGAATGCTGGAGCATCCTACATGAGGCAGACCTTGTGCAAGCTGCCCACCGGAATAACCGGCAACTGGTTAAAGTGAATGGGAAGAAGGTCAGTGGTCTACGGGATACTGGTGCTACCATGACCTTGCTTCAAAAGAACTTGGTGTCTGAGAAACAGTACACTGGAGACACTGTGGCTGTGAGGGTAGCAGGGGGCGATGTGTTCAGCCTACCTGTTGCCAGGGTACATTTGGATTGGGGAGTGGGCGCTAGACCTGTGAATGTGGGGGTCAAGAAGGACTTACCTGCTGATGTTCTTCTTGGAAATGACTTGGCTCCCCTTGTTTCTGCCTATGCTCCCATGGGTCCCGCTGATGTTAACCCTGTGACTACCCGTGCTCAGATCCGTGCAGCAGAGACTGACCCCCCTGCTGCCAAGCCCCAGGACGCTGAGCTCAGTAAATCTCTATCCGCTATTGATACGTGGAAGTCCCGTTACAATGCGCTGATGAAGGAGAAGAGGAGCGCAGAGGAAAAAGCATGTTTAGAACGTGAATCTCTGCTAGACAAGCTGCACCGACAGACTGCAGAAAACACCAGCTTGAGAGTGGGACATGAAACATTAAAGACAAACTTAGCGACACTTGAGGAGAAGCTGACGCTGGCTCATAGTGAGGTGCAGCAACTCAAGGGCACCCTATGTCAGTATGAAGGGATTGTGGATACCTATAAAGAGCAGGTACAGAAAACTCGTAAAGAAGCTGATGGGATTTTGAAGGACTGTTTAGCCCTAGTCTGGGCACTGAGGAAGTTGAACCCTTCTTTGTATGGACAGGAATTCTCTCTCATAACGGGAATACAGATGGATTGTCCTGGCAAACTGACATGCCTACCACCTCCTAGTCCGGTCATCCCCAGGTTGACCCGCCAAAGGGTCAAGCCGGGTCTGCCGGAGTGTTCCACAAGGGGGGAGATATGTGACAGACCCTTCTGTCAGGACTGAAGGAGTTAATTGTGTTTAGCTAAGAATCTAATTTCTAAAGACAGGTTTTCTGGCCTCAGCTATTGTGTGCTATAATTACATTTAAGTAATAAACAGGCCATTGTTTAATCACCCTCAGAGAGCAGACGCTAGGTGATAAGACAAGCCAAATGTGTTTAAGTTGTTATCTGCCTAAGTAAAGTATTTAAGTAATGTAATTCTACTGTTTCATAAAAGGGCGTCTTCCCCTTTTTATCTAAATGTACAAGAGTCTTTCAACCCCCCCATCTGGGGTCAAACCTGTATAAATACTAGGCATCTAGCCTTTAATAAATGTCATTCTGTTTAAACCTGAAAACTGGCTGGTTTGTGAATTGCTGATTTCCTATGCAGGACGTTGTTCAGCTGGTATTAAACCTTGGTACACTGTTGGTACCGTAACACTCCATACTCCTGAACCTGCTCATCCGAGTGTGACACACATTCATCCACAAATAATTCTTCAAACTATCTAACACTTTATATAACTACTTCATACTGTTCGCTACCATCTTCACAATATTTCAGTACTCATGTAAACACCTCAACTTTAAATACAAACATTTCTGTATGGCCATAATATAAGATATACATTCAGTGCCAGTTTGCATTTAAGGGCACGTTCACTGAACCTACTTTTCAGTACTCTGCCTCTCTTTTTTGATCCCAAATTTACGCTCCCAATATGCCAAATTAGACTATGGGCATTCGCCACTGTAAGAGTGAGGTCGGGCAGAAAGCCCCTTCACCTCTTCCTCTTTCCATCCACATTCTCCATTAAACAAGGCAGATTACCAAAAGTAGGGCCAGAAAATAATTATGAAATGGGCTCAAGATGAAAAACTGTTCCATTATCCACTCATCATACATAGCTATAATTAAATACTCATGTAAACACCTCAACTTTAAATACAAACACTTCTGTATGGTCATAATATAAGATACACATTGTGTGCCAGGTCGCATTTAAGGGCACTGACACAGAACCTACTTTTCAGTACCCTGTCTCTTTTTCGATCCCAAATTTGGCTCCCAATTTGGCTCCCAATATGCCAAATTAGATTATGGGCTTTCTACCTGACTCCACTCTAAAAGTGAGGTCGGGCAGAAAGCCCCTTCACCTCCTCCTCCTTCCATCCACATTCTCCATTAAACAAGGCAGATCACCAAAAGTATAGCCAGAAAATAAATATGAAATGTGCTCAAGATGAAAAACTGTTCCATTGTCCACTCATCATACCATAACTATAATTCAATACTCATGTAAACACCTTGTTACGGTTACCCTTAGTCTCGCTGAGAGATGGACCGCTTAGTAGCCTGGATCCCTATTGCTAAAGAGGGGAGAAGCTGCTTTCCATAGTATTCTATATGAGTCTCGCAAATATAGAATAATCTCCCTTAGCTGCAGTACAGCTAGGATACCCTTCTGCCCACAAAAACGAGTCAACGCTGCGATTGAGGGTCAAACAAGAACTCAGGACTGGGATGCCCAGCCTGCTTTTTATTAAGGTTACATGCACACAGGGCACTCCCAGGGGGAGAGGGGGGGAAGCACAAAATCCCCCATCACACATTTAGATAGAGAGCACTGTCCTTTGACAGGCCACAATAGGATTACAGTACTTAAGATAACAAGTTTACAAGTTCATCTTATCAATTAGCAGTCTGGCTCCAGAGGTGATTAGACAATAGTTTCTAAAAGCTGAAAAAAAAGAGTTAACTCTTTATGAAATGATACTTGTTACGGTTTTCTTGGAGCCCTTCTTAGGCGCTGGCTTGCTGGTTCAGGCATTGCTGCTGGGAAATAAGCTCTTCACAACAAAATAACTAATGCTTCTGTAACAGTGCTCCCTTTCTGTGGAACACTCTGGCAGACACGGTCTGACCCCTTTTCGGGGCAGACTAAGGCTGTCCAGACCGCTGGTTATGCGGGGCTGAGGTCGGTTTGTCTGGACAACCCGTCGGCGTTGCCATTCTGTTTCCCAGGTCTGTAAGTAATGGTGAAATTGAAGGGTTGCAACGATAAGCTCCAACGTAATAGCCTGCCGTTATCTCCAGAGACCCGGTTCAGCCACACCAACGGGTTATGGTCGGTGACCAGAGTGAACTCCTGACCATATAAATAGGGAGTCAATTTCTTTAATGCCCACACCAAAGCCAAACACTCCTTTTCGACCGCTGCATAGCTGACTTCGCGGGGCAGGAGCTTCCGGCTGATGTAGGCAACTGGATGCTCCCCTCCATCTTCGCCTACTTGGCTGAGGACGGCTCCCAGCCCGAACATGGAAGCATCTGTATGGACGATAAAACGTTTGTTAAGGGCTGGGGCCGCCAAGACAGGAGCGTTAATTAGAGCATTTTTGAGAGCCTGGAAAGCCGTTTCACAGTGGGGAGACCACAGGACCTGTCGAGGTAAGTTCTTCTTGGTCAAGTCAGTCAGGGGTTTGGCAAGTGTGCTGTAGTCTGGTACGAACCGTCTATAGTACCCTGCCGTGCCCAGGAAGGTTAGGACCTGAGTCTTAGTGATGGGGGTGGGCCAATTGGCGACAGCTTCTATTTTGGCCGGCTCTGGTCGCTGCTTTCCACACCCCACCCGGTGACCCAGGTACTGTACCTCGGCCATCCCAAAGTGGCATTTTTCTGGCTTCAGAGTCAGGCCAGCAGCCCGGATCTGATCCAGAACCATTCCCACATGAGCTAAGTGGTCCTCCCAGGACTCACTGTGGATCGCTATGTCGTCCAGGTAGGCGCAAGCAAAACTCTGGAAGCCATCCAGGAGCCTATCCACCAAGCGCTGGAATGTAGCTGGGGCATTCTTCATCCCAAACGGCATTACCCTAAACTGATATAAGCCGAATGGGGTGACGAATGCCGACTTGGGGATAGCCTCCGGGGCCAGGGGAATCTGCCAGTAACCTTTGCAGAGGTCAATAGTGGTCAGGTAATTTCCCCTGGCTATACGATCGAGTAGCTCGTCTACCCTGGGCATAGGGTAAGCGTCCGTCACGGTATTTTCATTGAGCCTCCGATAGTCTACGCAGAACCGGGTGGTCCCATCTTTCTTGGGCACCAAGACAACTGGGGAGGCCCAGGGACTATCGGAGGGCTCAATTACCCTGAGCTGGAGCATCTCATCGATCTCCTTCTTCATTCCTGTCCTAACTGCTTCGGGGATTCGGTACGGAGCCTGGCGCAAGGGAGCTTGTCCCGGAGTATCTACCTGGTGGGTGGTTAAAGTAGTGTACCCTGGCTTCGGGGAGAAGGTGAGGTGTTTGGACTGGAGGAGTTGGTTGAGCTGCTCCCTTTCAGTGGGGCTAAGTCGGTCCCCTATCTGAACCTGCGCCACTATACCTGTGGGGAGGCTCTTTTCGAATAGGTCTGGAATGGGTAAACTGTCGGGGTCTTCCTGAGGGGAACAACATACGGCCGTCACGTTCTCTGGTCGCTCAAAATATTCCTTGAGCATGTTTACATGGAATGTCTTTCTAAGATTGTTGTCGTGGCAGCTAGCTATCACATAAGTGGTGTCTCCCCTTTTCTCTACGATCTGGTAGGGACCCTGCCAGGACGCCTGCAATTTGTCTGTCTTCACCGGCTTAAGTACTAACACCTTTTGTCCTATGGTGAAGATTCTCTTTCGGGCCCCTCGATCGTACCATACTTTCTGTCTTCTCTGGGCCAACTGGAGATTAGCCCGCACGGATTTGGCTAATTGCTCCATTCGGTCCCTGAGTTCCAGCACGTATGGCACAATTGGGACACCGTCAGCCTCCATCTCTCCCTCCCAGTGCTCCCGGATCAGGTTTAGGGGTCCCCGTACCTTTCTTCCGTAGAGCAACTCGAAGGGAGAGAACCCTGTCGTTTCCTGGGGCACCTCCCGATAAGCAAATAGGAGGTGCGGCAGGAAGCGTTCCCAGTCTCGGTATTCCTGAGTGAACGTCTTGAGCATTTGCTTGAGGGTCCCATTGAACCTCTCACACAGCCCGTTCGTCTGGGGGTGGTATGGGGAGCTCAGGAGGGACTTAATTTTGCAAACCTGCCAGAGTTGTTGGGTCAATTCAGCCGTAAATTGGGTGCCTCGGTCGGATAGGATTTCTTTTGGAAATCCTACCCGGGAGAACACCTGTACTAGTGCATTCGCTACCGTATCCGCTTGTATGTTGGATAGGGCGACAGCCTCTGGGTACCTGGTAGCGTAGTCCACTACGGTAAGAATGTATCGCTTACCGGAGGGACTAGGGGTAGCCAGTGGTCCCACTAGGTCAATAGCAACCCGGCTGAAGGGTTCCTCTACAATGGGCATATTTACTAGCTGGGCTTTAGGGTGATCGCCTCGCCTTCCTACTCGTTGACACACATCGCAGGTGTTACAGTAAGTTCTAACGTCAGGGTGCACCCCTGGCCAAAAGAACGTGTGAGTAATGCGGTGTAGGGTACGGGTAACGGCTAGGTGGCCTGCTAAGGGGATGTCGTGGCCTATTTTGAGGATTTCTTGACGGTATTTGTGGGGCAATACCAGCTGTCGCCTACGCTGTCCCCTTTTCTCTGTCCAGCGGTATAGTTTCCCTTTTTCCCATAAGAATGTTTCGTTATCTGCCCCACCCCCTCCGGTCTCTGCTCGTTCCCGGTACTTTTGTAAGGTCGGGTCAGTCTTAGACTCTGCCTCGAAAGCATCTGGGGTGTCCCAGGGTATGGGGCCTAACCTGTCAGGCAAGGTCGGGGTAGGTCTTACCTGTGTCTCCCGCACTGGTGAGAGCTCTCGCTCCGTCCGGGCTTGATGCACTTTAGCTGTTGGAATTTTGTACACATCCCCCCCCGCCACTCTAACGGCCACAGTCTGTCCGGATCGCTTGTGCTCTGGCACCAAATGACTCTGTACCAGCATGATAGTAGCCCCTGTGTCTCGCAATCCCTCGGTAGATCGCCCCTCGAGCCATACCCTCTGCCGATGGTGCTGGCAGTTATCTGAGGCAGCATATACAGGGTCTGCCTCGTGAAGCGGCCCCACATATCCCTCCATAGGGGCCTCTTGGTTAACACAGAGGGCCCGGGCCGGACGATAGGACCCAGAGGGGTAATTGTAATTCCTGGGTGTCTGGTGCGTATTAAGGGGGCAGCTAGCCATGAAATGCCCTGGTTGCTTGCATCGGTGGCAAGTCGGTCTGGGACGCTCAGAGCTGTTATTGGGTGGTCCTGAGTGTCGGACGGGCCCTGTGGACACCGAGGCTCGGAATTCAGCACGAGGGGGTGCACGGTAAACCTCTCTGGGTTCGACCCGTGCTGGAGCTCGGTAGTTCATGGGTTCGTGAAGACGGGAGTCATAATGTTCATCGGCCAATTTGGCTGCTTCTTCTAAGGTAGAAGGCCGCCTGTCTCGCAGCCATTCCTTCCCTTGCTGTTCCATGCCATTATAAAAATGTTCTAAGAGAAACAATTGTAAAATTTCCTCCCCAGTCACCGCTTTACTTCCGCTCAGCCAGTGATTTGCCGCTCTCCGCATTCGGTGCGCCCATTCCATATGGGTATCATTAGGCTTCTTTTCCGTGCCCCGAAACTGTCGGCGATACGTGTCCGGAGTTACAGCGTACCGTCGCAACAGTGTCTCCTTAACTAGCTCATACTGTGTCACTTCCTCAGCACCCAGAGTACGAAAGGCTTCCAGGGCTCGCCCGGATAGTTTCCCAGACAATATCGTGGGCCACTCTCTGTTGGGAATCTGGTGCAGGGCACATTGCCTTTCGAAGTCCGCCAAATATTCATCAATCCCTGTCTCGCTCTCTAGGAAGGGTCGAAATGCCGCATAGGGTATCTTGGGCCTCCCAGCATTTTCGACAGGGATGATTACCTGCGGGGCTTCAGCATTGCGGTGTGCGTTCGCTAGGTTGAGTTCGTGGGCTCGAGTCTCTCGTATATCCTCGTCCGCCTCCGCCATCAACTGCTGTACCAATTCCATGGAGGGGTTCGGCCCGTATAATGAGAGCCTTTCCCGAACAATCCTGTTTTTTTCGTCACTAATCGTGGTCGGTGTTTCTGCCATTGTGAAGCTCTGATCCAGTTCGGTCAATTCTGCGATCAGCTCTCTCCTCGGCCGGTTGCTGGCGTACCCCCCTCTGCTTTCAAGTAAATCCTTTAGGGTTGTACGCTTCAATTTTTTGTAAGCGCTCTCCATCCGTTCTGTACCTCTCCTAGGAAATCCAGGAAAATCCCGCCGCTGCCGCCAAATGTTACGGTTACCCTTAGTCTCGCTGAGAGATGGACCGCTTAGTAGCCTGGATCCCTATTGCTAAAGAGGGGAGAAGCTGCTTTCCATAGTATTCTATATGAGTCTCGCAAATATAGAATAATCTCCCTTAGCTGCAGTACAGCTAGGATACCCTTCTGCCCACAAAAACGAGTCAACGCTGCGATTGAGGGTCAAACAAGAACTCAGGACTGGGATGCCCAGCCTGCTTTTTATTAAGGTTACATGCACACAGGGCACTCCCAGGGGGAGAGGGGGGGAAGCACAAAATCCCCCATCACACATTTAGATAGAGAGCACTGTCCTTTGACAGGCCACAATAGGATTACAGTACTTAAGATAACAAGTTTACAAGTTCATCTTATCAATTAGCAGTCTGGCTCCAGAGGTGATTAGACAATAGTTTCTAAAAGCTGAAAAAAAAGAGTTAACTCTTTATGAAATGATACTTGTTACGGTTTTCTTGGAGCCCTTCTTAGGCGCTGGCTTGCTGGTTCAGGCATTGCTGCTGGGAAATAAGCTCTTCACAACAAAATAACTAATGCTTCTGTAACACACCTCAACTTTAAAAACAAACAAATACAAATACAAACAAATGTAGGTCCCAATATGCTGAATTAGATTATGAGATTCCCTCTGGTGTCGGGCCTCTGGCACCTACCTCATGCCTCTGGTTGGTGCCTCCAGTCTCAGACCTCTGGTGGGCACCTCCGGGCTCTCTTTTTTTATCCCAAATTTAGACTCCCAATATGCTGAATTAGATTATGAGCGTTCTACCTGACACAGAAAGCCCCTTCACCTCTTCCTCCTTCCATCCACATTCTCCGTTAAAAAACGCAGATTACCAAAAGTAGGGCAGGAATAGAAATGTGAAGTGGGCTCAAGATGAAAAACTGTTCCATTGTCCACTCATCATACCATAACTATAATTCAATACTCATGTAAACACTTCAATTTTAAATACAAACAAATACAAATACAAACAAATGTAGGTCCCAATATGCCGAATTAGATTATGAGACTCCCTCTTGTCTCGGGCCTCTGGCACCTACCTCGTGCCTCTGGTTGGTGCCTCCAGTCTCAAACTTCTGGTGGGCACCTCCGGTCTCGGGCCTCTGTTGGGCACCTCTGGGCTTGGGTCTCTGGTGGACGCCACCGGCCTTGGGCCTCTGGTGGGCGTCTCCTGCCTCGGGCCTCTGGTGGGCGCCTCCAGTCTCGGGCCTCTGGTCGATGCCTCTGGTGGACACCTCCGGCCTCGAGCCTCTGGTGGACGTCTAGTGCCTCGGGCCTCTGGTGGGCATCTCTAGTCTCGGGCATCAGGTGGGTGCCTCTAGTCTCGGGCCTCTGGTAGGCACCTCCGGTCATGGGCCTCTGTCAGGCACCTCCGGGCTCGGGCCTCTGTCAGGCACCTCTGGGCTTAGGCCTCTGGTGGGCTCCTCCAGGCTTAGGCCTCTGGTGGGCACCTCCGGTCTCGGGCCTCTGGTGGGCAGCTCGGGTTTCGGTCCTCTGGTGGGAGCTTCTGGTGTCTGACCTCTGGTGGGTGCCTCCTACCTTGGGCCTCTGATTGGCAAGTCTGGTCTTGGGCCTCTGGTGGGTGCCTCCTGCCTCGGACCTCTGTGAGTGCATTGGGCTGCTGTTGGGCACCTTCTGCCTCGGGTGTCTTTTGGGCACCTTGAGCCTTGGGGTTCTGGTGGGCGCCTCGAGTCTCGGGCCTCTTGTAGATGCCTTGGGTCTCTGGTGGGCACATCCTGCATCAGGCCTCTGTCAGACACCTCCGGACTCGGGCCTCTGGTGGGTGCCTCTGGTCTTGGGCCTCTGGTGGGTACCTCCAGTCTCAGACCTCTGGTGGGCACCTCCAGGCTCAGGCCTCTGGTGGATGCCTCTGGTGGGCACCTCCTGCCTCGGGCCTCTGGTGGGCGCCTCCAATCTCGGACCTCTGGTCGATGCCTCTGGTGGACGCCTCCGGCCTCGAGCCTCTGGTGGGCGTCTCGTGCCTCGGGCCTCTGGTGGGCACCTCTAGTCTCGGGCCTCTGGTGGGTGCCTCTAGTCTCGGGCCTCTGGTAGGCATCTCCGGTTATGGGCCTCTGTCAGGCACCTCCGGGCTCGGGCCTCTGTCAGGCACCTCCGGGCCTAGGCCTCTGGTGGGCGCCTCCGGGCTTAGGCCTCTGGTGGGTGCCTCTGGTGGGCACCTCCAGTCTCGGGCCTCTGGTGGGCGGCTCGGGTTTTGGTCCTCTGGTGGGAGCCTCCTACCTTGGGCCTCTGACTGGCAAGTCTGGTCTCGGGCCTCTGGTGGGCGCCTCCTGCCTCGAACGTCTGTGAGTGCATTGGGCCGCTGTTGGGCACCTTCTGTCTCGGGCCTCTTTTGGGCGCCTTGAGCCTCGGGCCTCTGGTGGGCACCTCGAGTCTCGAGCCTCTTGTAGGCACCTCGGATCTCTGGTGGGCACCTCCTGCCTCGGGCCTCTGTCAGACACCTCCGGACTCGGGCCTCTGGTGGGTGCCTCTGGTCTTAGGCCTCTGGTGGGCACCTCCGGGCTCAGGCCTCTGGTGGGCACTTTGGGCCTCTGGTGGTCACCTCCGGTCTTTGGTGGGTGCCTTGGACCTCTGGTGGTCGCCTTGGGCCTCTGTTGGGAACCTCCTGCCTCAGGCCTCTGTTGGGCACCTCCGATCTCAGGCCTCCGGTGGACACTTATGGCCCCGGGCCTCTGGTGGGCACTTATGGCCCCGGGCCTCCGGTAGGCGCCTCCTGCTTTCAGCCTAAGTTTGCAGTCCTGTTCCTGGTCCTACCGTGGGCATTACCTCAGATGCCAATTCTGGTGTGGCTACACCTGCTTACCTATCCTGCTTCCAGCCTCCAAATTTCCTGTTCCACTGTAATAAACTAACTTTAATTCCAGAAAGCAGCACATACCGTTGGCCCCTTTCAGTATTCCAGACACTCCTTAGCCTGCCACCACTTTGCATATGCTCCATACTCCTGAACCTGCTCATCCGAGTGTGACACACATTCATCCACAAATAATTCTTCAAACTATCTAACACTTTATATAACTACTTCATACTGTTCGCTACCATCTTCACAATATTTCAGTACTCATGTAAACACCTCAACTTTAAATACAAACATTTCTGTATGGCCATAATATAAGATATACATTCAGTGCCAGTTTGCATTTAAGGGCACGTTCACTGAACCTACTTTTCAGTACTCTGCCTCTCTTTTTTGATCCCAAATTTACGCTCCCAATATGCCAAATTAGATTATGGGCATTCGCCACTGTAAGAGTGAGGTCGGGCAGAAAGCCCCTTCACCTCTTCCTCCTTCCATCCACATTCTCCGTTAAACAAGGCAGATTACCAAAAGTAGGGCCAGAAAATAATTATGAAATGGGCTCAAGATGAAAAACTGTTCCATTATCCACTCATCATACATAGCTATAATTAAATACTCATGTAAACACCTCAACTTTAAATACAAACACTTCTGTATGGTCATAATATAAGATACACATTGTGTGCCAGGTCGCATTTAAGGGCACTGACACAGAACCTACTTTTCAGTACCCTGTCTCTTTTTCGATCCCAAATTTGGCTCCCAATTTGGCTCCCAATATGCCAAATTAGATTATGGGCTTTCTACCTGACTCCACTCTAAAAGTGAGGTCGGGCAGAAAGCCCCTTCACCTCCTCCTCCTTCCATCCACATTCTCCATTAAACAAGGCAGATTACCAAAAGTATAGCCAGAAAATAAATATGAAATGTGCTCAAGATGAAAAACTGTTCCATTGTCCACTCATCATACCATAACTATAATTCAATACTCATGTAAACACCTCAACTTTAAAAACAAACAAATACAAATACAAACAAATGTAGGTCCCAATATGCTGAATTAGATTATGAGATTCCCTCTGGTGTCGGGCCTCTGGCACCTACCTCATGCCTCTGGTTGGTGCCTCCAGTCTCAGACCTCTGGTGGGCACCTCCGGGCTCTCTTTTTTTATCCCAAATTTAGACTCCCAATATGCTGAATTAGATTATGAGCGTTCTACCTGACACAGAAAGCCCCTTCACCTCTTCCTCCTTCCATCCACATTCTCCGTTAAAAAACGCAGATTACCAAAAGTAGGGCAGGAATAGAAATGTGAAGTGGGCTCAAGATGAAAAACTGTTCCATTGTCCACTCATCATACCATAACTATAATTCAATACTCATGTAAACACTTCAATTTTAAATACAAACAAATACAAATACAAACAAATGTAGGTCCCTGTTACGGTTACCCTTAGTCTCGCTGAGAGATGGACCGCTTAGTAGCCTGGATCCCTATTGCTAAAGAGGGGAGAAGCTGCTTTCCATAGTATTCTATATGAGTCTCGCAAATATAGAATAATCTCCCTTAGCTGCAGTACAGCTAGGATACCCTTCTGCCCACAAAAACGAGTCAACGCTGCGATTGAGGGTCAAACAAGAACTCAGGACTGGGATGCCCAGCCTGCTTTTTATTAAGGTTACATGCACACAGGGCACTCCCAGGGGGAGAGGGGGGAAGCACAAAATCCCCCATCACACATTTAGATAGAGAGCACTGTCCTTTGACAGGCCACAATAGGATTACAGTACTTAAGATAACAAGTTTACAAGTTCATCTTATCAATTAGCAGTCTGGCTCCAGAGGTGATTAGACAATAGTTTCTAAAAGCTGAAAAAAAAGAGTTAACTCTTTATGAAATGAAACTTGTTACGGTTTTCTTGGAGCCCTTCTTAGGCGCTGGCTTGCTGGTTCAGGCATTGCTGCTGGGAAATAAGCTCTTCACAACAAAATAACTAATGCTTCTGTAACATTGCTCCCTTTCTGTGGAACACTCTGGCAGACACGGTCTGACCCCTTTTCGGGGCAGACTAAGGCTGTCCAGACCGCTGGTTATGCGGGGCTGAGGTCGGTTTGTCTGGACAACCCGTCGGCGTTGCCATTCTGTTTCCCAGGTCTGTAAGTAATGGTGAAATTGAAGGTTTGCAACGATAAGCTCCAACGTAATAGCCTGCCGTTATCTCCAGAGACCCGGTTCAGCCACACCAACGGGTTATGGTCGGTGACCAGAGTGAACTCCTGACCATATAAATAGGGAGTCAATTTCTTTAATGCCCACACCAAAGCCAAACACTCCTTTTCGACCGCTGCATAGCTGACTTCGCGGGGCAGGAGCTTCCGGCTGATGTAGGCAACTGGATGCTCCCCTCCATCTTCGCCTACTTGGCTGAGGACGGCTCCCAGCCCGAACATGGAAGTATCTGTATGGACGATAAAACGTTTGTTAAGGGCTGGGGCCGCCAAGACAGGAGCGTTAATTAGAGCATTTTTGAGAGCCTGGAAAGCCGTTTCACAGTGGGGAGACCACAGGACCTGTCGAGGTAAGTTCTTCTTGGTCAAGTCAGTCAGGGGTTTGGCAAGTGTGCTGTAGTCTGGTACGAACCGTCTATAGTACCCTGCCGTGCCCAGGAAGGCTAGGACCTGAGTCTTAGTGATGGGGGTGGGCCAATTGGCGACAGCTTCTATTTTGGCCGGCTCTGGTCGCTGCTTTCCACACCCCACCCGGTGACCCAGGTACTGTACCTCGGCCATCCCAAAGTGGCATTTTTCTGGCTTCAGAGTCAGGCCAGCAGCCCGGATCTGATCCAGAACCATTCCCACATGAGCTAAGTGGTCCTCCCAGGACTCACTGTGGATCGCTATGTCGTCCAGGTAGGCGCAAGCAAAACTCTGGAAGCCATCCAGGAGCCTATCCACCAAGCGCTGGAATGTAGCTGGGGCATTCTTCATCCCAAACGGCATTACCCTAAACTGATATAAGCCGAATGGGGTGACGAATGCCGACTTGGGGATAGCCTCCGGGGCCAGGGGAATCTGCCAGTAACCTTTGCAGAGGTCAATAGTGGTCAGGTAATTTCCCCTGGCTATACGATCGAGTAGCTCGTCTACCCTGGGCATAGGGTAAGCGTCCGTCACAGTATTTTCATTGAGCCTCCGATAGTCTACGCAGAACCGGGTGGTCCCATCTTTCTTGGGCACCAAGACAACTGGGGAGGCCCAGGGACTATCGGAGGGCTCAATTACCCTGAGCTGGAGCATCTCATCGATCTCCTTCTTCATTCCTGTCCTAACTGCTTCGGGGATTCGGTACGGAGCCTGGCGCAAGGGAGCTTGTCCCGGAGTATCTACCTGGTGGGTGGTTAAAGTAGTGTACCCTGGCTTCGGGGAGAAGGTGAGGTGTTTGGACTGGAGGAGTTGGTTGAGCTGCTCCCTTTCAGTGGGGCTAAGTCGGTCCCCTATCTGAACCTGCGCCACTATACCTGTGGGGAGGCTCTTTTCTAATAGGTCTGGAATGGGTAAACTGTCGGGGTCTTCCTGAGGGGAACAACATACGGCCGTCACGTTCTCTGGTCGCTCAAAATATTCCTTGAGCATGTTTACATGGAATGTCTTTCTAAGATTGTTGTCGTGGCAGCTAGCTATCACATAAGTGGTGTCTCCCCTTTTCTCTACGATCTGGTAGGGACCCTGCCAGGACGCCTGCAATTTGTCTGTCTTCACCGGCTTAAGTACTAACACCTTTTGTCCTATGGTGAAGATTCTCTTTCGGGCCCCCCGATCGTACCATACTTTCTGTCTTCTCTGGGCCAACTGGAGATTAGCCCGCACGGATTTGGCTAATTGCTCCATTCGGTCCCTGAGTTCCAGCACGTATGGCACAATTGGGACACCGTCAGCCTCCATCTCTCCCTCCCAGTGCTCCCGGATCAGGTTTAGGGGTCCCCGTACCTTTCTTCCGTAGAGCAACTCGAAGGGAGAGAACCCTGTCGTTTCCTGGGGCACCTCCCGATAAGCAAATAGGAGGTGCGGCAGGAAGCGTTCCCAGTCTCGGTATTCCTGAGTGAACGTCTTGAGCATTTGCTTGAGGGTCCCATTGAACCTCTCACACAGCCCGTTCGTCTGGGGGTGGTATGGGGAGCTTAGGAGGGACTTAATTTTGCAAACCTGCCAGAGTTGTTGGGTCAATTCAGCCGTAAATTGGGTGCCTCGGTCGGATAGGATTTCTTTTGGAAATCCTACCCGGGAGAACACCTGTACTAGTGCATTCGCTACCGTATCCGCTTGTATGTTGGATAGGGCGACAGCCTCTGGGTACCTGGTAGCGTAGTCCACTACGGTAAGAATGTATCGCTTACCGGAGGGACTAGGGGTAGCCAGTGGTCCCACTAGGTCAATAGCAACCCGGCTGAAGGGTTCCTCTACAATGGGCATATTTACTAGCTGGGCTTTAGGGTGATCGCCTCGCCTTCCTACTCGTTGACACACATCGCAGGTGTTACAGTAAGTTCTAACGTCAGCGTGCACCCCTGGCCAAAAGAACGTGTGAGTAATGCGGTGTAGGGTACGGGTAACGGCTAGGTGGCCTGCTAAGGGGATGTCGTGGCCTATTTTGAGGATTTCTTGACGGTATTTGTGGGGCACTACCAGCTGTCGCCTACGCTGTCCCCTTTTCTCTGTCCAGCGGTATAGTTTCCCTTTTTCCCATAAGAATGTTTCGTTATCTGCCCCGCCCCCTCCGGTCTCTGCTCGTTCCCGGTACTTTTGTAAGGTCGGGTCAGTCTTAGACTCTGCCTCGAAAGCATCTGGGGTGTCCCAGGGTATGGGGCCTAACCTGTCAGGCAAGGTCGGGGTAGGTCTTACCTGTGTCTCCCGCACTGGTGAAAGCTCTCGCTCCGTCCGGGCTTGGGCCCGTGTAGTCACTGGGTCCGCCTCGTTGTTGCATACTGGAGCATAGGCAGAAGTCATGGGGCCCAAATCGTTGCCCAGTAGTACTTCGGCAGGTAAATTATCCATTAGGCCCACGTTCACAGCCCCCTTTCCCGCTCCCCAATCAAGATGCACTTTAGCTGTTGGAATTTTGTACACATCCCCCCCCGCCACTCTAACGGCCACCGTCTGTCCGGATCGCTTGTGCTCTGGCACCAAATGACTCTGTACCAGCGTGATAGTAGCCCCTGTGTCTCGCAATCCCTCGGTAGATCGCCCCTCGAGCCATACCCTCTGCCGATGGTGCTGGCGGTTATCTGAGGCAGCATATACAGGGTCTGCCTCGTGAAGCGGCCCCACACATCCCTCCATAGGGGCCTCTTGGTTAACACAGAGGGCCCGGGCCGGACGATAGGACCCAGAGGGGTAATTGTAATTCCTGGGTGTCTGGTGCGTATTAAGGGGGCAGCTAGCCATGAAATGCCCTGGTTGCTTGCATCGGTGGCAAGTCGGTCTGGGACGCTCAGAGCTGTTATTGGGTGGTCCTGAGTGTCGGACGGGCCCTGTGGGCACCGGGGCTCGGAATTCAGCACGAGGGGGTGCACGGTAAACCTCTCTGGGTTCGACCCGTGCTGGAGCTCGGTAGTTCATGGGTTCGTGAAGACGGGAGTCATAATGTTCATCGGCCAATTTGGCTGCTTCTTCTAAGGTAGAAGGCCGCCTGTCTCGCAGCCATTCCTTCCCTTGCTGTTCCATGCCATTATAAAAATGTTCTAAGAGAAACAATTGTAAAATTTCCTCCCCAGTCACCGCTTTACTTCCGCTCAGCCAGTGATTTGCCGCTCTCCGCATTCGGTGCGCCCATTCCATATGGGTATCGTTAGGCTTCTTTTCCGTGCCCCGAAACTGTCGGCGATACGTGTCCGGAGTTACAGCGTATCGTCGCAACAGTGTCTCCTTAACTAGCTCATACTGTGTCACTTCATCAGCACCCAGAGTACGAAAGGCTTCCAGGGCTCGCCCGGATAGTTTCCCAGACAATATCGTGGGCCACTCTCTGTTGGGAATCTGGTGCAGGGCACATTGCCTTTCGAAGTCCGCCAAATATTCATCAATCCCTGTCTCGCTCTCTAGGAAGGGTCGAAATGCCGCATAGGGTATCTTGGGCCTCCCAGCATTTTCGACAGGGATGATTACCTGCGGGGCTTCAGCATTGCGGTGTGCGTTCGCTAGGTTGAGTTCGTGGGCTCGAGTCTCTCGTATATCCTTGTCCGCCTCCGCCATCAACTGCTGTACCAATTCCATGGAGGGGTTCGGCCCGTATAATGAGAGCCTTTCCCGAACAATCCTGGTTTTTTCGTCACTAATCGTGGTCGGTGTTTCCGCCATTGTGAAGCTCTGATCCAGTTCGGTCAATTCTGTGATCAGCTCTCTCCTCGGCCGGTTGCTGGCGTACCCCCCTCTGCTTTCAAGTAAATCCTTTAGGGTTGTACGCTTCAATTTTTCGTAAGCGCTCTCCATCCGTTCTGTACCTCTCCTAGGAAATCCAGGAAAATCCCGCCGCTGCCGCCAAATGTTACGGTTACCCTTAGTCTCGCTGAGAGATGGACCGCTTAGTAGCCTGGATCCCTATTGCTAAAGAGGGGAGAAGCTGCTTTCCATAGTATTCTATATGAGTCTCGCAAATATAGAATAATCTCCCTTAGCTGCAGTACAGCTAGGATACCCTTCTGCCCACAAAAACGAGTCAACGCTGCGATTGAGGGTCAAACAAGAACTCAGGACTGGGATGCCCAGCCTGCTTTTTATTAAGGTTACATGCACACAGGGCACTCCCAGGGGGAGAGGGGGGAAGCACAAAATCCCCCATCACACATTTAGATAGAGAGCACTGTCCTTTGACAGGCCACAATAGGATTACAGTACTTAAGATAACAAGTTTACAAGTTCATCTTATCAATTAGCAGTCTGGCTCCAGAGGTGATTAGACAATAGTTTCTAAAAGCTGAAAAAAAAGAGTTAACTCTTTATGAAATGAAACTTGTTACGGTTTTCTTGGAGCCCTTCTTAGGCGCTGGCTTGCTGGTTCAGGCATTGCTGCTGGGAAATAAGCTCTTCACAACAAAATAACTAATGCTTCTGTAACAGTCCCAATATGCCGAATTAGATTATGAGACTCCCTCTTGTCTCGGGCCTCTGGCACCTACCTCGTGCCTCTGGTTGGTGCCTCCAGTCTCAAACTTCTGGTGGGCACCTCCGGTCTCGGGCCTCTGTTGGGCACCTCTGGGCTTGGGTCTCTGGTGGACGCCACCGGCCTTGGGCCTCTGGTGGGCGTCTCCTGCCTCGGGCCTCTGGTGGGCGCCTCCAGTCTCGGGCCTCTGGTCGATGCCTCTGGTGGACACCTCCGGCCTCGAGCCTCTGGTGGACGTCTAGTGCCTCGGGCCTCTGGTGGGCATCTCTAGTCTCGGGCATCTGGTGGGTGCCTCTAGTCTCGGGCCTCTGGTAGGCACCTCCGGTCATGGGCCTCTGTCAGGCACCTCTGGGCTCGGGCCTCTGTCAGGCACCTCCGGGCTTAGGCCTCTGGTGGGCTCCTCCAGGCTTAGGCCTCTGGTGGGCACCTCCGGTCTCGGGCCTCTGGTGGGCGGCTCGGGTTTCGGTCCTCTGGTGGGAGCTTCTGGTATCTGACCTCTGGTGGGTGCCTCCTACCTTGGGCCTCTGATTGGCAAGTCTGGTCTTGGGCCTCTGGTGGGTGCCTCCTGCCTCGGACCTCTGTGAGTGCATTGGGCTGCGGTTGGGCACCTTCTGCCTCGGGTGTCTTTTGGGCACCTTGAGCCTTGGGGCTCTGGTGGGCGCCTCGAGTCTCGGGCCTCTTGTAGATGCCTTGGGTCTCTGGTGGGCACATCCTGCATCAGGCCTCTGTCAGACACCTCCGGACTCGGGCCTCTGGTGGGTGCCTCTGGTCTTGGGCCTCTGGTGGGTACCTCCAGGCTCAGGCCTCTGGTGGGCACTTTGGGACTCTGGTGGTCACCTCCGGTCTTTGGTGGGTGCCTCGGACCTCTGGTGGTCGCCTTGGGCCTCTGTTGGGAACCTCCTGCCTCAGGCCTCTGTTGGGCGCCTCCGATCTCGGGCCTCTGGTGGGCGCCTCCGGTCTTGGGCCTCTGGTGGGCGACTACAGTCTCGGGCCTCTGATGGGCGCCTTCATTCTCGGACCTCTAGTAGAAGCCTCCTGCCTTGGGCCTATGGTGGGCACCTCCGGTCTTGGGCCTCTGGTAGGCACCTCCGATCCTGGGCCTCTGTCAGGCACCTCCGGGCTTAGGCCTCTGGTGAGGAAACTCCGGTTTTGGGCCTCTGGTGGGCACCTTGGATTCAGGCCTCTGGTGGGCGCCTCCAGTGTGTGACCTCTGGTGGGCACCTCGAGTCTTGGGCCTCTTTTGGGCACCTCGGGTCTCGGGCCTCTGGTGGGCACCTCCTACCTCGGGCCTCTATTGGGCACCTCTGGTCTCGGGCCTCTGGCAGGCACCTCTGGTCATGGGCCTCTGTCGGGCACCTCCAGGCTCAGGCCTCTGGTGGGCACCTCCAGTCTCGGGCCTCTGATGGGCGTCTCAGGTTTGGGCCTCTGGTGGGCGCTTCTGGTGTCCGACCTCTGGTGGTCGCTTCCTACCTTGGGCCTCTGATTGGCATGTCTGGTCTCGGGCCTCTGGTGGGTGCCTCCTGCCTCGGACCTCTGTGAGTGCCTTGGGCTGCTGTTGGGCACCTTCTGCCTCAGGACTCTTTTGGGCGTCTCGAGCCTCTGGTGGATGCCTTGAGTCTTGGGCCTCTTGTGGGTGCCTAGGGTCTCTAGTGGGCACCTCCTGACTCTGTCAGACACCTCCAAAATCGGGCCTCTGGTGGGTGCCTCTGGTCTTGGGCCTCTGGTGGGCACCTCCGGTCTTTGGTGGGTGCCTCGGACCTCTGGTGGGCACCTCGGGAATCTGTTGGGAACCTTCTGCCTCAGGCCTCTGGGGTGGTGCCTCCTGCCTCAGGCCTCTGTTGGGCGCCTCCGATCTCAGGCCTCTGGTGGGCGCCTCTGGTCTTGGGCCTCTGGTGGGCGCCTCGAGTCTCAGCCCTCTGGTGGGTGCCTCCACTCTCAGGCCTCTGGTGGGCGCCTTGAGTCTAGGGCCTCTGGTGGGCACCTCTGGCCTTGAGCCAATGGTGGGCTCCTCTGGCCTTTGGCCTCTGGTGGACACCTCCGGGGGGCGCCTCTGGTGGGTACTCTAGTGGGCGACTCCGGTCTCGGGCCTCTGGTGGATGCCTCCTGTTTCAGCATACGTTTGCACTCCTGTTCCTGGTCCTACCATGGGCATTACCTCAGACGCCAGTTCTGGTGTGTTCACACCTGCTTACCTATCCTGTTTCCAACCTTCAAGTCTTCTGTTCCAGTGTAATAAACTAACTTGCTTGTCTGTTACTTAAGCATGCCTAATAGGGGTAATTCCAGAAAGCAGCACGTACCGCTTGCCCCTTTCAGTATTCCAGACAGTCCTTAGCCTGCCACCACCTTGCATAAGCTCCATACCATTGAAACCGCTCATCCGAGTGTGATACACATTCATCCACAAATAATGATTCAAACTATCTACCACTTTATTTAACTACTTCATACTGTTTGCTACCATCTTCATACTATTACTATAATTCAGTACTCATGTAAACACCTCAACTTTAAATATAAACACTTTGTATGGCCATAATGTAAGATATACATTCAGTGCCAGTTTGTATTTAAGGGCACGTTCATGGAACCTACTTTTCAGTACTCTGCTTCTCTTTTTTTATCCGAAATTTAGGCACCCAATATGCTGAATTAGATTATGGGCTTTCTACCTGACGCTCTATAAAAGTGAGGTCGGCAGAACGCCCCTTCACCTCCTCCTCCTTCCGTCCACATTCTCCGTTAAACAAGGCAGATTACCAAAAGTAGGTCCGGAAAAGAAATATGAAATGGGCTCAAGATAAAAGACTGTTACATTGTCCACTCATCATACCATAACTATAATTCAATACTCTTGTAAACACCTCAACTTTAAATACAAACACTTCTGTATGGTCATAATATAAGATACACATTTTGTGCCAGGTTGCATTTAAGGGCACTGTCACGGAACCTACTTTTCAGTACCCTGCCTCTTTTTTTATCCCAAATTTGGCTACCAATTTGGCTCCCAATATGCTGAATTAGATTATGGGCTTTCTACCTGACTCCACTCTAAAAGTGAAGTCGGGCAGAAAGCCCCTTCACCTCCTCCTCCTTCCATCCACATTCTCCGTTAAACAAGGCAGATTACCAAAAGTAGGGCCAGAAAATAAATATGAAATGGGCTCAAGATGAAAAACTGTTCCATTGTCCACTCATCATACCATAACTATAATTCAATATTCATGTAAACACCTCAACTTTAAATACAAACAAATGTAGGTTTCAATATGACGAATTAGATTATGAGCTTTCCTCTGGTCTCGGGCTTCTGGTACGTACCTCGTGCCTCTGGTGGGCGCCTCCTGCCTCGGGCATCTGGTGGGCACATCCAATTTTGGGCCTCTGGTGGGCACCTACGTTCTCGGGCCTCTGTTGGGTGCCTTTGGCCTCTGGTGGGCACCTCCTACCTTGGGCCTCTGATTGGCACGTGTTACGGTTACCCTTAGTCTCGCTGAGAGATGGACCGCTTAGTAGCCTGGATCCCTATTGCTAAAGAGGGGAGAAGCTGCTTTCCATAGTATTCTATATGAGTCTCGCAAATATAGAATAATCTCCCTTAGCTGTAGTACAGCTAGGATACCCTTCTGCCCACAAAAACGAGTCAACGCTGCGATTGAGGGTCAAACAAGAACTCAGCACTGGGATGCCCAGCCTGCTTTTTATTAAGGTTACATGCACACAGGGCACTCCCAGGGGGAGAGGGGGGGGAAGCACAAAATCCCCCATCACACATTTAGATAGAGAGCACTGTCCTTTGACAGGCCACAACAGGATTACAGTACTTAAGATAACAAGTTTACAAGTTCATCTTATCAATTAGCAGTCTGGCTCCAGAGGTGATTAGACAATGGGATTGGTTATCCCTAAACTTAGAGCTGAGGCCAGCAAAAATGTGTATTTAGGCAATAGTTTCTAAAAGCTGAAAAAAAAGAGTTAACTCTTTATGAAATGATACTTGTTACGGTTTTCTTGGAGCCCTTCTTAGGCGCTGGCTTGCTGGTTCAGGCATTGCTGCTGGGAAATAAGCTCTTCACAACAAAATAACTAATGCTTCTGTAACAGTGCTCCCTTTCTGTGGAACACTCTGGCAGACACGGTCTGACCCCTTTTCGGGGCAGACTAAGGCTGTCCAGACCGCTGGTTATGCAGGGCTGAGGTCTGTTTGTCTGGACAACCCGTCGGCGTTGCCATTCTGTTTCCCAGGTCTGTAAGTAATGGTGAAATTGAAGGGTTGCAACGATAAGCTCCAACGTAATAGCCTGCCGTTATCTCCAGAGACCCGGTTCAGCCACACCAACGGGTTATGGTCGGTGACCAGAGTGAACTCCTGACCATATAAATAGGGAGTCAATTTCTTTAATGCCCACACCAAAGCCAAACACTCCTTTTCGACCGCTGCATAGCTGACTTCGCGGGGCAGGAGCTTCCGGCTGATGTAGGCAACTGGATGCTCCCCTCCATCTTCGCCTACTTGGCTGAGGACAGCTCCCAGCCCGAACATGGAAGCGTCTGTATGGACGATAAAACGTTTGTTAAGGGCTGGGGCCGCCAAGACAGGAGCGTTAATTAGAGCATTTTTGAGAGCCTGGAAAGCCGTTTCACAGTGGGGAGACCACAGGACCTGTCGAGGTAAGTTCTTCTTGGTCAAGTCAGTCAGGGGTTTGGCAAGTGTGCTGTAGTCTGGTACGAACCGTCTATAGTACCCTGCCGTGCCCAGGAAGGCTAGGACCTGAGTCTTAGTGATGGGGGTGGGCCAATTGGCGACAGCTTCTATTTTGGCCGGCTCTGGTCGCTGCTTTCCACACCCCACCCGGTGACCCAGGTACTGTACCTCGGCCATCCCAAAGTGGCATTTTTCTGGCTTCAGAGTCAGGCCAGCAGCCCGGATCTGATCCAGAACCATTCCCACATGAGCTAAGTGGTCCTCCCAGGACTCACTGTGGATCGCTATGTCGTCCAGGTAGGCGCAAGCAAAACTCTGGAAGCCATCCAGGAGCCTATCCACCAAGCGCTGGAATGTAGCTGGGGCATTCTTCATCCCAAACGGCATTACCCTAAACTGATATAAGCCGAATGGGGTGACGAATGCCGACTTGGGGATAGCCTCCGGGGCCAGGGGAATCTGCCAGTAACCTTTGCAGAGGTCAATAGTGGTCAGGTAATTTCCCCTGGCTATACGATCGAGTAGCTCGTCTACCCTGGGCATAGGGTAAGCGTCCGTCACGGTATTTTCATTGAGCCTCCGATAGTCTACACAGAACCGGGTGGTCCCATCTTTCTTGGGCACCAAGACAACTGGGGAGGCCCATGGACTATCGGAGGGCTCAATTACCCTGAGCTGGAGCATCTCATCGATCTCCTTCTTCATTCCTGTCCTAACTGCTTCGGGGATTCGGTACGGAGCCTGGCGCAAGGGAGCTTGTCCCGGAGTATCTACCTGGTGGGTGGTTAAAGTAGTGTACCCTGGCTTCGGGGAGAAGGTGAGGTGTTTGGACTGGAGGAGTTGGTTGAGCTGCTCCCTTTCAGTGGGGCTAAGTCGGTCCCCTATCTGAACCTGCGCCACTATACCTGTGGGGAGACTCTTTTCTAATAGGTCTGGAATGGGTAAACTGTCGGGGTCTTCCTGAGGGGAACAACATACGGCCGTCACGTTCTCTGGTCGCTCAAAATATTCCTTGAGCATGTTTACATGGAATGTCTTTCTAAGATTGTTGTCATGGCAGCTAGCTATCACATAAGTGGTGTCTCCCCTTTTCTCTACGATCTGGTAGGGACCCTGCCAGGACGCCTGCAATTTGTCTGTCTTCACCGGCTTAAGTACTAACACCTTTTGTCCTATGGTGAAGATTCTCTTTCGGGCCCCCCGATCGTACCATACTTTCTGTCTTCTCTGGGCCAACTGGAGATTAGCCCACACGGATTTGGCTAATTGCTCCATTCGGTCCCTGAGTTCCAGCACGTATGGCACAATGGGGACACCGTCAGCCTCCATCTCTCCCTCCCAGTGCTCCCGGATCAGGTTTAGGGGTCCCCGTACCTTTCTTCCGTAGAGCAACTCGAAGGGAGAGAACCCTGTCGTTTCCTGGGGCACCTCCCGATAAGCAAATAGGAGGTGCGGCAGGAAGCGTTCCCAGTCTCGGTATTCCTGAGTGAACGTCTTGAGCATTTGCTTGAGGGTCCCATTGAACCTCTCACACAGCCCGTTCGTCTGGGGGTGGTATGGGGAGCTCAGGAGGGACTTAATTTTGCAAACCTGCCAGAGTTG